>NC_133666.1:427676028-428017934 GCF_037893015.1 Macrotis lagotis | reverse complement strand
TAATTCACCTGCTTTCTCTTGGACAACAAATTTGTTTTTTATGCATCTGGTAGAATTTTTAAATTTCTTCATCCTCCTCTAATTCTGAGACTTTGGGGTTAAAGATGAGGAGAGGATATTTACTCAGTAAGTTTGTGGGAAAGCATTTGAAGGTAGAGACACTGAAATCATAATATTTGATTCCTTCCTTGTATTAAACATATTTCTACTCTAACAAGTGTAAATTAGCAGAAGGTAATCATTTGCTATATGGAAAAAAGAAACAAGTTGTTTTCCAACACAAAATACTTACCTCTCAATAGGTAGTTTTTTAAGTCTCAGACACCAAATGTAGTTTCCCACTGGCTGTTTATTTCAAGACAACTCCCCAAATTCTCAACTTACAATTTTTCTAATATTTCAAAGTATACTTTTACATAAAAGCAATAGCCAGAATGACAGGCCCGCCCATGTCTTTGAATCAAGTCTTCAAATGTTTCTGATGGTCTTTGGAATGGAGAGAAAAGGGACATAAACAGTAAACACACCAAGATGTGCCAGTAGATTGGAGTATCTCTGCTTGCCTTTGGCTAATTCCACTTATCTGTGTGCACTTGCAAATAGCTTCTACAAATGCATTTACTTCTTTTTGGTCCTTAAAATGGAACTAACTTGTGAGGAATGATTTTTCTGTTCACCTCATGGGAAACAATTATAAATTGTATAGTTAAAACATTTTACTTTCTAAGAATGTATTGAGAAGCATGAAAGAGTGACAAATATAGAAGGTTCACCTCAAAGTTAGAAAGATCTGGATTCAATTACTATCAAATATTAGCTTTGTGACACTGGTCAAATCATTTAACTTCCTAATGCCTATAAATTACTGAAGATTTACCAGTCATCATTGGTGTGGAAAGTTTCCACAACAGAATTCTGCCAAATGAATCAATCACATTTTTTCCCTCCCCATTTCTTCTCTCTTTTAAGAAAAAAATTTCAGGTGCTATAGAATTCCATTCATTTCCTAAGCACCTGAGTGGTGAGTCATAAGAACATCTGGGGAAGTGGCAAGACTGGTAGTCTTAGCCAATTTGATTTAGCAGGGAGCTTAGGACACATTAGTTGTCATATATGAGAATTGGTTGAAAGCAGGAAATATCCTTAAATAAAGCAAAAGCTTAATGGGTGGCCCTAAAAGGAGGGCAGATTTTCATTTATTTATCTTTTTTTTTTTGCAAGGCAATGGGTTTAGGTGCCTTGCCCAAGGCCACACAGCTAGGTAATTATTAAGTGTCTGAGGCCGGATCTGAACTCAGGTACTCCTGACTGCAGGGCTGGTGCTCTATCCACTAAGCCACCTAGCTGCCCTATTTATCTTTTAATGTATTGAAAAGTTGAGGAATGAAAATCTGGAGCACAGATCTATGATTGTCTTCCTAATATGAATTATTGTTTAGCTAGATTAGGTATGGAGAGAGCAAGAGAAGCAGTATAACATGAATAAGGTCCATAGAGTAGTATTCCTTGAAACTTTTAAGATATTAGCAGGTCTGCTCCAAATAAATATTTATTTAGCATCTACTACAGATTTCTTTAAAAAGTAAGTTTAAAATTCACATTTAAATATCTTTAAGGGGCAGCTAGGTGGTACAGTGGATAGAGCACCAGCCCTGGAGTCAGGAGTACCTGAGTTCAGATCCGGCCTCAGACACTTAATAATTACCTAGCTGTGTGGCCTTGGGCAAGCCACCTAACCCCATTGCCTTGCAAAACCTCAAAAAAATAAATATCTTTAAAAACTTTATCAATTTTGCATATTTCATTCTCATAATAATCCTATGATCTATGTAGTATGTCTTGCCCTTTTACAGGTGAGGAAACTGAGGCTCATGGAGATTGTCAGGCAGTTAATAGAATAATAGAGCTAATAAATGGTAGAAGAACCCAGGATTTTTCCTATAAATGGGGTCCCTGCTTCAAAGGAATTTATAATCTTGGGGAGGCAAGATATAAACACATAAAAAGGATAGAGGATTAATAATAGCTAACATTTTATAGATTCAAAAGCACTATATTAATATTTTCATTTGATTCTTTTTTTTTTTTTTGGAAAGGCAGTGGGGTTAAGCAACTTGCCCAGGGTCACACAGCTAGGTAATTATTATGTGCCTGAGATCAGATTTGAATTCAGGTCCTCCTGACTCCAGGGCAGGTGCTCTACCCACTGTGCCACCTAGCTTCCCCCTCTCATTTGATTCTTACAACAACCCCAGGGAGTAAGTTTTATTTTTAATCCCCATTTTACAGATGAGGAAACTGAGGTTGAGAGAGGTTAAGTGACTTTCCAAGGGTCATAGCTATTAAGTGTTTGAAAAAAGAATTTGAAGGACTCTGAGTCCAGTGTGCTACTGTGCTAATTTAAAACTTCTAGATTAGGTACCAAAATGACTTACATAGAAATATATTCTAACATATAAGGTATTATGACAAATTCCCAAAGACTAAGGTTTACAAAGAGGCAGAAGCTAGAAAACCAGGTCAAAATGGGACAGGATCAGGGCAGGACAGCCTGCTGGTTAGCCTTGAGTCTTCTGCACAATGGGGATAAAAAAGAAAGGTCACATCCCAGGGTACACTGTAGACTGTGGTGTTAGAATAGGCAACTAATTAAAGGCTTAAAGCTTACAGCAGGCAGAAAGTAGTTTCTTCCCCCCTCAAGAAAAGACAGAATCAGCCCAGAAATCCTGATGCTTCTCAGTCTTTAAGGTTTTCTACTCCTTGAGGGCATTTATCTCCAGGACTTCTAGCAACTTCAGGGTCTGTTTGAATATAGCATACTGGAGTGAGTATCATTCCAGAGGGAATGTACAACCACATGTCTTTGTCTCTGAAGTAAGGGACCTAGGGTTACAGTATAACGAGTGGGGAAGCATCCAGAGTTAAGGCAAGAACTTAATTATTACTATTTTGAGCACAGAACTTTCAATTTTTTTCTTTTCCATTTTTGGTGTTTATTATGTATGTTATAAAGCAATATTTATGCCAGGGGGGAAAAGTTTGTTTATACTCTTGAATTTTATAAATCCTTCTCACCAGTCTATGGGTCCAATGCTACCAATTGAGTATCATGTATTGATGACTTCCAGAAACCACAGTCACATGATCTTTAGGACTTAGAAAAAGTGTGAGAGATTATATCTGTTTGTTGCACTTATATAGAATGACAGGGGTGTGTATGTGGCAATCAGGGAGGATTAGCATCTTTAGTGGGAGGCCTTACTATTTTTCAGGATGCTCATCCATATTTGGAATCCACCTTCATACAGTCCTCATTTGTGACTCCAAGAAAATATAGCACATGCAGAAGCTACACCCTGGTCAATCTTCTCAACAGATGGATTAAATAAAGTTGGTAACTACTGATAAACTTCAAACCCATTAGTGATCTAGGGGAACCCTAGGTATGTGAAGACTTCCCACAGTGAAATGGGAAGATGAGAACAATTTGTTCCAATGGCTATGAAGGCTGAAGCATGTGGAATGCTTTGAGTTGGGTCAAACAACAAGGATTTCAAGTTCATTCACCACCTCCCTGACCATCTTTGTCATCCTGATTTTTTGTCTTGCCACTGAACTTCAATGACTCTGAAAGAGAGAGTAAAGCTGACAACTTTGTGCAACTCTGTCTCACTTAAATTCAGTTCATGTGCAAGTCAAGACAACACTGAACAATATCATTGCTCCTTGAAGACAAGGAGCTAAAACAATAGAATGACAACAAAATCACAAAGTAAGTTATGTTCATCTGTGTCTCTTTATGAGATTGTGTTGAGTGAAAAAGAGATCTACCTCAGTGATCACACAGGACCAGGGTCTGCTAAACCCACCCTTCCCTTACAGTCCATGCAGATATAACAAAAAGGATCTTCCTAAGGATTCCTCCTCACCCCATGCACAAATCATGGAGAAGAAGATCACTTTCTCAGCATTAAAATCTTCACATCTCTTTTAATAGAGAATTATCAAATAACCTATAGCATATTTTTACCTTTTTTAGTGACTTCAGCATCTTTGTGACAGATTTCCTATACTTTTATCCTTGGTGACCACAATATTCATGTTTATAACTTTGACTTTTCATTTCTATAATCTTTTTATCTCTTTTGATCCCTTTTCCCAACTACTCCATCCACTTACTTTAGAATGATCATTTTTCTAAAGCTTTTCTAACACTACAGTCTTTTTGTTTTTGGAAGGCAATGGGGTTAAGAGACTTTCCTAAGGTCACACAGCTATGTAATTATTAAGTGTCTGAGGCTGGATTTGAACTCAGTCCTCCTGCCTTCTGGGCTGGTGCTCTATTCACTGTGCCACCTAACTGCCCCCTAACATGATAGTTTTGAATACAAAATTCCAATCATAATTTCTTATCTTCCATTCCTTTCATGTGCTTACCTTGTCTTAAATTGCTCTTCAATTTTATTATAAACTATCATTACCTGCTCTTGCAAGCCTGCTCTCATAAGACAATATCTCTATTTTGATCTCACCTTCTTTCTTCATAACCTTGTCAACTATTTACATAATGTACTTCCTCAGTTCTTGAATACTATTCCATTATTCTTATCCTATTAATCATCAACTTTTAATAAATATCTCCTCATGCTCTGAGAGAGGTTAAGTGACTTAAGTTAGAGTCATCCTGGGAAATTAAACTGTCTTTCCCCTCACCTTTACAATTTCTATTTCTGAGTTACTGGATGTTGCTGAAGGAGATAATAAAATAGCTTCTAAATTTTGTGATTTTTAACAATTCACTTAGCTTCCATACATTTTATTTTATTTTTTGAAATATTTTTATTTTTGGCAAGGCAAATGGGGTTAAGTGGCTTGCCCAAGGCCACACAGCTAGGTAATTATTAAGTGTCTGAGACCAGATTTGAACCCAGGTACTCCTGACTCCAGGGCCAGTGCTTTATCCACTGCGCCACCTAGCCGCCCCTTCCATACATTTTAATCTATAAAAGGAGTCCCCGAGGACCTGAAATTGGTCTCTGAGATCCTTTCTATTGCCAGATTTATGATCCTGTGGTAATATTTCCTGGAAAGGGTGACTAAGTCAGAAGATGACTTGGAAGACCATGATCATGTCCATACTGGTACATTAGTGTTAGATAAGGCAAGAATACAAAACACCACCAATTAAAAGCTCAATACTTTGGGGAATCACATTAAGTCAGATGTCCTATTCAAGCACTAACTTCATACGCTAGTATAGATTTCTCATCCTTTAATCCTCATCTTTGCAAGTGATTTTGTCATTGTTAATCATCTTGGACCTCACCACTCTGAGGACTCCTTCACCTCAATCAGCTTGATTTTCCAATTTATATTTGTTCTTCCTCAAAATTGTATCTCCTATACCTGTTTGAGATGAACCTTCCTGATATATTGGGGTTTGATTAACCAATGATATCTGTTAAAGCTGCTTTAGGTCAAATGCCACGGTACTGTCAGACTATCCTGTAGGATTATTGCCAGCAAGCTTTGGGAATGTCAGTAAAATGATGACAGTTGTCTCATATCTTAGAATTTAGTGAATTTTTGAGTTGTAAGAAACTGAAACCTCTAAATCCTGATTAAGGCAATGCTCACATTCAATATTGCTGACTGCAAAGAGTACCTGTAGCTGTCACCAACTTGTCTGCTTAGTTATGATGTTGTGGGCATGATGTTGGACATCAATAACAATGGAGAGACTACTAGGTGGCTTCCTTAGCTTAGTCATCTTTAGTGATATAATCATTAATAATTGACATCTTCTAGGTGTTTGAATAGGATAATGTACTTCTTCATCACTGATCTCTACTTAGAGTAGTCTTCAATAGGTTATGAATTAAGAGAGAGACTTTCTTTTATAAATAGAGTAGAATTACTTTATTCAAAACTGTGGTCCACAATTAATCATGTGGTCTGAACTAAAGAGGTGACTTTTTTTGTTCATTTATAGAGCAGGATACCCTCAATTCCAAATTGATTCCTTGATTGCAAAATAAATACAATATCAATAATTTCCATAGATTCTAAAGTTTAGACTTATGGGATAATTATTGTCTAGAGAAAGAAATTGAATAGCAAGAAACCTCATGCCTAGGAATATGTGTGACTTGGTGATCTTCAGAAGTACATAGTACTTCAAGACACAAAGCTTCCAGTATTTCTCCAATCTCTCCTTCAGACAGTTATTTTCATATTATTATTGTAATTTTACAAATTATGATCATATCATTCTCCAGCTACCAAATGACAACAGCTACAAAGATCCTACCAGATAAATAAAGAATCTCTTAAGGTAGATATACCTGGCTCTTTTCAATCTGTTTCTGACTTGTTTCTGGGTTTTTTGTTTGTTTACTTGTTTTAAATCCTGACCTATTGTCTGTCCCTTTATCTATCTTTGATCTCTCTTGTATCCATTAATTAATTGTCACTTCCTACGTTTAGAAATTTTTCTTTTGCTTTAAGGACCAACTAAGATGCCATCTCTTCTTACGGCCTCTCTTGAGAGAGAGGAAAATATAGATTAGCAGAAAGAGATCTGAATTTGAACAAGGAATCTGGTTTCAATTCCTGGCTTGCTTTAAAAAAAATTTAGGCATATGACACAGCTCTATTATGTGCACTTATCCTTTCCTTTTAAATGTGTAATAGTTATTATGCATCTTTTTTCTCTCCCTCCCACACCCTGGGAATGACTACCATTAGATACAAATATGTGTGTGTATGTGCGTGCGTGTGTGTGTATGTATTTATATATGTATTCCTCTATCCTCTCTAACATTAATCGCTTTCTTTTTTTTGTCATATTAGCCATTCTTATAGATGGTACCTCATAGTTACATTAATTTGCATTTCTCTAATTGATAATGATTTGGAACATTTTTTCATATGATTATAAATAGCTTTAATTTCTTCATTTGAAAACTGCCTGTTAATATCCTTTGCCTATTTATCAATTGGGGATTGACTTATAACCTTATAAATTTGATTCAATTCTCTTTATATTTTAGATATGAGACCTTTATCAGAAAATTGTTTACCAGTTTTCTGTTTTCCTTCTAATCTTGGCAATATTGGCTTTATTGGAGCAAAAATGTTTTTAATTTAATATAGTCAAAATCATCCATTTTACTAATTATAATGTACTCTATTTCTTGTTTGGTCATAAATTTCTCCCCTTTCTAAGAGAGAATTAGTTAATTAGGTTATGATATCACCCTTTATGTCTAAATTCTTGCTCTTATTTTGGTATAGAGTATGAGATGTGGGTCCATGCCTAGTTTTTGCCATACTGTTCAGTTTTCCCAGCAATTTTTGTCAGAATGAGTTCTTATCCCAGAAGTAAATGTCTGAGTTTGTCAAACAATACTGTAGTCATTTACTATTGATTATTTTGTACCTATCCTAATTCACTAGTCCATTACTCTTATTTCTTAACTAGTACCAGGCAGTTTTGATGACTGCCACTTCATAGTATAGTTTTAGATTTGGCGCAGCTAGGCCACCTTTCTTTACATTTTTTTCGCCACTTCCTTGATGTTGTTGACCTTTTGTTTCTCCAGATGAATTTTGTTAATATTTTTTCTTGGTTTTTAAAATACTTATTTGATAGTTTGATTGGTATTGCATTAAATAAGTAGTTTAATTTGGTTAGAATTGTCCTTTTTATTATATTAGCTAGACCCAACCATGAGCAATTGACATTTTCCAATTGTTTTGATCTGACTTTATTTGTGTGAAAAATGTTTTGTAATTGTGTTTGTTCATGGATGGTTCTTGTACTTTGTTATCAAGGAAGACCAAAATAACATCACTATGTTTAAGACAAATGGGTGTCTGATGTAGTTGATTAGACCAATACAAGCTCAGAATGCTCTCAGAAATAGTACATTTGAACACCTGTGGGAGGTACTCTAAACCTATGTATGTCATGTTTCCTTTGGGAGAGAAGTATTCTTTCAATTCTACCATCCTCATGGAGAACAGCACCCTCACTGATGAGGCTATACCAAGATGGGCAGTCCTGTTCCAGTGTCTCTCATGTTGTACAATCAATTCTCACTTTAAAAAACTATTTAGGCACATGAAACAGAAAATCTATTATGTGCACTTTGCCTTTCCTTTTAAATATGAAATAGCTCTTATGTATCTTTTTTCCTCTCCCTCCCACATCCTGGGAATGCCTACCATTAGCTGCAAATATGTGTGTGTGTGTTTGTGTGTGTGTGTGTATTTATATTTATAATACACACACGTGTGTGTGTGTGTGTGTGTGTGTGTGTGTGTGTGTGTATTCTTAAGAGAGACCTTCAGAGTGTTTTGGTTTTGCTTCTTTTGATCCTGAGTGCTTGCCCTGTGTGAGTTCTCCATGAAATAGTCTTTTTGGCAAGTATGTTTCTGAGTAATGTTGGAATGCTGGGCAACTGAGCTTGAGAAAGGACCTCAGTGTCTGTTATCTTTACCGGCCAGGTGATCTTTAGAATCTTCCTAAGACAATTTAAATGGAAGCGAATCAGTTTCCTGACATGGCACTGGTAGACTGCCCAGATTTCACAGACATATAGCAATGAGGTCAGCACAATGACTCTGTAGATCTTCAATTTAGTAATTAGTTTAATACTTCTTCTTTCCCAAATTTTCTTTCAGAGTCTTCCAAATCCTGAGCTAATTCTGGTAATGCTTGTGTTAATCTCATTGTCAATGTGTACCTCCCTGGAAAGGATACTGCCAAAGTTAAGGAGCTTGTCTACAGAACTCATAACTTCTCCATTTGCTGTAACCATTAGTTCCACATTTAAATGGTTTGATGCTGGCTGAAACCTATGTTTTCTTGGTATTAAATGTTAGACTAAAATTAACACAAGCAGCAGAGAATCAATCTGTACTTTGGTGTTACATTGAGAGCACAATCATCTGCAACTATATCATGGACCAACACTCCCTCTACTTTGATCTTGTCTTGTAGCATTTTCAGGCTGAAGAATTTGCCATTATGAGACCATGTTCATTCTCAGTGAAGGCATTCCATAACATAGCTGAAAACATCATCCTAAAAATTATGGGAGCAAGGACACATCATTCTTTCATTCTAATGGTGTTTGGTAAATCTTGATAGCATGTCTACTATCCAGGACCCAGGGAAGCATGCCATCATGGAACTGATGTACAATACTTATGAACTTTTCCAGGCAAACAAATTTGGACATAATTTTCCATAAACCCTCATGATTGATGGTATCAAAGAACTTGGTTAAATCTACAAACATTGTATACAGACTTCTGTTCTATTCCTGTCATTTTTCCTGGAGTTTTCATGCAGAAAACAGCATATTGACTGTTCCTCAATCCTTTCTGAAGTCACACTGGCACTCAGGGAGGTGACCATCTTCCAGGGGAATGATCTACCTATTGATAAGGACCCTGGCAAGAATCTTACCAGCAATGACTAAAAGAGAAATACCCCTGTGATTGTCATGAGACAATCTATTCCCTTTACCTTTATAGAGATGGGCGAGGAGGATAATCTCTTCATGCCATATAATCTGGAAAATTTCAGGCAGCTTTTAGATAAGCAATAGTGCCCCCACCTTGTAGATATCAGTTGAAATAGAATCAGCCAGGTGCTTTGCCACTTGAAGGGAGCCTAATGACATTCAAAATCTCTTCTTCAGTTGAAACTTCAGCTAGGGACTGATTGACTTCAATGAGGTAAATGGTCAATGATTTCTGCATTGATTGATGATGGAAGTGTTCAACCCATCTCTCTAAGATCATGTGCTTATCCTTAAACAATGTGGATCCCTCAGCACTGAATAGTTGAGATGCGCCATAGGTCTTTGGCTCATAAATAGCCTTCAGGGCATCATAGAAGCACTTTTGCTTGTTACTGTCTGCATAAAACTGAATTTCATCTGCCTTCTTACTGAGCTAAGATTCCTGCATCTCTCTAAACATCACTTTTACTTGAGTTTTGATGGAAGTAAATGATGCCTTTAGAGACAGATGGAATATCCTTTTGTGTTCATACTGTTTCTGGGTTTATCTTGGCAGGTAGATTCCAAAGTATTTCATATTGTCAGCAGTTACTTTAAATGGAATTTCTCTTTCTATCTCTTGCTCTTGGGTTTTGTTGTTTATATGTAGAAATATAGATGATTTATGTTGGTTTACTTTTTATTCCTGCTACTTCAGAGAAATTTTTAATTGTTTCAAGTAGATTTTTAGATGATTTTCTTGGGTTCTCTAAGTATACCATCATATCATCTGCAAAGAATGAAAGTTTTGCTTTCCCATTGCCAATTCTAATTATTTCAATTTTTTCTTCCCTTAATATTAAAGCTAACATTTTAAATACTATATTGAATAGTAATAGTGATATGGGCTTCTTTATTTCACCCCTGATCTTATTGGGAATGCTTCTAGTTTATCCCCCTTACAGATATATATATATATATATATATATATATATATATATATATATATATGTATGTATATATATATATATATATATTATGTGTTGATGGTTTTAGGTAGATACTGCTTATTATTTTAAGGAAAATTCTATGTACTCTAGTATTTTTATTAAGAATGGATGTTGTATTTTGTCAAAGGCTTTTTCAGCATCTATAGAGATAACTATATGATTTCTGTTGGTTTTGTTATTGATATGTTTAATTATATTGAGTATTTTCCTAATATTGAACCATTCCTTCTTACCTGGTATAAATTCTACCTGATTGTGTTATATTATCCTAGTTACAACTTGCTATAATCTCTTTTCTAAAATTTGATTTAAGATTTTTGCATCAATATTCATTAAGGAGATTGGTCTATGATATTTTTTGGTCTGTTTTGACTCTTCTTGATCCATATTGGTGCATAAAAGTGAACTTGGCAGAACTCTTTTTCCTATTTAAAAAATAATTTATGTAGAATTGGAATTAATTGTCCCTTAAATGTTTGGTAGAATTCAATTGTAAATCCATCTGGACCTAGAGACTTTTCCTTACGGAGATTATTGATGGTTTCTTCAATATCTTTTTCTGAAATGGAGTTATTAAGTATTTGATTTACTCTTTTGTTACTCTGAGTAGTGTGTATTTTTTCTAAATATTCATTCATTTCACTTATGTTGTCAAATTTATTGTCATACAGTTGTGCAAAATAGTTCTGAATTATCTCTTTAATTTCCTTTTCAGGGCAGCTAGAATAATTCTGAATATCCAAGTCAAGTCACAGCAAAATGCATTTATCAAGGACTGGCTATGTGCTAGGCACTTTGCCAAGCCTTGGGAATAAAAAATGGGGAAACATCTCTTTCTCTCTGCTGTTCTTACTATTTTTTAAATTAAAATTTTTTTTCTCTCCCCTTTATCGCTCAAGCGAGTCTATATTTTTTGGGGGGGGTATTTTGTTTACTCTTAAACAAGAATATTTTATTACTGTATAAAAACATTTGTACAAAATGAGAATAAATAAGCATTAAATTAAAGATATCACAGTCTAGGGGTGGCTAGGTGGCACAGTGGATAAAGCACTGGGCCTGGAGTCAGGAGTACCTGAGTTCAAATCCAGCCTCAGACACTAAATAATTGTCTAGCTGTGTGACCTTGGACAAGTCACTTAACCCCATTGCCTTAAATTAAAAAAAATTAAAAATGCCTACCTCATTGGTGGTGAGTTGAACCTTTTCATTTTTGATATTGGTAATTTGATATTCTTTCATTTTTAAAATCAGAATCAAAGGTTTATCTATTTTTATTTATTAGAGCAATTATTTTCTTGTTTTCAATTTTATTAATCTCTCCTTTGATTTTCAGAATTTTTAATTTGGTTTTTAATTGGGAATCTTTAATTTGTTCTTGTTTTGTAGTTTTTTGGGTTTCATACCCAATTCATCATTCTCCTCTTTTTTTCTATTTTATTTAAATAAGCATATAGAGATATAAAATTTCCTCTTAAAATTGCTTTGGCTGCATTCCATAGATTTTGGTATGTTCTCTCATTGTCATTTTTTTTGGATGAAATGGTTGATTATTTCTATGATTTGTTACTTGATCCACTCATATGTAAAATTAGATTATTTAGTTTCTAATTAGTTTTTGGTTTATCTTTCCATGGCCCTTTATTAAATGTAATTTTTGTTGTTTTATGGTCCAAAAAGTATGCATTTATTATTTCTATCTTTCTGCATTTGATTATAATGTTTTTCCTGCCCTATATGTGGTCAATTTTTGTGTAGGTACAATGTGCTGCAGAGAAAAAGGTATATTCTTTTCTATCTCCATTCAGGTTTCTCCAAAGTTCTATCATATCTAAGTTTTCTAAGTTTTTGTTCACCTTCTTAACTTCCTTATTGTTTATGTCATTAGATTTATCTAGTTCTGAGAGAGGAAGTTTGAAACTTTTTTTTATAGTTTTTGCTATGTCTCTTTGCAATCCACTCAGATTCTTCTCTAAGAATTTGGATGTTATATAATGATATAACTTCATTTACTTTGATACCTGTTAAGAAGATGTAGTTTCCTTCTGTATACCTTTTAATCAGTTCTGTATTTGCTTTTGTGTTTATTTTTTTATTTTTAATTTTTTACAAGGCAATGGGATTAAGTGATTTGCTCAAGGTCACATAGATAAGTAAATATTAAGTGTCTGAAGCCTGATTTGAACTCAGATTCTCCTGACTCTAGGACTAATGCTCTATCCACCTGCCCAAGAGCTATATTTGCTTTTGCTTTGTCTGAGATCAGGATCATTCTCCCTGATCTTTTTTACTTCTGTTGAAGCATGATATATTTTACTCTAGCCTTTTACCTTGACCCTGTTTCTATCTGCTTCAAATGTGTCTCTTGTTAACAACATATTGCAGGATTCTGCTTTTAATTCAATCTGCTATCTGCTTCTGTTTTATGGGAGAGTTCATCCCATTCACACTTACACTTAAGATGGTCCAAGCTTTCTTTCTCCATTTGTATTTTTCTCTCTCTTTTTCGTCTTATTTCTTCTCATCAATGTTTTGCTCCCTTTACCTTTTAACTTTTCTTTTAAAATTTAACTTTTAACTTATACCTTTGCCTTTTATCAGTCCCTTCTTTCTTTTTTTCTTTCCCTCCTTACTTACTTCCCTGAATAATGGGATATATTTTTTAAACTGATAATTTATTTTTCCAAATACACATTATGAAAGCTTTTCAACATTAACCCATATATATATATATGTATATATATATATATATATATATATATGCGTGTGTGTGTGTGTGTGTGTGTGTGTATTTTTAAGCTACAAATTTCCTTCCACCCTCCCTTCCCACACATATCCTCTCAGTAGCAATAAGCCAGGTTAATATTGTATGTGCACATTTATGTTAAACATAATACAGATTAGTTTACACATAAGTCATTTTTGGTATGAGGAATTAGGATTTAGGGAAAAATACAAAAGAGATATTTTTTAAAAAGTGAATGTAGTGTTGTTCATCAGATTCTGAAGATTTTGTTTTGTTTTTCTTCCTCTGGATGGGGATAGCATTGTCCACAGATGTTGTAATAGTGTTATCCCAGCTCTCTGAACTATTGAGAGGTGCTGCATCCATCAAAGTTGATCATCTCAGAATGTTGTTGTTGTGTACATTGTCTCTTGATTCTGCTCCTTCCTCTAAGCAACCAGATCCTGTAATTCATTGCATGCTTCTCTAGAGTCCCACAATTTATGGTTTCTTATAGAACAATAGTATTTCATAATATTTGTATACCAAAACTTTTTTAACCATTTCCCCAATCGATGAACATAACCTCAATTTTTAATTCTTTGCCACTACAAAAAGAACTGCTATAAATATTTTGGAACATTTGGGACTTTTCTCATTTTTTATAATTTCTTCTGGATAAATAGGCCTAGAATTGGAATTGCTGGGTCAGAGGGTATGAACAGTTTTATAACTCTTTGGACATAGTTCCATATTGTTCTCCAAAATGGTTGGGATAGCTTTTTAATCTCAATTGGGAATGTATGTTGTTCTCTCACTAGGTCAAATCTATTGTGAAGGATTTATTCAGTATTCACACCCTCCCTTCTTTCTCTCTACTCTACTAGGTCTTTGTGCCTCTTCACCTAGTTTGTTTATCCACTAATGCCTAGTCTTCTAATAAAATCCTTCTTTTCATGGTTGGATTGTTTTAACCCTGTCTTGTATTTGCATCCCCTTTGTCAAAATATATTTCTTTCATCTGATCTGATAAAAGCATAGTTCTCAGAGGTTGATTGATTGATTGCCTGATTGATTGATTGATAAGTAGGAGTACCTCATAGTCACTAAGTACCCTCTGCTTTTCTGTCTCATTAGAAATGTGCTTCTCAAGAGTTATGAATCACATCAAATTAAAATCACTCTTCACTTTACCCCATTTTCAAATACCCTCCATGGACATACAATTCTCCTAAGCCAAAAGATCATGCAAAACCAAGTCATTTCATCAGCCATTTATAACCACCCCTCTTCCTCCAATTATAGCCAAAGTATCAAGCACAGCAAATCTCTTCATTATGTTTTTATTTTCAGTCCCTCTAAGTATACTCCCTCCATCTCTATAGTACTCCCTCCCCAACCAAAGTATGGAGTACACTCTCTCTCCCACTATCCATTTATCATCCCACCATACCCGTATTAACTAAAGTATGGAATAAGATAATATCACTTCCTAATCCCTTTATGTCCAACCCTTCTAAGTGAGTTCCCACACTCTGCCCCTATTGTTATATAACCTCTAAATATCTAGTAGTTATTACTGATTTCATTATATAGAGAGCCTCTAAGTGCTCTAAGTACTGAAATACCCTGAAGTGCTCTCTTAAGAACTTTAGGTTTGAATGTAAAGTACGGGAAACACTGGCACAGGACCACCCAGCATTGGGCCCTCATCAGAAAAAGCACTGACCTTTATGAGCAAGACAGAATTAATGTAGCTTAAAGGAAATGTGAAATACATCAGTTTAGAGTTAAAAATCCCAGATGTTTACCTCAACTATTGGTGCCCAACCTGTGGTAGAGCATTCTGAATTTGTATTGGAGCAATCAACAATAGACTGATGCACTGTGATTTGTCTCAAACATAGTGATGTCATTTTCCACTAAGTACAATCCCCTCAACTATATTCAATCTGTTAACTATCTTAAGAGAAATGAAATTTTCAAGAGTTAAAAGTGTTATCTTTCCTCATAGGGTTCTATACAATTTAATGTTCTTGATTAACGTTTGGGTTTGTTTTTTTTTTTTGCCTTTTTTCCTTTTACCTTTTTTAGGTATCTCTTGAATCTCGTCTTTGAAAATCAAATTCTTTGTTCAGTTCTGGTCTTTTCATCAGGAAATTCTGGAAGTCCTCCACTGAACATCCATCATTGTCTTTGATAGAATATGATGAATTTTGCAGGGGAGTAAATCCTTGGTTGTAATCCTCTGACCTCTGAAATATCATATTCCATGCCCTTCAATTCATTAATGTCAAAACTCATTAGTCCTGTGTAATTCTGATTGTGCTTCCATTGTATTTAATTTGCTTATTTTTTGCTTGTAGTCCTTTCTTCTCTATTTGAGAATTTCGCAATTTGGTCATGATAGTCACTTGGACTATTCAGGGATCTATTTCTGGAGGTGTTCTGTGTGTTCTTTCAAGTGCTATTGTGTCTTGCTCTAGTATATTTGGACATTTTATCCCTGATAATTTCCTGAAAGATATTTTCCAGGCTCTTTTTTTTAATCTAGGTTTTCTAGTAGACCAATAATTTCTAAATTATGCCTTCTGGATGTTTTTTTTCAGGATATTTGTTTTTCCTAAAAGGAACTTTATATTTTCTTCAATTTGTTTCAGCTTTTTGATTTGGTTTTATTTTGGTTTCTTAGTTTCTCATAGATTCATTAGTTTCTATTTGTCCAATTCTATTTTTAGGGTTTTGTTTACTTCAGTAGGCTTTTCTTTTTCCTTTTCCAGTTGATTAATTTTACTTTTGCATTGCTTTTCCAGTTTGAGTTTTAGATGACTTCTGTATTTCTTTTCCAGTTGAGCAACTTTATTTTTTGAAATGTTATATTCTTTTTTCAGTTGGTTATTTTTACTTTTTAAAGGAGATAATTTATTGATCAATTTTTCATAATCTTTCTGCCTGGCTCTCTTTTCTTTTTTTCTCATCTTTCTTCTGCTTCTCTTCTTTGGTTTTTAAATTCATTTTTAAACTCTTCTATGAGGTTTTGGATTTCAGTACAATTCATAGACTCCTTTGATACTTCCTATATAAATAACTTCTCAAGCTTTTTTCTACTGAGGTGGCATTTTTATCATCTCAATCGGCAGAGATATTTTTGGCTCTTTTTGATTGTTGAACTCTACTCTATGATATAAGGAGATTAGTCTCAGGCTTTTTGTGCTAGTTATTAGGTCTGATCCCTGGCTTATCACTGATGTAGATGCTGCTTTTGCAGCCCAGGAGTTGCCTATGCAGAGGTTAATTTCATCCTTTATGTCCAGGCTCTGCCTATGCAGTAATTTGTTCCCAACCTATTATTGTGTTTTGTCCCAGTGTTCCCAGGGTTCAGATTTTGTCTGGGGTTGAGACCCACCTTGCTGATTTGCTACTGCTGTCTAGCTGTTGGAGCCTGGTATGCAATGAGGCTAAAAGTCTCCTGCTAATTTTCCCACTCTTCCTCCTAGCTGGTCTTTACTGTTCCTTTTCCCCTAAAGAGACAGACCTTCTCTTAACTCTATGAGTTCTACAATTGAACACTTTTTCAATCATTCTTGTTTTTTTATGGTGGAATCTGCAGCTTTAATGTCTGGGTAGAAGTTTCATTTGATGTGATGAAGGACAAAGCTCTGTAAGATTTCTAGCTTCATGCCACCATCTTGGCTTCACCCCAGAAGCCCTAGTCTAAAATTTGTGTATTATTCCATCAGAATTGAGATTTGAATTCAGGTATTCACAACTACAATTTCTGCAGTGTGTATAATATGCCTAACTTTTTAATTAAACCTGTGTTTCACTCTGGTGCCCAGAATATGAATAAGTAAAGATAACAAAATTTCATTTGCCCTGCGTGATTGAGAAGAAGGTTTTGCTAACTGATTGAAAGCTTTGACAGCCTATACAAACTTGAAAAATTTTCTAGAATGAGACCAGCCCTGGATACTTTTGTGGATACAACTTTAGCTCAGAGAGTTTAAAGGATGATGCATTTTTCAGTCATGATAACTCTTGAATATATAAATTAATCCATAGAATAATTGTGATATGTTAGTGCATGGTATGCCTCAACTGACTAAAACCTGGATCTTTACAATATTAAAGAAATAGAGGGCTTAATAAATCCAGGTCTTCCCAATAATCATAATACTTTACATTGAACTGCCAATTGCAGGGTTTCATAGCACTTTAACATTCATTATCTTATTTGGGTCTTTCAAAATCACCCTGAGATAAGTATGGAAAATTGTTCTTTTCTTTTGTTTTACAGATTTAAAACTCCCTTTTTACCATTCCTTGGGGTTACTTCTCCTACTCATAATCACCACTGGAACATCAGATCCTTAGAAGATAGCTACTGATATTCTTAGGTTTCTAGAGCTAACCTCAAAGAGCTTTCTAAATTTTAGTTTATGAGCCCCCATTGGTGTGATTACATTTAATCAGCTACTAGATTCACTTCGCTAGCAGAAGTATAAATATATATTCAAATGTTATAGTTACAAAGCATTCACACGGCTCCCAAAGCAGAGACACATTTCCCCCCCAAGATACCTAAGAAAAAAAGGGGATGAACTTAAAGTACAATGACAAAGAATTACACAAACAGGAAGCACACATGGCCAAAGCAACAATTAACTCTGGTATTGTGGGGGTGTCTCCAAGTGAGTTCTCAAAAAGCTTACTATGAGTCACTCATCTATGTTAAGCTGGGTTGTTTCTTTAAAGGGTTGATTCTTTGTAGTCATATAGTATCATTCCTGGACCAGTCGTTCAGCTAGGTTTGCTCTTCATATGGTGATAAATTTCATCTGGATGGGCCAATTAGTGCTAAATTGAGTTAAGCAACTCACTAAATGGTTGCCCTGGCTTCTTACCAGGCTCTGGTCCTGTTGGACTAGGTCAGACAAATCATTAGGTGGTTGTACTGGTTTTTTATTAGTTTATGTTGATGCTGCCTGGATTAGACAGCTACTGGTTATTGTACTCTTTTAAGATAGCAGCATCTGTTCTGGACCATAGATTTACTGATCTCCATAGATCATACTGAGCTCCTGGAAAGCTGCAGTACTTTCCCCACCTTTAGTTATTGAATAGGCAGGGGAGATACTTGCTTTCTCCTCCATAGAAGTCAGCTAGGACAACCTTAGCTTTTTCATATATCCTTCCTTGCTCAAATGTCCTTTTCCTCTATAAGATAATCCATGTAGCCATAAAATGATTAGTTATTTTCACTTCCATGTCTCTCCAAATGATTCCAGGTAGATGAGTGGATTAGGATGAGTGAATGAAATCTGTGCACTGGAGTCACATTTTTTTTGGTCCTGCTAGCCTCTTAAGGCAATAAGTTTTCCTACACTTTTGAACAGTTTCTATGTTTCCATCTAAAATACTTT
Organism: Macrotis lagotis; assembly: GCF_037893015.1. NCBI lineage: Eukaryota > Metazoa > Chordata > Mammalia > Peramelemorphia > Peramelidae > Macrotis > Macrotis lagotis. The sequence continues at coordinate 427,999,261 of NC_133666.1, read as the reverse complement.
CTCCTTTGTCTCTCAGGGTCTCCTTCTTTTAGCTTTTATTTCCTTAATTTTTTGATGAAGTTTCATTGACACATTCCTCTTGCACAAATCAGTATATTGAAACCTAAAGAGGTGAAATGGTTTGCTCTTGTTCACAGTGATAGTGGTCATGCCAGGATATCAGTCTAAGCTTTTACTTCACTGCTTTTTGTGCTACACCATATTCTCTCTCCATGTGAAAATTAATAATAACAGTTGCTTGGAAAGACAGTGTAGAGGAAAAAAACTGTGTTCCAAATCCCACCTCCAACACTTACTAACTGGATAACCTTAAACTAATTGTTACCACATCTAATATTCTTCTCTTGTATAAAATTAGGGTAGTGATGCACCTTTTTGCAGAAGTTTTATGAGACAATTATTCTATAATATTCAAGTACTATATAAACATGAGTTTAATTATTATTTTAAGACAATAGTATTTCTGCTTGTTTAATGACTGATTTCTTTCAGAATTCCCTGAAATATTTTTCTACTTTGTAATAAAGGCCTGGAAATTCACACACACATACACACACATATATATGCATATATATGATTTATCCGTATATGTATATGTATATGTATATGTATATGTATATGTATATGTATATGTATATGTATATGTGTGTGTGCGTGTGTGTATGTGTATGTGTATGTGTATATGTATATGTATATGTTTCTCCTTATATATACATCTATGTTACTGTAGATATATATTACCTTAATCTTTTCCATATTAATTAAAATTGCTTTTTGATTAAAATGTCCATTAGAAGTTGAAAATCATTATAAAACTTTTAAAATAAGCCAAAGCTGGTAAAATGCTGAGAGACAGGCTATCAAGGGAATATCTGTCACCTTAAATAATTTCATCCCCTGGGATTTTTTTAAACTGCCAGAGTAAGACATTGTTTTCCAAACTCTGCATCTTCCAGAAGTTATACTGTGGGAAAAGATGTGTCATCCCAGACAGCCAGAAGCTCCATGATATTTTGAGAAGTGGCATTTTTATGGGTTGTTTCCTTGCTAATGATCCTATGTAGCAAACTGGTCTCTGCAGAAGAAGAGAAATGACATTTATGTTATGAATTAACAAATGACTTTATGTGTTGACACTTAGTGATGTATTTCAATAATAAAAGTAACAATAATATAATTTTTATCATCAATAAATAATTTATGCAACACTTTTCTCATTTTGGATTGTGTGATTATGAATATACACCTGAAAGTGAGTATCCATGTTTGTGGAAAACATAGAACATTCTTTCATTTCAATAAAAATCCTTTTTTTAGAATGTTTTAATATGAGTGGTATGCGGGTACATGTCAGACAATCCTAGAGGTTCTCAAATGAATTTGATTTGTTTTGTGTCATTACCAACTATGACTTTTCAGTGATTTCCTATTGATTCTAGGAGGAAAAAAAATCCAGTCCTTTCATCTTGGAATTTAAAAACTCTTCACATTGTGACTCCAGTCAACTTTTCCAGAATTATTTCACATGATTCTCCTTCCTGAAGGAGAAAAAGATTGGAGTGGGAAGAGATGGATAGTATACACAAGGGAGGTCAAAGCACTGCCATTACCTTGTCTATTACTTTCTTTCAGATTTCAGTGTGCCCACTAGTCCCCAAAAAATAGTTCTAGCATGAAACCAGAAACAAAAATCCTTATCCTAGACTGGCCCCTACAACTATTTTGAATGGAAGAAACCCTTTATGGATAAGGTTCCTTTTATTCTTGCTATCATTAACACCAATCATTAGCCAGCTGCCATGAATGGGTAATCCCAAGGATCCTAGAAATAAAAGTGGTCCCCAGACTAATAGCCCTATTTAATACTGGTCCCTGCAATCATCATTCAAAGAAGCAACCCTTGTGGTGGTACAACAGCTACTGCTGTAGGCACTACAGTTCCTGTCTTCAAAATAGACATAGCCACAAAAGATCTAGAAGAAAGCTTTATTCCAAATTCCTTGGCACCTTCAAATGATTAAATGAATGTATTTTATCAGTGGAAATGACCTTAAAGAAGATTCATTACCATTTGCTTCCTCCTTGCACCATAAGAACAATTGGGCCTTTTTATTTGACTTACATTTATATGTATTGTCTCTAATATTAGAATATGAACTCTTTGAAAACAGTTATTCTTTTGCTTTTTTATGTTTAACTCCAACACTTGACTGTATACATAGTAAGAATTTAATGAATACTTTTAAAATTAATTCATATAGCCATATTATAAGCAAAATAACCTACTTGTCCCCTTACTCAACTTCCCATTTCCTGCTTCCCATATCCCTTTGCACAGGTTATTTTTGCATTCTATTTTTACTCCTTAGCTGTTTCCTTTCAATGCTCAGCTCAGGGGCTATGGAAGCATTTCTTTTTTTTTTCGTTTTTAGTGAGACTGTAATGGAAAGAGTCACATGCTGTACAAACTTTTAATCAGTCTGAATCAGTTCCACAATGACATGCTCTCTTTCTTAAGTCTTTAAATCATAATTTTAATGATTAATATACTTATAACCCAAAATTATACACATTTACATATATGTAAAACATCAGTATAGATAAAGGAGAGATAAGAGAAAAAAGAGAAAGAATAGACACCCAACTGAGGAGGCTAGGGGAAGTCCTGAGATGTCATGATAGCCTCCAGGATCTCAATTGGGAAAGTCCCCTCAGCAGAGTGTCCTCTCTGAAGGGATGGACTTCCAAAGTCCACTTTCCCAAGTGAGACCTTTACAATGCTCACACGAAAGTGTCACAGATTCAAGCGTTTGAAAGACTGAACTCTGTGACCAATGGGCTCTTGAATGAACTCATTGATCAACAAGTTTTGGCCAAAAGACCCCAAGATTTTTCCTGGTATCTTGTGGATAACACATAGGGATGGGCCAAGTCTCCAGGTGTGGATCCCAAACATGTGTACTTGGAATATTCCCCAGCATTCCCTGCCCCAGAACATGTCTTGTTCAATCATGCCTCAGTTCAATGTGCCCAGGAAGTTCCTTCTCCTTGGACCATGATGACTGATAGGGAAGATCTCAATTTACCAACCTGCCCAAGTTCACATAGCTATTAAGTATCAAGTGTCTGAGGCTAGATTTGAACTCAGGTCTTCTTGACTCCAAGACTGGTGCTCTATCCACTGTGCCACCTGGCTTCCCCTTGAAACATTTCTTGATCTTCCTAATAACTAGTGTCCTCTTCTTCCCAAAATGGCATAGTATTAACTGTTGTATCCCACTTAGACTGTACGTTCCTCAAGAACAGGACTTGTTATTTTTGTCTTTTTCCCCAGAGGCTGGCACAGTGCAATGAACATAGTTGGTATTTAATAAATATTTGTTCTGAAGACCAAAGGTCAATAAAACTGCATAGCTTTTGATCCAGTAATACCACTACTATATCTGTATCCCAAAGAGATAATTAAATTAAAGAGATAATTAAAATGGGAAAATTATCCACATGTATAAAAATATTTATACTAACTCTTTTTTTTGTAGTGGCAAAGAACTGAACACTGAGTGGATGCCCATCAATTGAGAAGTGGCTGAGCAAGCTAAGGTTTATGAATGTAGGTTATTGCTGTTCTTCAAGAAAACATGGGAACTTCTGGGGTGGCATCAAGATGGCAAAGGTGTTAATAACTGATATTAAACAGTGTGGGGAGAATAACAACAAAATTAGAGATCTGTTCTGATTATTTAATGAATCAAAAATGTCAGACCAGTTACAGAATACCTGAACATGCTTCAACTATTCAAAGTCACTTCCAATCATGATCACTATGTCTTTTTGGAAGAAAGATCTTCATTCTTTTTCCATATGAGGGATTGTATCAGCTGAATATGCTGATAGCTGCTCTTTCCTTACATCCATATACTCAGTCTTACTTCTTGTATTTTGAAATCAATCACCTATTCAGTCAAGTACTGAAGATAGTGTGGGAATTAGGACAACAAGTGATTAAATGTGGGAATTCAGTGAACCATAATAAATTCATATATTCATAATATATTCATTTTGTGACTCAGTTCTAGAGCTATCTTGGTTCCCTTTCTATTTATGAGTCTATTCCAATTTCTATTTTATGAGAAAATTCCTTTTTCAAATGTGGGAATTGGGAGATATGATATTGTATTGTTTTAACCTAATCCTATATAGCCTGGAAACTGGACATCCTCTCTTGCTATTTATAGACCCTTACTTAAGGACCTAGGTTATGCTGACCAGAAGCTCAGTCATCCCAAAAGCTTGATGCAAGAAATTTTTTCACAATTATATATCTTATGCAAGCCATATAATTTATCTCAAAATTGGTCCCATTTGATTAATCAATTATTATTTCTCTGTTCCTTTGATTGTTTGTAGATACTTGGGGGCAATGAGATACCTCTTTTTACTGATCACAGGGAATTACACTTATTCACTCCCCCCCATTAGAAAGTAAGTAATCTTTTATCCAATTATACATTAAATTGCCTAACATTATATTGCTTCCTTTAAATTAATTGTTCTTATATGATTGTTTTTAATGTATGAAAATTTATCTTCCCCTATTTTAGGGATACATTACCAATGCTGAGGAAGGTGACTAGTCCCAATTTATTGAATAATTGTCATGTATTGCTTAATAAATCAACATTCTCAAAAGTTTGAGTTTGTGTTTCCTCAGTCATTTCAATGTTTACCTGCCACAGTACCCAAGTGGGCAAAGTGATATACTAAGATTTGATTCTTTCTTTATAAAGAAAGATCTAAGATTTGATTCTTTCTTTATAAAGAAAGATCATATAAAACAAATAAGTATAAGTAAAATTAGTTCATCTGTGCTTGATTTCCTTTGCATAAAGGAAGCTGGAAAAGTCCCATCATTTCAAGGTATAAAAGAGTTTTAAGAGATTGCAGCCCATTCCTATTTCCTTTCCCTTTTCCTTCCTAAGACAAATGCAAAAGTAGATATTGGCCCAGAAGTCACTGGATGATGTAAAATTGGACTCTAAGACAAGTATATCCTATAATTTACATGGTAGTTTGTGTGTGTGAGATTATCATTTGAATTTTTTTCAAGTTCTCATTTTAAGTTCAAAGTAGAGAAGGGGTTCCATGTGAACAGCAGCTGAACATGGATCAGTCAGTCCTGAGAGATAGGTGAGTGGAAGGGAGAGGCAATGGCCTCCATTGCCCTCAGTGAATTGAAAGGGAATTAGGTTCAGATCCTCAAATCTAGAGTGACAGGAGTCATGAAGAATCCAGTATGGTAGCAAGCAACCCTTGGGAAGCTGGTGGGAATCCTGGTGAGAGTTCTCTTTTCTTTGTGAAGGGAAGGGCTACCATGGAACAATTTTGCCCCACAGGATGGACCCCCACTCTGGAAAGTATCACAGTTTGGTCAGCATCCAGTGATCAAAGATGGAAAGACTGAGAAGAATGCCCATACTTACAATTACACCATCAAAAGACAGGTTAAGATGTACCAGGTTGTTGAATAAGATCCAAAGATGATCAGATACCACTGTGGCTCTTACCAGCACAATTCAAAGATGGTAGGTCTGAGAAGAAAGAATGTACTGATGATTAGCCCATCAAGAGACAGATTAGCATTACCAGGTTTGTCATGTAGTGCTTATCTAGCATTGATGATGATGTGCCATGGTGCCTCACTGATATGGGAGAAATTGAAACCATGAGACCAAGGTACTTTTGCAGTAGCCAGATCCATCTCCAATAGTCCTGTTTCCTAAAAATAAATCCCTGGATTGCAATGTTATGGTAAAGGTAAGTGAGAAGGATGTCTTGAATAGCATACCATTCATTATAATAAACATAATTGTGAAACTCTTGCCTCATATCATTTGGTTGGTTGGCATGGTAATTTTCATTATGAAGGACTAGTAATTGTCAGTGTGAAAAGAGATGTTGGAAAGGAGGAGGAGGAGAAGAGGAGGAGAAATATAATCATAGATACATATAAGATGGAATTAGAGAGCAAAAAATCAAGAAAAGAAAATCCCAACTGAAACCTAATATTCTATGTTAAGTCCATTCAAAAATCCCAATATTTGAATTTCATTTCATGGAGAAAATTTCTCAGAAAAAATGATTTTGAAATATGCTCTAGCAGAAGAAAAGGAAGCTACAGCAGTGATTTGGGATATTTTTCTAGATACAGGAGACAGTAAATGAGATAATTTGGAGATTTACATTAAAGAAATAGATGGAGTTAGGTAGTTTTCAGAAATAAGTTTGATTAGAACAAAGAGAAAAACAAATCAAAGCTTTAAGAGTGGTTACAAGGATAGGATAATGTTGGGAATTCTTTAATTGAAAGAATGAGAAGATTGAACTTAATATGGAGTATTTTAGGGTGTCTTTGAAGGGTTTCAGATCAGAGTGGCAAATAAGAATTATGGAATGATAATAAAATGCTAAAGCAGAAACAGTGGGCTTTTTGGTTCCCCCCCCTCGGTTTTGTTGGAAAAGGATCTCTTGCTCCATTTTGTATTTTGTAGGAATTTGCCATAACTACTAAAACCTAGAAATAGAACCAAGAAGTCTCTTTTAATTGAATTTTGTTCTACTGTTCTATGACAATTTTCTCTTTATTTATATTGAATAATGCATTTTTCTTATTTTAAAATGCATTTATAAAACATAGAATGATTATCTTATTAGCTTCAATTTTCATGAAAAGATCATGACTGCCTAATACTAAATGAAGTGGCTAAGTGGAAATTAACCTTACAGTTTAGTCTGCATTGGCTAGCACTACTCAGTAAATTCAATTTTCTATAATTCTATCCTTGGAAGTATTACTTCCGGTAATAGTGATGAATTATCTATATATTTAATAGACTATGCTCATTTGACCTCTTTTTTCTCATTAAATTTCCTTCACTGTCCTCTTAGTCTACTCCATCCTTATCCACACACTTAACTCTGAAATAAATATTGCTGTTATACTTTCTTTACAATCCAACTTAATTCCACCTTCCCTTAATATTTTTACTCTCTAGGACCACAATCTCTTGAATTTTGGGGAGTACTTATGCAGCATCTTCTCTGGAGTTCCCCCAACCCCAGTCTGCACTGGATTGGCAGACTAGGCTTCCAGAAAACATTGACTTCTAATCTCAGGGTTCACAGAGTGATCTTGATTGGCTAAGGTTTATAGTATTATTTTTCATGAACCTCCTGAAACATTCCCATCTGGTATGAATCCTGTTGTTCATCCATGCATCAGATATGTTCTCATCATATGAAGTATTCAGTAAATATTGCCAATCTGATAGGTGTGAGGTGGTACCTCATAGTTGTTTCAATTTGCACTTCTCTAATCATTAATTTGGAGCAATTTTTCAAATGATATATATTGTTTTAATTTCTTCTTTTGAAAACTTACTATTCATATCCTTTGATAATTTATCAGTTAGGGAATGACTTGTAACTACATAAATTTGATTCAGTTCTCTATATATTTTAGAAATGAGACCATTATCAGAACTCCTAGCTTTGAAAATTGTTTTCCAGTTTTTTTATTTTCCTTCTAATCTTGGCTACATTAGCTTTATTAGTGCAAAAATATTCTAATTTGATATAGTCAAAATCATCTGTTTTGCCATTTATAATGTACTTTATTGTTTAGTCAAAAATTTCTTCCCATTCCAAAGATCTGACAGAGAATCATCCTTTATATCTAAATCATGAACTCATTTTGACCATGTTTTGGTATGAGATGTGAGCCTGTGCCATACTATTTTCTTATCCTAGAATTAGTATATTTCAGTGTGTCAAACAATAGATTACTATAGTCATTTACTAACATTTCTTTTGTACCTATTCTAATCTCATCCTTTATTTCTTAATCAGTACTAGACAGTTTTAATGACTACTGCTTTATGGTGTAGCTTTAGATCTGTTACAGCTAGTCCACCTTACTTTGCAAATTTTTTCATCAACTCTTGATATTCTCTTTTTTTAAAAGTTTTTTTTTGGCAAGGAAATGGGGTTAAGTGACTTGCCCAAGGCCATACAGCTAGATAATTATTAAGTGTCTGAGGTCAGATTTGAACTCAGGTACTCCTGACTCCAGGGCTGGTGCTCTATCCACTGCGCCACCTAGCTGCCCCCTCCCTTGATATTCTTGATCTTTTATTCCTCCAGATGAATTTTGTTACTATTTTTTCTGGCTCTGTATAATAGTAGTTTTGTAATTTGCTTGGTATGGCACTGAATAAGTAATTTAATTTGGACAGAATTATCATTTTTATTTTATTAGTTTGGTCTAATCATGAGCAATTGACATTTTCCCAACTATTGAGTACTAACTTTACAGGAAAAGTATTTTGTAATTGTGTTCATACAGTTTCTAGGTTTATCTTGGGATATAGATTCCCAAGAATTTCATGTTGTCTACAGTAACTTTACATGAATTTTCTCTTTGTATCACTTTCTATTGGGCTGTCATTCATATAAAGAGCTGATGTTTTATGTGGATTTATTTTATATCTTACTATTTTGTTGAAGTTATTGTTTCAAGTAGTTTTTTGTTGATTTTCTAGAGTTCTCTAAATATACCATCATATCATTTACAAAGAGTGAAAATTCTGCTTCCTCATTGCTAATTCTAATTCCTTCTAGTTTTTTCTCTTATTGCTAAGGCTAGCATTTCTAATACTATATTGAATAGTGGTGTTGATAAGGGGCATCCTTATTTCAACCTTGATCTTATTAGAAATATTCCTAGTTTATCCCCATTACATATAATGTTTGTTTATGGTTTTAGATAGATTCTGCTTTTTTTTCTTCCCTAAGGAAAACTCCATTTATTTATATACTCTCTGGTGTGTTTTTTTTAATGGAAGTGGATGTTGTAGTCAAAGTCTGTTTCAACATTTATTGAAATATATGATTTGTGTTGGTTTTGCTATTGATATGTTCAACTATATTTAGTGTTATCCGAATATTGAACCATTCCTACCTATCTGGTATTAATTCTCCCTGATTGTTAGAGGCCACTCAAGCAAGTTTGGGATGAGAGGTCAGTTATGGCCAAATAACCTAAGCTCTGATGACCCTTGAGTTGAAAACTTCCATGGAACTCTGATTTGATAACACAACTGCATCATTCCTGGTCTCACCTGGTGTCAAGCCCTGTTTCTGAACTTCTTGACTTGGGTTACATCCTGCTGGGTTAAATCCTGCCCAAACAAACTTACACCATTGTTTTTATCCTGTATGCTAATTTTATGGTTTTCTTCTATAAGAACCATTTGATGTTTTCAATAAACTGGCTCTGTCAGTTGTCCTGCTGGTATTCCCCACCTGGATGTATGTGTATTTCTGTTCTCTCCTGAGCTGAATGAATCTCTTGCTGGACAGGTGATCACAACACCTGATCATGGAGAACTATTCTAATAATAACTTATAATCTCTTTGCTAAAATTTTATTTAAGATCTTTTGTTTCAATGTTTATTATTTATCTGCTATCTGCTTCTGTTTTATGGGAGTGTTCATCCCCTTCACATTTACAGTTAAAATTCCTAATACTGTAATTCCCTTCATGATATCATTCCCCCTTTATATTTTCCTCTTTCCTCTTACTCCTTGGCAATGTTTTTTTTTTCCTTTCCCCTTTGAGTTTTCTTTAAAATTTTAACTTTACTTTTATCTTCAAATTCCCTTTTATCAATTTCTTCCCCGCCCCCTTTCTTTCCATTTCCCCCTTTCTTCACTGTAGGATAGGATAGATTTTTTAAACCCAATTGAGAATGAATATTATTCCCTCTTTGAGTCAAATCTTTTGAGAGTAGGATTTACTCAATGTTCATAGCCTTTCTTCTTGTCCTCTTCTATAATAGGTCTTTGTGCTTCTTCACCTGTTTCATTCTGGTCTTTTTAATCAGAAAATATTGAAAGTCCTCTATTTCATTGAAAATTCATCTTTTACCCTGACAGAATATGCTGAATTTTGCAGGTTAGTAAATTTGTGGTTATGATCCAAGCTTCTTTGCTGGGCAAAATATATTCCATGTCCTCCAGTCCTTTAATTATGAAGTTGACAAGTCCTGTGTAATTCTAATTGAACTTCCTTTGTATTTAAATTGCTTCTTTTTGACTATTGAAGTATTTTCTTCTCTAGCTGAGAATTCTGGAATTTGTATATGATAGCCCTTGGAGTTTTTATTCTGGGCTCTCTTTCTATTTTGTCTTCCTGACCTAATATATTGCAACAATTTTCCTGAAAGATATTTTTTATCCTAATTTTTTGATCCAGGCTTTCTGGTAGACCAACAATTCATAAATTATGTCTCCTGAATCTATTATCCAGGTCATTTGTTTTTTTTCCAAAAGATTCTTTACATTTCCTCAATTTTTTTCAGTCTTTTGATTTTGTTTGATGGAATATTGGTGTCTCATTGAGTCATTAGTTTCCATTTGTCCAATTCTAATTTTTAGGACTTTATTTTCTTCAGTTAGCTTTTGTGTTTCTTTTTCCATTTGATTAATTTTACTTTTAAAATTTGTTTCATTCCTTTTAAGTTCCACAATTTCCTTTTTTTGATGAGTTATATTATTTTTCTAGCTAGTTATTTGTGCCTAGCTCTCATTTTTGTACTATTTTTTCTTCCTTTCTTTGATTTTTAAACTCTTTTTGAAGCTCTTCCATGAGGTTTTGAATTTGAGTTTGATTCATAAAATCATTTGAGAGGGCATTTTTTCCCCATCTTTGTCTGAATAGTAGCTTTCTATGGTTAATGCCCTTTTTTGTTTTTTGTTTTTGCTTATTTTGATAGTTGACTTCTGGGGTAGAGGGTATGGTCCTGAGCTTTTTGTGCTGGGACTGGGGTTTAGTCCCTGGCTTGTTGTTTGCCAAGATGTTGTCTATGCAGCCCCAGCATTGCCAATGCAGAGATTTATTTCCTCCTTTATGTCTAGACTTTGCCTCTTCAGTGGTTTGTTTCCTAGTCCTTTCTGTTGCACAAGTGCTCTCAGGGCTCAGGCTTTGTCTGGGGTTAGAACTTTCCTTGTTGACCTGCTATCTAGCTGAGTTGGGACCAGAGTTGCTATTTAGCTGCCAGGACCTGGATTGTTGTCTAGCTGTCAGGATCTGGATTAGACTGGACTGTCTAGCTGCCAGCACCTGGACAGAACTTCACTGAAGATCCTCCATGATGTCTAAAGTTGAGAATTTGTTTTACTCTTTTTTTAAAATGTGATTTGTAGTTTTAATGTCTATGTAGAGGTTTCATTTAACATATATATATATATATATATATATATATATATATATATATATATATATGTGGAAAAGCTCTGGAAGCATTCTAGCTTCATGCAGCCATCTGTGTTCTACCCAGGAAATCCCTAATAAATGTTTGTTAAATTAAATGGGAACTTTTCATCTTTCAAATGAAGATACTGAGTCCATGAGAGGTCATGTGTTTTATCTAAGATCATATATATATATATATGTATATATGTATTAGAGAAACCCATTTCTCTGATGCTCTTTCCATTGTACAGATATGAAATGGGGATCAAATTGTATAAATGTGGAAAATTAAGAGCTCTATATTAATAGAAGATATTGTTAACTTAGAATTTCATTCAGCATTCTCACCACTGAATCTGTACCTCTTTTCCATGTTATTATTGTGCCTACAAATGTAAGAATTTCAGTTGATTGGAACTTATATATATATATATAATTATAGATTTAATACAGAAAGGGGGGGTAAAATAATTTAGTTCAGCTTTCTTATTTTATAGATGGAGAAAATGATTACGAGTATGGTAATAGTCCTTGTCCAAAGTCACTTGTCAATGACAGAATTATGATTTGACTTTGGGTTATTCATTCAACTTCTCTTTCCACTACACATAATGTAACTTTCCTCATTAAGAGGGTTCTTGATTATCTAATATTTCAAGCTAGACACAGTTTAAAATAGCATGATTGGCAGGCAATCAGGAAGCTTAGCATACACAATGCCTTTATTTTCTCAATAATCACATGATAATAAAGTATATCTAATAACAGGATTTTTTTTCTAAACAAAATAATTTTTTTGACTCAGTGTGATTAGCCAGTTTTTGGTTTAAACAGGAGTCTTATCAATGGCCAGACAGTTGCTTAAACTATGATATGATCATATAGAGAAACAATTATTGTAAGACTTCATTCAATGGTGTTTAGAAATGAGGAAAGGGAAACTGTCTTTGGATCAAAAAGACTTCAAAATATTTCAGAATTTTGAGAATGCAGAGTAAGCCATTATTACATGAGCAAATGGAAAAAAACAATTTAATAATGTACTATATATATTTATATATATTTATATATATTTATCATAATATAAAATGTTTATAACTGAAAAGATTATATATAATGTTCACAAAATTATTGAAAGATATTCACTATGAGTAGACTGTGTCACTATAATAAAAATGATTATACTACCAAATTTATAGATTTAGGACTCTAACAACCAAACAACCAAAAGGTAATTCTATACAACATGATAAAAAGTAATTACATACTTCCTTTGGAGGAACAAAAGGATTAGACTATCAAATGATATAAGGAATAAAAACCAGAAAAGATGGTCACAATAATCCCAGGTTCTGAGCCAAATTATTACATATCAATCATAAAACTCTTTAGTACAGATTAAAACAAAGAGAAATAGAATAGTGAAATTGATTAGATAAAAAAAGACTCAGAAATAATCAGACATTGGTCCAGTGTTGAATGAACATAAAACTATAAACTACAAGAGGTAGAATTAGGAAGAATTCTATTCTTATAATATTTTAATTTTTGTTTTTTTTGCAAGGCAATGGGGTTAAGTGACTTGTCCAAGGTCACACAGGTAGCCACTTATTATGCATCTTAGGCCACATTTGAACTCAGGTCCTTCTGACTCTAGGGCCAGTGCTCTATCCACTGTGCCATCTAACTGTACCATCAAAGGATTCTATTCTTTAAGAATAATTTGGAAGAATTCATAAAATGCTACAAGAATAATTTTTTTTAGGTTTTTGCAAGGCAAATGGAGTTAAGTGGCTGCCCAAGGCCACATAGCTAGGTAATTATCAAGTGTCTGAGACCGGATTTGAACCCAGGAACTCCTGACTCCAAGGCTGGTGCTTTATCCACGAGGTCACCTAGCCACCCCTACAAGAATATTTTTAATGAAAAGTATTAACAGGTCAATGAGAGCCCAGAATTTATCATTATGCTAAATATGTTCTATTTGAAAAAGTCTTCAATGTGAATTTTGGAGCATATATAGATATTCCATAATGGTTTTCTGGTCACTTGCCACATAATAAAGAAGCCTTTTTATTGGGTACCAAACCAGACCTCATGATGCAAGTATTAACTAGATAAATTTGTCTCTATTACCTGCCTGATGAAGATTAAGTCTCCTTGTGGTTTTAAAGTCACATATGACCTCTATGAAATATGGCACTGTTCTAGCTGTTCTTTTCTGCTCTTAGGTAAAATAAAAAAAGTATTGTAGATAAAACAATCTTTGGAGATTTGAAAGTTCAGAAGTGCAATGACTAGAATCCATGCTTCAATTTGCTATTTGTTAAGACCAATGACAATAAAATTCCAATGAACGATCTGTGAGATGTAGTTCAGCAGAGGATGAAGAGAGCAGCATGTCATACCCTTCAAGAAAACAAGCCATTCTAGGGTGGCTAGGTGGTGCAGTGGATAAAGCACCGGCCCTGGAGTCAGGAGTACCTGGGTTCAAATCCAGTCTCAGATACTTGATAATTACCTTGCTGTGTGGCCTTGGGCAAGCCACTTAACCCAACTGCCTTGCAAAAACAAAAGAAAATAAGCAATTGACTTTTCAAATATTCCTCATTTGGAAGTAAATTTTGTGATATAAATTCTTTTTTGGCAGCCACTTTGATTTTAACCTCACTCCTTCCAAATACTGACATGTGTGGAGAGAGTGTGTTCTTGTTTAGGGGAATATATTAATATTTTTTTCCTTGATATGTCTTCTCAGGAAATATATTTTTGTAAAAGTTAGTTGACATTAATTTGTTAGATATTGATAATTTATTGGGCCAATCAATGTTTTAAATGAATTACAAATCACATGAACCAGATTTCAAGTCAATGGCATTGGAAAGAAACAACAACCATAACTTCATAAAGTCCTAAGAAAGACAAGTAGCTAGTTCTCTAGGTATTGAACTCAGTAGTGGGTGTACCAGTTGTTCTAAGTATATTTAGGCTTCACTAGCAAAACAGTTTTCATTATCTAAACATTATTCGAAGATATCACCGAAATATTTACCTTTTTCAGTGTAGTTGAGCCTCCTCTTGGAGTGATGATGACTCTTGAGTTTTTAATAAGGCTATATTAGTAGAAAACAAGCTCTGATAAGGTCTACCAAGCAAGAAAAGTTTTGACTCAGAAATGTTTGTTATATCCAAATCAGTTTAGCTAATTTTGGAAATATTTATCACCAAAAGGTTGACTAAGAAATGATAATTATCATGAATATTACTAATTAATAATCTCCTAAGGTATGAAGGAGTTGTAGTTCTTCACTACTAAATAGAATACTCACACCAGTCACACCAAATCATACTCAACCACACCCACCTATTCCCTCTACATGCACACACTATGTATATGGAGATGAGTTTGTGCTTAAGTGAGTGTATGATTTCTCAATAGGTATGTTGTCTTTACTGATACAGATTGTAATATTTCCATACTTTCTTATCTTCTCTGTTTCTCCACCCTATCCCTATAAATTCTAAAAACAGAATATAACCATTGTGCTGGAAGTTTTCATTCTGGTTTATATTGCAATGGACCTGTCTTTCATTCTTTCTACATGATAGACACAATATATAACCTTAATAATGCTTTTATAACATACCATAACCTACTTGTATAAACTATGTCTTTTCATTGCTTTATGAATTATTTGTAGTTTTAACTATTTTGAAATCATGATATTTTGTTTTCATAATAAAATAGAATCATTGAAAGAATATTGATTGTTCTAAAAGTAGTTTTCCAAGAATCAAACAATTTGGGTTAGCTGAAAACAGCATAGTCCAAATGAAAGCTAGTAGAATCTCCTCAACTTATTCAGTTCTGATCCCAGTTCACTGTCTGAGAAAACAACCTATTGATTTAGATGGAAAAAAACCTTGTATATTAAGGAACTGATTCAATGGTCTCCATAGCTGGACTATATACATATATATATATGTATATGTATATGTATATGTATATGTATATGTATATGTATATGTATATGTATATGTATATGTATATGTATTTGTCTATAGTTTTCTTTTTTGAATCACTATGGTTTTCACTAGCAATATTTGTAATATTCTGGGGATGGTTTGTATGTATTTACATACATAAAATCTCTATATGTTGAGATACATACACATTCATATTGCAACAAAGTATAATTTTATTAATGTAGTCAACTACATAGTACTTTTTGAGAGTATGATCCTAAAACTATAGCTTGAGATCTTACTTTTATGGTTAATCATTTGACAAAAAATATCTCAAAGGAAAGACATTTGCTGAAGAACAATAGCTATATTATATTCTCTCCATAAAACTGGGATCCATTTTCCCACAAAGATACACAGCATCAATAAGAAGTTGGCATACATATAAAGTTCATTAGTTAGAAGACATACATCTATGGAGCAAAGCTGATGAAGACAACTTGTACTTCAAGACTATGATGTATTATCTTTTTTCTTTTTCGTGGTATCATAACACTACACTGAGATATAACTTTATCATATAGGTCACTCCTTTGGACTCTTTGGGTCTGTTCTTTGTAGCTCATTTCTTTGGGCTTTCTATTTCCTGTATGTGAGCATTTCAAAGAGGGAATATTGTTCATCTGCAAGATATATCATTGGTATTAAGAGAAGGAGGAAAAAGAAATACTTTCACCTAACTGTTTTACTCTAGAAGAAATTCAAGGGGAAAATATGAAGAGTTATTACTTCATATCTGACTCTATTCTGAACTCCCAGACATGACTTCTCAGAGAGGAAATTATTTCAGAGTTGGCTAGTTTGCTTTTTCAAGGTCACCAGATGTATGAATGATCTTATCCAAGCAATAGCTTAACTATCATGTAATTCCATCAATTTGAGAGAGAGAACTTTTTTGTTTTATTGCTTCATTTAGTATTTCTAATACAATATTGAATCATAATAAGGATTATAGACATATTTGCTTTGCCCCTTTTGCATTCAAAAGGCTTCTACTTTATTCCCATAATAGATAATGCTTACTCTTGGTTTTAGATAGGTAGTATTTATCATCTTTTTAAAAAATTCCATTTATTCCTATGTGTTCTACTGCTTTTTTGAAAATAGAAATGGGTTTTTTTTGGTCAAAGAGACTTTTCTGAATTTACTGAAATAGTCACGTGATTTTTGTTTATTTTCCTTTTGATATGTATATTATGCTCACAATGTTCCTAATATTGAACCAGTTCTGCATTCCTTGTAGAAATCCCAACATTCTCATAGTATATGATTTTGGTGATACATTGTTATTTGATTTATAAATTTTAGCATGAATGTTCATCAGGAGAATTGATCCTTCATAGTTTTTCTTTTTTTTGCTCTCCCACATTTTGGTATCAAAATTATATTTGTGTCATAGAAGGAATTTGGTAGGATTCTTTTATTTTTAAAAAATAGTTCATATAGTATTGGAATTCATTGCTCTTTAAATTTTTGGTAGAGTTAGTTTGTAAATCAAGTCCTGGGTTTTATTTTCCATAGGAAGCTCTTTTTTGGCTCTTTTTCTATGACTGAACTGTTTAAATGTTCTATTTCTTCTATTAATCTGGGCAAATTACATTTTTATAAATATTCATTCATTTAGTTTAAGTTGTCAATTTTATTGGCATATAATTAAATAAAATTGTTCTTGATACTTTAATTTCATTTTCTTGCTGGTATATTCAACCTTTATATTTTTGATAGTGGTAATTTTGTTTTCTTCTTCCCATTTTTGAACTTCAAATTAGCCAGTTGTTTATCTATTTTATTGGTTTTTCATAAAATGATCCTAGTTTATTAGTTTATACATATATATGCACATAATGATAGTTTACTTATTATTTGTATGTAAACAGCTAGATGGTGCAGTGGAAAAAGAGTTTGTGCTTAAGTCAGGAAGACCAAGTTCAAATCTGCCCTCAGACACTTCTTAGCTCTGTGACCTTGGGCAAATCATTTAATTCTAATTGCCTTGCCTCCAATCCTCCTGACCCTTATCTGGCCACTGATGGTTCCTAAGGAGAAAGTCAGGTTGGTGACTTAACATAGCACCCCCTCATTTTAATTCAATTCATGTGCTTGTCATGACATCATTAGATGATGTCATGGGCTTCTTGGAGAACAAATGACAAACATCAGCAATCTCTCTCTCTCTCTCTTTCTCTCTCTCTCTCTCTCATTCCTTCTTTAACCCATTCCCAATGAGAGCAGGTTTACCAGCCCTCCTTTCCCATCAAATTCCTCTGTATTAATTTTTCTCATATCTCATTTGTGTGAGATATTAATCTTTTTTGTCTTTTCTTTTTAGTTTACTTTTTAGAATCATATCATACTCCCCTCTACCCCAATCTGTCTTTCAAACTATCTAATTACTAATAACAATCTTATAATAGCCAAATTCTAGAACTCCCAAATAAAGGAGAGGATATTGCAAGCAGCAAAAAGAAAGCAATTTAAATACAAAGGAAACAGAATTGGACTCACACAGGACCTATCAGCCACAATATTGAAGGATCGAAAGACCAGGAATAGCATATTTCAGAGAGCAAAGGATTTGGGATTATAACTCAGAATGTACTACCTGGCAAAATTCAACATATACTGTCAGGGAAAAAGATGGATGTTCAATGAAATATAGGACTTACAGAATTTCCTGACTCAAGGACCAGAACTGAACAGAGAATTTAATTGCCAAATACACAACTCAAGTTGCACAAAAAAGGGAAGAAAAAATAAAACAAAACAAATGTTGGTCATGACCATCACATTGTATGCAACCCTAAAAGGAAAGAGATATAACACTTCTAATTCTTTAGAACTTTACTTCTCTTAGGATAATTAAAGGTAGAGTATAACTGAAGAGAATGAACTTAAAAAAAATAATCTTAAGCATATGGTTTATATTGTAGTTTGTCTTATTGAGTCCCTTCTAATTAGTCTTTGATATTTACCTTATGTTTCTCTTGGTTCTTGTTTGTCAAATTTTCTATTAAATTCAAATCTTTTTGCAATAAAATCCTGAAAACCTGGAAATTCTTGAATACACATTTTTTTCTGAATTATGTTTACTTTTGCCTCATATGATATATATAAAGCAATTCTTTTGCTCTTCACAGGTCCTTTCAATGTAGTTTCTCCTAGGTCTTGTATAATTAAAATAATTTCTTATAGCACAATTGTAGTAGATCATGATCATATACCACAACTTGTTCAGTCATTCCCCAATTGACAGACATCTCCACAATTTCCCATTCTTTGCCAACACAAAGAGGGTTTCTATAAATATTTTAGAACATAAAAATTACCTTCATTTTCTCCCTCAATATCTTTAGAAATAGACCTAGTACTGGTGTTGTTGGTCAAAGGATATACGCAGTTTAGTAACTCTTTGAGGGAGCGTCTGTGGCATAATTCCAAAGTTTTCTAATTTTCCAAAACTGGTTGACCAATGGTGATTTAGTGTCTCAATTTTTTCACAATTCCTTCTACATTCCATTTGGTTTTTGTTGCTGTTGCTGTTGTTGTTGTTGGTTTTGGTAAAACTACTGGAATGGTTTGTAATTTCTCTGTCCAGAATCACACAACTAATAAGTGTCTGCAATGGGATTTGAACTCAGGTCTTCCTTTCTCCAAGCCCAACACTCTATGCAATGGTCTACCTAGCTATCTTCTTACTGCTTATCAAAATCCTTTTCATTGTCTAAGTGTCAACTCAGGTCCTACTTATTCATAAAGTTTTCTCTAATGCCTTCAATCAACAATCCCTCTCTTCCCTGAATCAGCACATATATAGTCTATTTCACACAATTTTTCAGTGACATGTAGGAGTATTTTTAGTATACACCAGTTCTTAAATCATGTTAGCTTTTCCTCTTTAGGAAATTGCAATCTTTTTAAGGAAAGAAACATTATCTTTTGTTTTTTCAATGTACAACTGTAGGGCATAGTAATTCCTTAGCAAAATTAACTTGGTGGAAAATTGATAATTTTAATAATACCACATTTATTTTAATTTGTATTTCACAGTTTATAAGAGATATACAGAGTCCTAAGTAGATGGAAATAAAGAGTTCCAAGGTGCCAGATTTATCCAAGGAAACATACATCTTCCCTGGTGGGATGTGCTTCCTACCTTCAATGGAGGGCATTTCTGCTCCTTAATAACATGTGGGACATGGATTAGCACAGATCACCCTGTTCCAAACTGATATCTCCTTGCTCTATTGCAATACTCCTAAACCGTCCTTCCTAATCTCTGTATGAATTAGATCTTGGATTCTGGTGGACTAATGAGCACCAGCTGATAAAACCATGCTCATGATGGGATTGCCATGTGTGTACTCTCCATTTTCTGCACCAGTTGCCATATTCTTCCCTCCCCACAACCCAGATGTTGTTTTCCTAGTTATGACTCATTATATAGATTTTTTTTCAGTTTTGTTTTGTGTGTTTCCTAAGAGACTTTTCAATCAAAAAGGAAAATGGAGATCATAGCTCATATGACCATTTTAATAAAGCTTTCCAAGTACTTTTCAAGGATCCCTCCAATCCTATTCCTGACAAAGTGGGATGAATAATATTTTGGACCAAAAAGGAACCTTAGAGATGATCTAGTTCTATCCTCTCATTTTTAAAGAGGAGGAAATTGAGGGTCAAAAATGAGCATATATTTGTCCAAGGTCACACAGTTAATTCATGATAGAACAAAAAATTCCATTCAAGTTTCTTGACCCTCAGACTGATGTACTTTCCCCAGACAGCTAGCCTTGAATTAGAAATAGGATGTTATTTGAATGGTAGATTTAATTGAACAAATGTTTCCAATATAATTCCCCTTTCTGTTTTAACATAGTACTCTGATTTTCCTCCTCCATCTGCAAATTTATAACAGCTATTAAACCTCAGGGTCAACACCCTCCCAAACAATAAAATTGTAATAAACAGAGTGAATGGCCCTGATTTTCTCTCCTTGAAATTAGGAATTATATATGCAGTATTGAGTGAAAAAAAATGGAGTACATTTCTTTTCCTCTTAAAAGTCCTGGGCAGCAGAAGACATTTTTAATTGCTCATAGGCTCTCCACCTAATAATATTAGAGAACCATATATTTAGAACTGGAAAAGAGCTTAGAGGTTATTTAATTAGGGAAGAAGACATTTAATCCAACTAACTAACTCATTTTATAAGTAAGGAAACTGAGGTCTAGAAAGGAGAAATGACTAGTGAAGGTAACTAAGGCAGAAGTAAGCAGAGTTGGTATGGAGACACATACATTACATTTGCCTTTAAGGAAGGCTGGACTCAGTATCTGTCACTGAAATGTTAAGTATATACAAAGTTGGTCTATTGAGATATTTGATTACTTAGGGGAGGATTTTGCATGTATTTTTTTAACCATTGGTAGAAATCCATTGTGCATAAAATGAGAAAGGCCAAGATATAATTGATTAGGAAAAAAAACACATTTTTATAGTTTTTGCATCTATCTTTTACAAATAAAAATGAACAATGATTTTTGGATGCAATTTTTTAATGCACATATATGTAGATGACTTTGAATTCATAATAAAATAATCACTAGTAGTATTTATTAATCTAAGGTAGGTTTGCAAAGAACTTTATATGTGCTACCACCTTTGATTCTCAAAACCCTTCCATGTTACAAATAAGGAAATTAAAGCTAGAAAAGGTTAAATGATTTGCCCAGATCACTGAGTGTCTGAGGCAGGATTCAAATTCAGTCCTTCTGATTCTAATTCTTACACTCATTCTCCTATATCACCTGGCATTTATGGAAGAAAGGAAAGAAGGAAGGAAGGAAGGAAAGAAGGAGGCACTTCATAAATACTTGTTTCTTCCTTCCCTCTGATAGTACATTCATTCCCTCCTTCCCTTCCTTCCTTCCTTCCTTCCTTCCTTCCTTCCTTCCTTCCTTCCTTCCTTCCTTCCTTCCTTCCTCCCTCCCTCCCTCCCTCCCTCCCTCCCTTCCTTCCTACTTCTTTCCTTCTTTCTTTTCTTTTTGCATTCCATAAATGCCAGGTAACATAGAAGAAAGACCCTTACTAACAGTGTGACCCTGGGCAAGTCATTTTACCACATTACCTCTAAAAAACAAACATAGAAATGGGTCAAGCATTACTGGAGAAATGATCTTGGGGGAAAGATAATCATATAATTACTAAATATGGAGCAAAATTTAAAAGACACAGATTATGTGCAGAATATGCACAGGTTATAATGCAGCAGCTGCTGAAAAAAATTTTCTCTAAAATTACTAAATCCTTATTATTGAATACTGAGTTCCCAAAAGGAAATAAGTACTCTGGAATTCATGGAGAGTTAGCTCTTTATATAAGTAACTTGAACTCACATATGTGGAAAAAGATGTAAAGATTGAAAGGTTAATAAAGACACATGTGATAAGAAAACAAGATTTAAGAAAACCTGAAAAACCAAACTACAGGGCAGATAGTTGGAGATTTATTAAACACATCAACAAATAATATTTTGCTCTGAATTACAGGGCTCTTTTAAATTTAAAAATCCTTTGGAATTTTTAATGGTGCTAACTTACAAGTAATTACCTTATTAAAAACGCCCAGGACAAGTAAATAAAGCTAATAGGTCAGCAGCCACTGATAGCTGAAAAATTATTTTAAATGATAACAAATGAGAAGTTTGGGAAATTGGAAGCTGTAGATAGATCTACCTTAATCACAGAAGGCTTCTTATCTGGCAGGTAAGTGGTTCAGTGGGTAGAGCACTGGACTTATACTAGGGAAGAGGAGGTCAGATAGAGGTTTAGATTCTTACTAACTGTGTGACCCTGGGCAAACCATTTATTGGATGTCTGCATCATATATCATCAGTTGTAAAATTAATATCTTGATAGCATCTACCTCACTGAGTTGTTATGAAGAAAAAGTGAGAAAATCATTGTAAAGAGCTTAGCATAGTATCAGATACACAAGAGTTATTATATAAATTCTTCTCCTCTTCCTTCCCTCAATATCAATAAATATCAATAAATTTGAAATTAAATGACCTAAGTTCAAATCCTGGGTCTGGATCTGTCATAGCAGTGTGGTCTTGGGAAAGTTAGTTCCTCTTTCTGGGCCTAAATTGCTCTATTCCTTGTGTGTGAACCAGGCAATCATGGAATTTCTCTGAACCTAAAGTTTCACATCTTCCAGTCTAAATCTATAATCATAGACATTTAATCATTGAATTTTGTAACAGTCCTCATTATACAGAAGTTGAAGTCATCTTTGAGTGAAGTGATTTGATGTGATTATATAGAAGAACCAGTACCCAGATTGTCCGACCTCTAGTTTAGAACTCTTTGAACTCCCCTGTGATGCAGGACAGATAGGAGAGAGAGAGAGAGAGAGAGAGAGAGAGAGAGAGAGAGAGAGAGAGAGAGAGAGAGAGAGAGAGAGAGAGAAATACAGAGAGACAGAGAGACAGAGACAGAGAGACAGAGGCACAGCCCCTTAACCTTTTCTTGGTTTCTTCATTTATAAAATGGGTATAATATCAACACTTGCTTCTCAAAGCGGTTATGAGGATCTAATCAGATAATATTTGTAAAATACTTACTGATACATAACAAGTGATCTATAAATAAATCTTAGCTTCCAACATCATCACCACCATTATCATCATCATTATAGATAGGTAGATAGTGTAACAGTAAGTCACTTATATTTTGTATGCCTAAATCTCCTCAACTATAAATTTGGAATTATAATAATACCTGCTATCTGAGGCTACTGTGACAATTGAAATAATATTTGTAAAGTGTTTATCATAGTGACTGGTGCATGGTATATCCTAAATAACTGTTCTTCTCCTTCCTTCTTTCTCTCTTCTAGGGGAAGCTAAATCATTCACCTCTTTTTCCATATAGGGAATGAAGTAATTGGGAAGTAATAGACATAGGAAGTAATATGGAAGGGATAAAAGAGATAATGCTCCTCCTACTGAATGTGTGATTCCTGGGATTAGCAGAAAATATAATCATACTGTATAGACTAACTTCATGGAATAGTGGAAAAGGACATTGATCACTGAGTCAAAATACATGGTTTTGGGGGTAGTTAGGTGGTGCAGTGGATAGAGCACTGGCCCTCGCATCAAATTGGACCTCAGATACTTGATACTTACTAGCTGTATGACCTTGGGCAAGTCACTTTAATCCTATTGTCCCACAAAAAATTAAAAAAATGATGTGGTTTTGTGCCACAGTTCTAATAATTGCCCAATAATTGCTTAGCTTCTCTGAGCTTTGGTTTTTTCTTCTCAAAGAAAGATTAGGTAGAATCCTGAAACTTAAGAATCTTTAGGAGATAATGAGTTCAAAAAAGAGACAGGAAACTGAAAATGATATTCTGATAACACAAATACCAATGAATCTGAGGGATATGAGAGATAGATATGGGATGCATAAAGAACTCAATGACCAACATGTTTCTTTTTTTAAAATCATCAATAGAAAACTGAAACAATTTCATCTAGCCAAAGATTAATTTTTTTAATGTTAAAAGCAATACTTATTACTATGATCAAATAGATTTTTATATGATCCTGAATTTTTTACAAATAAGCAGGTCCAGAAAAGTGACATGAATTTGGTTATAAATGACTCCATAGTATAAAAAATTCATATTTTCCATATTTGATTCCAAATTATACTGCCCAACATTTGAGTCCTGTCCCTAAATGTTCTCATAAAAAAGTCACAAAATAATTTATTTTTATTTGGATTTTTTAATTATTTGGATTTTTTAATACAGCAAAGACTTCTAGGTTCAAATCAAAATCTAAAAAAATTACAAATGCATATATGAATAACATTTGTAGAAGTCACACTAAACAAAATAGAAATAAAGCAATCTAAGTATAATCTATATTTTACTGATACAGAATAAATGATTTTGCCAACTCAGTAGTAGAACTGCAAATAAAATAGGCTTCTTGATCCTTTCTACCTATTAGCTAACAGAAAGTAGAAATATTTATGTAAATATATGAACATAGCATTTAAATTATTCCAAAGTTTTGGAAAATTCATAGTCATTATACTTTTTTCACCCCCAAAAGCTGAGAGCTAAGTTTTCATTTCAGACAGAGCAATAATATAGTTCAGTGTCAACTAAAAGACTGATCTGTATATTTAGATTGGTAGATTTCTACACATTTAAGTTGGCAGGCAGACATACAAACATGCTGCTAAGGAATTTAAATTTCTTTTTTTTTTCCCCAAAAATGTTTACTCTACTGAAACTAGGGCTTAGTTCTTACATCTCTAGAGTTATTAAGGCTTTAGTCCTATCAAAAGTCCCTTCAACAAATATCTTGGCTCAGGCTATCATATTATGTCATATTATAGAAGGATGGAACTAGATCATTCCCATGGGGTATTCTGATAAAGTTTCAATTCAAGGATATCCTTCAACTTCATATTCTGGTTTAGAAGTACCTTAATTCCAGTGGAGTGGTTCCATAAAGGAAATTGTAGTATAAGAGAATGATTCTTCATTCATCACTATTTCAAACATATATATATATATATATATATATATATATATATATATATATATATATGTATATATATGTATTTTCAAATTCTATTGATCCTGTGTTTAGATGTTTTGGATTCAGGAATCTAACTTGATTTGTTTCCAGGATTTAGAAGAATTTTTTTTATAATGTTCCAGTTCCTGGTCTTTCTGGGCTCGCATCTCATCAACTTCAGTTTCTGCATACTGGGGGTCTTGGGCTGGGTCTCTAGTCTCTTTGGATGTACTGGCACTCTTTGGTGGAAAGATTTTTTTCATATACTTTTTTCTACAGCTCCATTGGTGTTTGTGCATGAAGCTTCAAAATTTCATTCTCAGAGACAGGGGGAGACCCTATTTGACTTAAAGAATCCAATCCTGCTGGGATAAATAGTTTATTCTGGTCCACAGATATTGATGTGCTTTTGTCAATGCCAAATGCTAACTGATTGATAACACCACATATTTTCAGTAGGAGAGCTTCTGATTTACTGGCAAACATCAATGTAGCTCCATAATAATGGGAAACAAATCGAAGTGTCTTGCAGATTATTTTTCTCTTCTCAGAGTCAAAATCCTGAAAAATATGATATTTACTTCCAATTATCACTAAGGGAATTGGAAATGGGTCAATCAGTTCACGATCTGGATGGTCCTTCTGTATATTACTCCATATCTTCTGTTTCATTTCAGCAGCTGTTTTAGGATTGGTCTTGCCCAGTTTCATTATGAGTTTATCTACATGGGATTTTGTGACTTGCAATAGATTTTCCATGGTTGGTCAAAGGTCATTAGGTTTTGAAAGATCCAAAACAAGAACTAAAGAAAAAGTCCGCAAAGTCTCATTTGTTATTGGGATGCTGATTAAGTCCAATAAAGAGGTTCCTCCACCCAATTCCCAAAAATGAGTAATGTCTTTAGGTGTGTTATGGCCTTTTTTGCCTTTCTTCCATAAGTATACTCCAAAGCTAAGGTTGGTTTTGGTGGCTCATCTCTGTCAAGACATCTTAGAATAATAGTTGTCTTGTCTCCCCATTTTTACTGCCAATGAAGAATACGGATTTTCCACATATTTCTATCCCGTCTCCACCATTTTCAGAAATTTCTTTCTTTTTCACTTCAGCTTTTGCAATTTCCCAGAGTGAATCACTGGGCATCTCGGCCTCCTCTACGGCACCGCTGAGGTGATGTCCAAAGGTTAATTTTTTGAAGAGGCTAATGCTTCTTTTATTTAAAATGTTTAGAGGGCTAAAGTTCAATAATTGATGAAGCTGGCAAAGAATATTGAGGTCATATTTTTTTCCTCTTAAAGATTTTATTTATTTTGAGTTTTACAATTTTTCTCCTAATCTTATTCCCTCCCTCCACAGGAGGCAATTTGCCAATCTTTACATTGTTTCTATGATATACATTGATCCAAATTGAATATGATGAGAGAGAAATAATTTCCTTAAGGAAGAAACATAAAATGAAAGCGATACCAAGATCAGACAATAAGATACCAGGTTTTTTTTTTTCTAAATTAAAGTTAATAGTCCTTGTTCTTTGTTCAAACTTCACAGTTCTTTCTCTGGAAACAGATGGTATTCTCCATTGCAGACAGACCCAAATTGTCCCTGATTGTTGCACTGATGGAATGAGCGAGTCTATCAAGGTTGATCATCACCCCCATGTTGCTGTTAGGGTGTATAGTGTTTTTCTGGTTCTTCTGATCTCGCTCAGCAAATTCCTCTACACTTCCCTGAATTCTCATACCTCCTGGTTTCTTAGTTTGTTTTTGTTATTTTAGTTTTTTTTTGTCTCATGGTTTCTAATAGAACAATAGTGTTCCATGACATACATGTACCACAGTTTGCTAAGTCATTCCCCAATTGAAGGACATCTTCTTGATTTCCAATTCTTTGCCACCACAAACAGGGCTGCTATGAATATTTTTGTACAATGATGCTTTTACCCTTTTTTCATCATCTCTTCAGGGTATAGACCCAGTAGTGGTATTGCTGGATCAAAGGGTATGCACATTTTTGTTGCCCTTTGGGTGTAATTCCAAATGAGAGCCTATTTTTTTTAAATAGAAGGTGACTTTCAGATAAATTGAAAATGAATTGGGTAATAAAAAAAGAATTGAACCTCAATTAGATAGGCAGAGATGGAACAATAAATGATAATGAAGACAAAACAATTTAAATCCAATTTCATTTGTAGTGTTTTTTCCTACCAAGAAAATTGACTTCTAGATGGTCAAATCAGGTCATTTATTGAACTTTGTATCAGGCACCATCCTTGGCAGTGGAGATAAAGTAAAGGCAAAAATCAGTAACAGTCCCTAATCTCAAGGAGTTTACAGTATATACATATATATATATATATATATATATATATATATATATATATGAAAACAACATGCAAATGTCTATGAATAAGCAAGATTTTATATATATATATATATATATATATATATATATATAAAATAAGTAGTTACCAGTTTACAGAGGGAAGGCACTGGAATTATGAGGAATCAGGAAAGAGTGACAAAAATGATAATGAAGATAGAATCAACAGGATTTGGCAGTAGTTTGGATCTAGGAATTGAGAGATAATGAAGAGCCAAGAATGGCACAAGTGACTGAATGGATGGTTGAACCTTCAATATCAATGGCAAAGTTAGTAAGGGAGACAGGTTTTAGATGATAAATTCAGTTTTTGACAAGGTGAATCAGAGAAGAGAAGGGAGCCCAGAACAGAACCCTCGGAGGAAATATTCAATTAAGGGTATAATCAGGATAAATATACAGAAAAGAAAACTGAGGAATGGTCAGACAGGTAGGAGGAGAAACAGTAAAGTGTTCTGAAAGCCCAGAGAGAGGAGAGGATCAAGAAAAGATGATCAACAGACTTAAAGACAACACAGGGGTCAAGGAAGATAAAGATTGAGGAAAGATCAATAGATTTCATAAATAATAAATGATAAGTAACTTTCAAGGGAGTTGTTTGAGTTAAATGATGAGGTCAGAATTCAGAATCTAGAGAGAAAAGTAGTTAGGATACATAGATTATAGACAACATTTTCAAGGATTTTCATCACAAAAGGAAAAAAAGAGAAGGGATGATAGTGGGGTTGGATAGATTAGGAAAGAGACATGGGCATGTTTGTAGACAGTAGGGGAGCAACCAGTAAATAGGTAGTGATTGAAAATAAATAAGATATTGAGGATAAAAGAGAGGGCATTCAACTGGAAAGATAGGCTGCAATGAAATCACTTGTACATGTAGAGTTTTCTGTGCCAGGAAGAAGTACTATTTCTTCACGGAGAAAAAGATGAAGGAGAAGATAATGACCAAAGAAAACTGAGTAATATGAAATAAGGAATCAGGGAGAAGAGGATGATCTTAGCAAATGAACTCTTTTTTTTGTTAAGTAGAGGAGTAGAGGGGGAGTAGATTTGGGAAGGTTTGAGAAGGGATGAAAAGGTTTGGAGGATTCCAGAAAAGTGAAGTGGATAGAGTTTCCTCAAGATAGACCCACAAGTACAAAAATATTTTTAGTAGTTCTTTTTGTAGTAGCAAAGAATTGAAAATTGAGGGGAATCCATCAAATGGGGAAATGACTAAGCAAGTTATGATATATGAAAGTGATGGAGTACTATTGCTATGTAAGAAATCATGAGTGGCTGGACTTTGGAAAAACCTGAAATGGCTTGCATGAACAGAAGCTGAGTGAAGGGAGAACACTGAACACATTAGTAGCAGCATTGTGAGATGGATTGACATGATGGATGCACCCTCTCTCAGTAGTTCATAATCAAAGACAATTCTGAGAGATGTTATGGGAAATGACATCCATATCCAGGATTAGAGACTTTCATATGAAATTTAGATGATGATTTCCATGGTTATTGTAGAAAGGATTCCTTTTTTCAAGTATGGATTGGATTCATTGATTGAGTTTTTTCCTAGCTTTAAGATTCTATCATTCTGTTATCTATAAAATGAGAGGATACTATTTATACTAATAGCCTTAAAGGATTATTTTTTGAGAACAGTATTTGCAGATTTGAGAAGTTGTTATTACAACCCAAATTTCCATACAAAGTTATTGCTATGAAGTTGAATCATATTATCATGATCTGGGATTATTGAAAGCTGCCTATTCTATAGACCTTGGGTCTCCCCTACCTTTCCTCCTTTTCCTCTAATTCTATTTTTTTAGGTTTTTGCAAGGCAATGGGGTTAAGTGACTTGTCCAAGGCCACACAGCTAGATAATTATTAAGAGTCTGATGTTGGATTTGAACTCAGGTCCTCCTGATTCCAAGGCCAGTATTCTATCCACTGTGCCACCTAGCCACCCCACCTTTAATTTTTTTGACTAGAAAAGGATCTTGTGAATTTTGAAGAGTCCAGAGGATTTAGCATCCTAGAACAGATGAAAGTATCCTAATTGTGACTCATAAACTGGACACAGATTCATGGTTCAACAAGAAGCCTAGAAAACAAATCATACCATGCTGAGGGGAAAACTCTTAAGCATCCCACAAATGAGAGATAAGAACTTCCAGCAATCAACGGCTGTTTGGTATCCATTCACCACATATATTCTCTGGGTTTGATCCACTTTTCCCTGGACTCTACATGCACCTACATGCACTTATGGAAAGTGTGTTCATATGTAAGGGAGAAACCATCAGAGAAGGGACTGAGAAGGATGCTTTGAACCAGTTTTTCTTGTACCATTTTTGTCAGCCCATCCCCCCCCCAAAACCCAAAAGTACTTAAACCTGGATGAATAGATTGATTCTCAACTGATTTTATTTCAGTGAAACATACCTTAGGTTTAAGCTGATGACATTAAGAATCACTTCTAAGTCTTTAGGGGTTCCTCTTGAATCCTGAGAATTAGATACAACTTTGCCAAAACTCAACTCTTTTGTAGGGGTAAGAGAGCTAGACTAAAGATTCTCGTGGGTTATATAATGGGAGAATTTGAGGCTCTGAGTGTTTTGCCCAAGGTGAAGTGAAATGAAGGCTTAGTGATTTAAAGTCTTATTCACATAATACTTATATGGGGCAGCCCCTAAACCATTCTGTTCAAGCAGCATCCCATTTTTTCCCCTAAAGATATTTTCAGTTATTCTCTGGTTTCCCTTGTCAGTCTCTCTATGGTAGATTTCTTCAGCATTATTCTGAGTCCATTAATTTAATCACATAACCTGTGGACATAGAGCTCTTCAAATATCCTTCATCACGTATGGAACAAATTTCTGTCTATTCAGAGACTAAAACTGTGTTAATTGTTGAATTCTCCCAGGTTATTTCTAGGAAATGTGGATGGACAGCAACTGTCAGATTAAAAAAACAGCAAAAAGTTATCCTGTACAATTCAGTCCTACTATAAGAACAAGAGTCACTCAATAAGATTAAAATCGTTTTACCTTTATAATTCCTTTTAAGTCATAATCATGAGGAATATCACAGTCAGCACAGCTTAAGACCTACATTAATTTTTTCAGTGGTTTGCAGTAGACTCTCAATTGCCGTCAAAACAAAGGTTATTTATTTTTATTTATTATTACAATGATTTAAATTATTCACAATGATACATCATTACCTGTCAGATGGGTACCAAATCAGCTACTTAAACTGTGAAGTGGGCAGGGGCCTCTGACATTTTTCCTCTTTGTGGAACACAATGAAATCTGATGTCTAGTTAAGGTAATTATTACAGATGTTAAGTACAAGATGGTTGCCGAACATAAATCGAAGGACAGCATGTTCTATTAGTAACTACAGTACAGAGCTGCTCCCTCAGGGAAGGTGAGGCAGAGAATTAAAGCAATTGTAGGATGAATGAATAATGTTAAGCTGTGGAGTCATGGGTTAAGTCCAAATAGCACACCCTTGAGATCAAGAACCAGAGCTATGTGCAGATGGGGCTAGATGAGAGTAGAGATATTAACCCTTTTAGTTCATTGTAATTTACCTTATGCTTTTGCCAGAGAACTTTCCCAACTTTTTGGATAATCATTCCTGTTAAATAAAGGGTATGATAAATATGGATTAAAGATAAAAGGAAAAAATTATTATGCTAAGAAATGTTTCCTTCATTAATAGCTGATTTTGCTCTCTAAGGACTTTCTGGTCATATGTAAGGCACACTGCCAAACAACAAGATTCTTGGCCAATTAAGGATAGATAGGTAAAGCATTTCACAGGAATAGTGCAGAAAGGGGTTCAAGTAAAAAAAGAAAGGGAGATATTTGGAATGTAACAAGCTTGATTTATTATGCAAATAAGGAAAATATAGTCTTTTCCAAGGCTAGATGACAAAGAAAAATGACCAAATATTTTTACAATTATGAATGAAATCCTTTTAGAGCAAACTGCTAGATCTCTTATTCAAGGACAGCAAGTATTTGTGACAGTGAATGAGAACCAGGGGAGCATAATACATAGTAACATTGCACAATGATCAACTACAATAGACTTAGCACTTCTCAGAATGATTCAAGATAATTTCAAAAGATTCATGATGGAACATGCTACCCATATTTAGCAAAAGAACTATGGAGTCTGAATGCAAAGTGAAGCATGCTATTTTCACTCTTTTTTGCCTTTGTGATTTTCTCAATTATTCTGTATCTTCTTTTACAACATGGCTAATGTGGAAATATATTGTACATATATAAACTATTTTAATTACTTGCCATTTTGAGGAAGGAGGGAAAGAAAAAAATTGAAATTCAAAGTATTATAAAAGGAATGTTGAAACTACATTTGCATGTAATTAGAAAAATAGAATTTTATATTAAAGTGATTGAAACGATTAGCTTCATTGCTTTACCATGCCCTTGCATGTTTTGTTAATATATTTGTTCTTTATTATGGGTTTAGAAATTTTTAATATTCAATCTGCAGTTGAGATATTAGCACTTCAAGATGTGGCAAAATAATTATGGTTCCTATTCCTCCACACACATCTATTATGGTATAGCAGGATGGTAAGACGAGGGGGAAGACAATAGTTCAGAAACTCTCATTTAGGGTATCTGTGGGAACTAGTGAAAAGAGAACAATCAAAATCAGAAAATCATTGTCCTGGGACCAAGAGTTAGGTCTGATCCACAGATGGAATATCTATCATCAAAGTTTCTGTTATCTTTTGATATTCCTCATCATCACTGTCAAGCCATTGTCATCAATATTATCATTCTCAAACTAATATCACTTTACATATAAACATCATTTCAAAGACCTTTCACATGTGTTAGTATTAATCATAGTTTATATTTTTATGAATTTTATGTCCACAAAGGTGGTTCATATTAGAATGTTATTATTAGCAGATGACATATTTAATCTATTATGAAATTTTAATATAAATTATATATTACATGATATAATATTGTACAAAATAACATCATATTATGCTGTTATATATTATAATAATATATCATGTTATGTCACATAAAATATTACAAAATATATCACAACACAGCAATATTATATTATGCCATTAATATAATGTACAATTATTAAAATAATAATACATGTTTTATATTTTAACATATCACACAATAATATATTATTATGATAATATATAATATTAATACTTTTAATTTAAAATTTTAAAATAAATATCTAATATTCTCCAAAGCTTGAAATGTAGGTACTATTTTTACCGACATTTTTAAGTTGAGAAAACTAAAAGCACCAGCTGTTAAGTGACTTGTACAGTCAGGACATCTTTTTTTTTTTGACAATATATATTTGAGCCCTTTACCTCTCTGGTCATACCAAGATTTTATGTCACTTGGTCTTCTTGTATAAAACTACTTATTTTTTAAGTTGAAAGTTTAATTCAACACATTGTATTCTTTTTTAAAATTTAACTTTAGAAAATACTTATTGTGGTCTAGTGAATTTACCAGAGTTAAGAAAGAATTATCATCAAAATAATATTTTTAGGCAATTCAATGAAACAATTCTTTCAGAATTCACTAAACATAAAATTAGTTTTGAAAAAAGCTAAATTGGAAAATAAAAAAAATGACTATTGAAATGATTAGCAATTGTGGTTTTTCTGGGTGGCAAGATAATGATGCAAGCTAGGAAGCTCTGCTGCTCCCAGAATTTTTCTGGAAATTGAAACCTCTAAACCAGGGGTGGTCAATCTTTTTCCTGCCAAAGGCCATTTGGATATATCTAGCATCATTCATGGACTATATTTGTTCAAACATTTAATTAATTCATCCCTAAAAAAGCTACAGCATTCATTGAATTTAGAGTTCTGTCTGTGGTTGTCTTGGCAACATCCTGCTCTATGTGAACCCTAAAGTGATAGAACCCACAAAAACAGTGCTGTAAGTATTCAACTCAAGATATATAAGAGCTCTCCATCTGAAAAGAACTGCTAGGAAAAATGGAAAATATTATGACAAAAACTAGGCATAAACCCATCTCCCACTCATACAAAAATAAGGTCAAAATGGGTACAAGATTTAGTCATAAAGGATGATACCATAGGTGAAGTTTATGGCCAAATAAGAAATATAGAACATTATAAATTAAAAAATGTATGATTTCAACTACATTAAATCAAAAAATATTAATACAAACAAAACCAGTAAAGCCAAGATTAGAAAGAATGCAGAAAGTTGGGAAATAATTTTCATAGTGTTTCTGATAAAGAACTCATTTCTAAACTATATAGAGAACTGAGTCAAATTTATAAGAATGCAAGGTTTTTTTCCAATTGATAAATGGTCAAAGGCTGTGAACAGGTAATTTTCAGATGAAGAAATTAAAACTACCTAGAGTCATATAAAATATTTCAATCATTACTGATTAGAGAAATACATATTAAAACAACTCTGAGGTATCACCTCACACCTATCAGATTGGCTAAAATGGCAAAGAAGGAAGATGATCAATGTTAGAGAGAATGAGGGAAAACAGGGACACTAATGCACTGTTGGTTGAGTTGTGAACTGATTCAATCATTCTGGGGAGCAATTTTGAATTAAGCTCCAAAAGGCAATAAAACTGTGCATTCCCTTTGATTTAGAAATATGACTACTAGCTCTATATTCCAATGAGTTAAAAAAGGGGGAAAGACCCACAAGTACAAAAATATTTTTATCAGTTCTTTTTGTAGTGATAAAGACTTGAAAGACATTCATCATTTGGGGAATGTCTAAGTAAGTTATAGTATATGATATAACAGAGTACTATTGCTCTGTAAAAAATCATGAATGGTTAGACTTTGGAAAAACCTGAAATGACTTGCATGAACAGTTGCTCAGTGAAGAGAGAACACTGAACACATTAATAGCAACATTGTGAGATGAATCAATTATGATGGGTGCACCTTCTTTCAGCAGTTTAGTAATCAAAGACAATCATGAGAGATGTGATATGGAAAAGACATCCATATCCAGCAAAAAAAAAAAAACACTAATGACTTCAGAGCAAAGAATACTATGTTCACTTTTTAAAAAATTTTAATGATTTTCTTTTTTTATCATAATTTTTCCTCTTTAGTTCTAATTCCTCTTTCACAACATAACTAAAATGGACATAAGTTAAACATGATTGTACAATATAAAATTTTAAAAAAAATTTTTAAAGTTTTTTTTTTAAATTAAGGCAATAGGGTTAAGTGACTTGTCCATGGTCACACAGTTGGGTAATTATTAATTGTCTGAGGCTGGATCTGAACTCAGGTACTCCTGACTCCAGGGCCGGTGCTCTAACCACTGTACCACCTAGCCACCCCAAATGTAAAACTTTTATCATTGTTCATTACCAAGTTTTATAAACTTGAAAATGGATGAATATTGAAAACTACCTTTGCATGTAATTGAAAAAATAAAATAATTTTAAAAAAAGAAATGATAACAAAGGAAATTGAGTTTCAATATTGGGATGTGATAATAGAATCCATTTTCACCAGAGCTATTGTTCTTGAATAAATTACATTGAATTTAGAGATTAAAACGTTTTAGAGCCCAATGTTTTTTATAGCCAAATCCCTAATTTCAAAAAAATTATCTTTTTTTCAAAACAGTTTTCGAAGGTAAAACTAATAAGTATAGATAAAATATATGAAGTCTTGTATTTGCCCTCAAGTATTAGTGATGAATTCTAATGTGAATGTCATATGCATTCTTATGGGCTACTTCTAGGGCCCATTGCAGGAAGAATTACAGAATCACCTAATTTGGGAGTAGAAACTGATTTCAGAGATTATCTCATCTCACTTATACACAAAAGATATGTCCAATATAACATAGTCAAGAAGAATTTTATAGACTATTCCTGAAGACCTGGAAGGGTGGAGAATATACCCCTTCTTTCAGAAAGCCATTGAAATGCATTGATAACTAAGTTTTGGGAGGGTAGCTAAATGGAATAGTAGATAAAGTGCCACACCTAGAATCAGAAAGACTGTTCTTCCTAAATTCATATATGGCCTCAGACATTTACTCTGTAGTCCTGAGCCTCATTTAACCCTGTTTGTCCCAGTTTCCTCATCTTTAAAATGAGCTGAAGGAAATGGCAAACCACTTCAGCATTGTTGCTGAAGAAAATCCAAATGAGATCATGAAGAATTAAACACAACTGAACAATTTAAAAAAAATTTTTTTGTCTTGTTAATATTTTGTTTTTTCCAATTACACAGAAAGATAGTTTTCAACATTTGTTTTTGTAAGATTTTTTTTTGACTTCCAAATCATGGCCCCCTTTTCCCCCTTTCCCATCTCCAAAACTAGCAAGCAGTTTGATATAGGTTATGTATGTACAATCATGCTAAACATATATTTATGTTAGTCATATTGAATAAAAGAGAAAATCACAAGAAAAAAGCAAAAAATAACCAAAAAGTGAAAATTTAGTTTGCATTCAGACTCCATAACTATCTCCATATGTGAATGACATTTTCCATGATGAGTCTTTTTTTTTGTAGAAGCAAAATTTTATTTGTTTTTTTTTTTTAGTAGATGCAAAAATTTCAAGAAGCCACCCCAAATATTTTCATGGACTATTTGTGCCTGAGATCTGCAATAAAAAGCATTCCAAGATCATATTGGTCTCTCAGTCATAGTCAGAAACACATTAAATTGATTCTAAGATAGTGATGACATCACATTTTGGTCCTTGTTGAGAATGTGGGTAAACCATATCTATCTATCTATCTATCTATCTATCTATCTATCTATCTATCTATCTACCTACCTACCTACCTACCTTTCTATCATCTATCTACCTTTCTTTTTTTAATTTATTTTTTTATTCTCATTTTGTACAAATGTTTTTTACATTAATAAAATATTCTTGTTTACAAGTAAACAAAACACCCCCCCCCCAATGAATATATATAGACTTGCTTGGGCGAAAAAAGTAAAGGGGAGAGAAAAAAAATTAAAATTAAAAAAAATAATAGTAATAATTGTAGGTATGCCCAGGTGGCGCAATGGACAAAGCACCAGCCCTGGAGCCACGAGCACCCGAGCCCATATCCAGCCTCGTAAACCCAACAATCACCCAGCTGTGTGACATGTAAGTCACCCAATCCCCACTGCCCTGCAAAAACCAAAAAGAAGAAAAAAAAGACCCCAAATAAAATAAAATAGTAATGATAGTAGGGGTGGCTTGGTGGCAGACAGAGCATTGGCCCTTGAGCCAGGAGCACCTGGGTCCAAATCCAGCCCCAGACACCCAAAGATCACCCTGCTATGTGGCCCCAGGCAGGCCATCCAGCCCCACTTGCCCTGCACCCTCCCCCAAATAATAATAACAAAAAATGTGCTTGAGTCTTTGTTCCAACACCAACAACTCTGTCATGGGTGGATCTCATTCTTTATGATAAGTCCATCACAAAAGTTACTTCCATATTTTTCCACCACTGCCATTGCTGATTACAACACCCTCCTTTCTTATTTCTCCACTACCATGTACTATATTTTCTCTCTCCTTTCACTCTGACTCTGCTGTAGGGTCGCTGAGTGGCACAGCAGACAGATCCCTAGTCCTGGGGCCAAGAAGCCCTGAGCCCCCATACCACCCCTTAGGCCCAGAATCCACCTGGCCCTATGGTCCTGGGCAGGCCTTCCAATCCCAGCCCCTTGCAAGAAGTAAGAAAGAAAATGTGTTATATCTGACCACTGTCCCCCCATGGTCCATCCTCTCCTCCTTTATTCACATCCCCACCCCTTCCCCCTGCTCCCCCCTCCTTCTTACTCCAGATGTCTATACCCCATTGAGTATATATGCTGTTTCCTCTCCTAGCCATCTCTGATGAGAGCAAAGGTTCCCTCATTCCCCCTTGCCTCCCCCTTCCATATCATTACAATAGCTCATTGTAATAAAAAAAAATCTTATGTGAAATATCTTGGACTATTCCCCCTCTCCTTTTTCTTTCTCCCATTCCATTTCCCTTTTTTTCTATTGACTCCATTTTTTACACCGTATTTTATATTCGAATTCAGCTTTCTCCTGTGCTTCAACTATAAAAGCTCTCTCTACCCACCCTATTACCTGAGAAGGTTCATATGAGTATTATCAGTGTCATTTTTCTATGCAGGAATACATGCAGTTCATCATCATTAAGTCCCTCATATTTTCCTGTATCTGAAGATCAAACCTTCTGTTCAGCTCTGCCCATTCCAACAGGAACATTTGAAATTCCCCTGGTTCATTGAAAGTCCATCTTTTTCCCTGGAAGAGGACATTCAGCCTTGCTGGGTAGTTCATTCTTGGCTGCATTCTAAGCTCTCTTGCCTTCCAGTATATTGTATTCCAAGCCCTATGAGCTTCCAATGTAGTTGCTGCTAACTCCTGTGTAATCCTGACTGCAGCTCCACGATATTTGAACTGTGTCCTTCTGGCTGCTTGTAATATTTTCTCTTTGACTTGGGAGTTCTGGAACTTGGCTGTAATATTCCTAGGGATTGGTTTTTTTGGGATCTCTTTCTCTGGGGGATCGGTGGATTCTCTCCATTTCTATTTTGCCCTCTGCTTCTAGACTATCAGGGCAATTTTCCTGTAGTAATTCTTTAAAACTTTAAAACTTTAAATACTTTCAGGTATTCCAATAATTTTTAAATTATCTTTCCTAAGTCTGTTTTCCATATCAGTTGTTTTTTCAATGAGATATTTCACGTTTTCTTCTAATTTTTCATTTTTTTTGGTTTTGAAGTATTGATTCCTGATTTCTGGTAAATTCATCAATCTCCCTGAATTCTATTCTTTGTCTGAAGGATTTGTTCTCCTCAGAGAGTTTTCTTATCTCTTTTTCCATCTGGCCAATTTTGCTTTTTAAAGCATTCTTCTCCTCAATAACTTTTTGAACTGTTTTATCCATTTGACCTAAGCTGGTTTTTAGCATGCTATTTTCTTCAGCATTTTTTTGGATTTCCTTGACTAAGCTGCTGACTTCATTTTAATGTTTTGCCTGCATCTCTCTCCCTTCTTTTCCCAGTTTTTCTTCCAACTCCCTTATTTGATTTTCAAAGTCTTTTTTGAGCTCTGTCATAGCCTGAGCCCAATTTCTGTTTTTTCTTGGAGTCTTTAGATGCAGGAGCTTGTGCTTCCTCATCTTCAGACTGAGTATTTTGATCCTTCTTGGGCTCATTTGCAAAATATTTCTCAATAGTCTTCCTTTTGTTTCTCTGCTTGCTCATTTTCCCAGCCTGGGCCTGGTTTGGGGGTGCTTCCTGAGCTTTTGGAACACTCCCACAAGGGTCTCAGTGTATGAGGCTCTGTCCTCCCTCCTGGTCTGTGAATGACCATAAGTGCCCCCCCTCTGCCACGGGGCCAAGGTGGGGGGGGGCCCTGTTGTTCTATGGGGGGGCCTAGGCTACGATCAGGATCTGAATGTGGTCAGAGCCCCAGAGTCCTGTTCCAGGGGCAGAGGACAGAACTCAGTAGTCTCTCTCTCTCTCTTCACTCCCCTCCCTCAGCTCAATGGGCTCATGCCCTGGGGGCTCCTGCTTACTGGCTCCGCCTGCTTCTGTTTCCATCTCTGGGCTGCAGAAAGACCAAGCTGCTCCCTGTGTGCCCTGAGGGCTGGGCTCCATGTGCTCGCTCTGGCAAAGGTCCCCTGCTGTTCCCCCACTTTGTGCCCGGTACTCCTCGGGGTGCAGCTCAGGAGACTCCCCCGCTGCTGTGAGCTGAGACTCCCAGCGCCCCGGGGCTGCCTCCGGGAGGCTGAAGTTCTTTGGCTCTGGCAGGCCACCCCTCTGGCGGGCCGCCTCTCTGATCCCGGGGAGTAGAGCCTTTCTGCTCTTTTCCAGGTTACCCTGAGTAGGAGAACTGTCTCACTGGGTCCCTTTGTGGGTTCTGTCTCTCGAAAGTTTAGTTAGAGTCCTTAGCTGATGAGTTTTATCAGAGAGCTCCTAAGACTGGATCCCTTCTTGTCACCATCTTGGCTCCGCCCCGCTTTATCTCCATGATGAGTCTTTTAAAATGGTCTTTGGTCACTGTATTGCTGAGAAGCATTAGGTCAATCACAGTTGATTATACAATGTTGCTTTTACTGAGTACAAAGTTCTTCTGGTTCTCGCTTCACTCAGTATTAGTTTATGTAAATGTTCTGAAAGCTACCTGCTCATCATTTCTTAGAGAACAATAGTATTTCATTGCTTTCATATACCACAACTTGTCAATCATTACGTTTGTTGCAACAAAAAAGAGCTGCTATAGATATTTTTGTACATATAGGTCTTTCCCCCTTTCATATGATGTCTTTGGGATAGAGAACTGATTGTGGTATTGCTGGATCAAAAGGTATGCACTATTTTATTGCAGTTTGAGTTTGGTTCCAAATTGCTCTTGAGAATCGTGAGATCATAGTCATTCACAATTCCAACAGTGCATTAGTGTCTCATTTTTTCATACAATCCTCCAACATTTATCATTTTTCTTTTCTTTCATGTTAATCAATCTGATAGATGTAAGGTGGTACCTCAAAGTTGTTTTAGTTTGAATTTCCCTAATCAATATTGATTTAGAACATTTTTATATGACTACAGATAGCTTTAATTTCTTTATCTGAAACCTATCTGTTCATAGCCTTTGACCATTTCTCAGTTTGGGAATGACTTGTATTCTTATAAAGTTTATTCCATTCTCCATATATTTTGGAAATGAAACCTTTATCAGAAACACTGACTGGAAAAAATTTGTTTTCCAGCTTTCTCCTTTCCTTCTAATCCTGCTTGCATTGGTTTTATTTCTGCAAAAATATTTTAATTTAATGTAATGAAAATTATCTACTTTATATTTTATGATGTTATCTATCTTTTGTTTGATAAAAAATTCTTCCCCTCTTCATAGATCTAAAAGGTGGACTATTCCTTGCTTTCCTATTTGGCTTATCATATCACCTTTTATACATAAATCATGTAGCCATTTTGACCTTATCTTGATTTCAGGAACAACAATTATTTAGAAGAGTTTCCTGACATGGAACATGAATTTATTTTATTGTAGTTTCCTCCCATTGTTTCTGATTCTTTCCTAGAATGCCAAAAAGAAAAAGTCTACTTCTTATTCCACATGACAGTCCTTCAAA
Organism: Macrotis lagotis; assembly: GCF_037893015.1. Taxonomy (NCBI): domain Eukaryota; kingdom Metazoa; phylum Chordata; class Mammalia; order Peramelemorphia; family Peramelidae; genus Macrotis; species Macrotis lagotis. The sequence goes on along the minus strand of NC_133666.1, from coordinate 427,958,768 downwards.
TACTTGAAGACAATAATATTCCTCCTTGAATCTTCTTTTTTCCAGAATAAATATTCTTGGTTCCTTAAACCAGTCATCATATGGTGTAGACTCAATACCTATTACCATGCTGATTGTTCCTGTCTGGATGCTCCAGAATTGAACATTATACTCCAGGTGAAGTCTGATGAGGTTACAGTGGAAAGCACTGTGAACTTCCTTATCCTGGGAGCTATGTCCCTCTAAGAAAGACCGAGAGTGCACTCATATTTTTTGACTATCACAAAATAAAACTGATTCATATTGAGTTTGTAATTTGTGAAAACTCATAGATCTTTTTCAGAATAACTATTTCCATCCTCTACCATTTTATGTTTTTGATGATGATTTTTTGGACTGAAGTTCAGATTTTAGTTTTATTTCTATTGAATTTCATTTTATTAGGTTTCGCCTAATTGTTCCAGCATCCTGATTCTATGCTTTATTTGGTTCCATGGCTTGGATTAAGCAAATCCATGAATCTGATATTCCTAGAAAACGGGTACTCAAGAAAACTTTCTTGTTATGAAGAACAGCAATCAGTAAAAGAAGGCATATACATACATTAAGGCAACATAAATAAAGCAACGAATGTGAGGCTGATATTTTGGAGAAGAAACACACTTGATGTAGGGGTTGAGGTGGCAAAATTATATACTTTAAGAATGGGCTTGGTCAAGAACAAGTAATCAATTCTGTATATAGGAGGAAGCATTCCTAATCACACATGAATGTGGTGAAAATGTTCTTGAAGGTCCCTTAATACAATATAAGGCAGGTAGGGGCGGCTGGGTGGTGCAGCAGATAGAGCACCAGCCTTGTAGTCAGGAGTACCTGAGTTCAAATCTGGCCTCAGATACTTAATAATTACCTAGCTGTGTGGCCTTGAGCAAGCCACTTATCCCCATTTTCCTTCAAAACAAACAAACAAACAATATGAGGCAGGTAAATCTATGCTAAAACTTTAACTTATCTGAGTTAGTAGAAGGAGAATGACTGAAGATTAGCAACACCAAATTGGATTCCTTCTTGAGGGGAGTTTATGGGTTATTGTGAAAGCTTTATTTGTTTCCTACAATTGCTTTTGTTTTCTAGTGTATTATTTGTGCCTTTTGCACATTTTCTGACTCAAAATAGAGGGACTTTCTATTTCTACCCATTATGTTTCAAAAATGTGTTTATATATAAATTATATGACATCTATTAAATATATTATATATATATACACACACATTGTGTGTGTGTGTATATGTGTGTGTGTGTGTGTGTGTGTGTGTGTGTGTGTGTGTGTGTATGTGTGTGTATGAAATATGCTACTTTAAAAGTCTAAATAGGAACTTGGGAAAAACTTGGTAAACAATGGTAAAGCAAAAAAAAAATATGCAACAGGGGACACAACTAGACTACTTTTGTTACTAAGTTGTTATGGTATACGTGCATCATTACTTATATACACCATTACTGAAATTAACTTGTTCTAAGCCAAGGGATGACACAAATGTCCCCTCAAGTCCATGAAGTTCCTTCCTTGTTCAGTTTTTGGGAGTTTATTTTAGATGAATTCTGAGTTCTCTCTTGTCTTACATTTAATAGATCATAAAGTGTATCACTCAATCTTCAAGGTAATTTATCTAAATAGCATTGCCCCTGTTATGTAGATGGGAAAACTGAAGTTCAAGGAAATTAGATTATTTTCTCAGGGTCAGCAAAAGAGTTGATCTTTGATTTTAGTTCAAGTATTTAATTTACCTTCCATATTCTCTCTTTTATAATATTATCTCTTTTATCAAATGACTGAATAATTCATTTGTTGAAATAAATATATAATCCAATTAGCAAATTTTTGTTATGACAAAGATCTATAGTAGTCATACAAATAACATTAATAGGAGAAGGAAGAAGATTGTTGATAAATAGCTTATCAACCTAACGTGAAAAATTCTGAGTTAGGAGTACAGGTATTGAATATGTAACCCATTTAAGCTATCCTAATTTTATCCAAACTTCTCTTAAAAATGATTTATAGTCCGTAAAGCAAGATTTTGTTCCCCAAACTTCCCTTCCCTGTGTTCTAAGGCTATGACAGAGGGGTCGGAGTCAGTGCATAATGTCATCATCTCCAGCCTCCATTTTTATATTCTCCCTTCTCCTCTCCTAAGATTATCAGATGAGAATAGATTTGCTCATCCATCTTTAAATTTTTTAAAGTGGTATTATTCAAACCTAAATTAGTATAATTAGAAGTTTTGACATAAAATATCCAGGATAGATCTGTGACATAACATTGCTTCAAGTACATGCATACACTGAGGAAAAATGGGCTCAAGGTAAAAAGAGTATACATTCCTAATTGCTGATAGTTTTTCAACTTCAGAATGTTTAAGAATGGTATAGTTTATTTTATGGGTTCCTTATAGAGCTATGAATTTACGTCCAATCTTTCTTTGGCTCCCAGTGCAGACAGAAGCAACAATTGTTGCTTTCTTCAACCATCATGTGTGGATGCAAAGATCATGTCCAAAATCATTCTGACCCATTAAAATTCTCAAGATCTTCAGACCTAGCCAATGCCAATTCTGAGGCCTCTATTTGATTTTCAGGCAATTTATCCTAAGGAGGGGGAATTTCATAAATCATTTATTCCAATTACTATAAAGCAATTGCCTCTCATTTCTATTGACAATTTATAGATAATCTCTTGGCTCCAATAAAGTTTTCTTAAATTATCTAAACTGGATCTTGACAAAAATTGTAGTTCTTTTTGAACCTTTAGTCTAAGGTTCATCAATAATTAATTGATTGAGAAGTGTTCTCACCCAGGTATCAAGGCTAATATGTTACCAAATAGTTTTAAACTTATGCTGACACATACTTGTAAAATAATGACAGCAATAGGAATAGATTTAAGAACTGGGATCCCTGTAAAAACATATCTACAAATATTAGGTAACTTTTTTTCCAATAGGATTAGTAGTATGCAATGTAGTAAAATTAAATTGTCATTGAAATTTAATTATAGTCAGCTAACAAGAAAATTTCAAGCCCAAGTCAAAGGATATGAACAGTTTTCAGATGAAATTAAAGCTATCAATAATCATATAAAACGTTCTAAATCACTATTAATTAGAGTAATACAAATTAAAGCAACTTTGAGGTACTCTCTCTTACCTTTCCCACAGGAGGAGATATGGGACTAGTACCTTGTTGGAGCAGTTGTGAACTGATTCAAATTTTCTAGAGAGCAACTTGGAAAGAGATAAAAGAATTGCCATATTCCTTGAGGGGGGAAATATCATTTTGCATCAAGAATATTAATTTGTGGGATATTTCTTTTTTCCCTTTTTATGTGATTTTTATTTATTTATCTTTTCAATTTTACTTATTTTTGTAAGATTTTGAGTTTCATGATTTTCCTTCTCTGTCCCTTCTCTTTAACAGTGAATAATCTGATGTAAGTTATACATGTCCAACTATGATAAACATATCTCCATAATAGTCATGCTGTGTAAAAGAAATCAGAACAAAAGTAAAAAAAAACAGTGAGAGAGAAAAGAAAACAAATCATTAAGCAAATTTTTTAAAATGGAAAATGATATGTTTTGATCTACATTTGGAATTGTACTGCTGAGAACTGTCTAATATGGTTGATTACACAATGTTGTCATTAATTTGTTCAGTATTCTTCTGGTTCTGTTCACTTTACTCAGCATCAATTCATGCAAATCTTTGCAAGTTTTTCTGAAGTTGATCTGCTCTGATTTCTTGCAGAACAATAATATTTCATCACATTCATATACCACAATTTGTCTAGCCATTCCCCATTTAATGACAATCCCCTCAGTTTCTACTTCTTTGCTACTACAAAAAAGAGCCACTATAAATATTTCAGTACATGTGGGGCATTTTCCCCTTTTTTATAATATTTTTAGTATGTAAATCTTGTAGTGGTATTGCTATATCAAAGGGTATGCGCAGATTTATTGCCCTTTGGGCATAATTCCAAAATGCTTTCTAGAATGTTTGGATCAATTCATAACTGCACCAACAGTACAGTACAGTAGTCTCAGTTTTCCCACATCTCTTCCTGCGGGAAAGGTATGAGATAGTACCTTGGAGTTGCTTTAATTTGTAGTACTCTAATTAATAGTGATTTAGGGCATCTGATATGATTATAGATTACTTTAATTTCATCTGAAAACTGTTCATATCATTTGACCACTTATTAATTGGGAAATGACTTGTATTCTTATATATTTAACTTAGTTTTCCATATATTTAGAAATGAGTCCTTTATCAGAAATGCTAGATGCCCCCCCCACATTCCTTCTAATCTCGATTGTATTGGTGTTATTAGTGGATAATCTTTATAACTTCATGTTATCAGAATTAGCATTTTTTCATTTTAAAATGTTCTCCATGCTTTGTTTGGTCATAAACTCTTCCCCTCTCCATAGATCTGACATATAAACTATTCCTTTTCATCCTAATTGGCTTATGGTATTACCTTTTATGTCTAAATTATGCACTTGTTTAGACCTTATCTTGTTATAGGTCTTTGCCTAGTTTCTGCATACTATTTTCCAGTTTTCCCAGTAGCTTTTTTTTCAAATAGTGAATTCTCCCAGAAGTGGAGTCTTTGGGTTTATCAAGCAGTATCTTACTATAGTAATTTGCTATTGTTTCTTTTGTATCTAATCTATTTCACTGTTCTCCCACTCTATTTCCCAATCAGAAACATATAGTTTTGATGATTGTTGCTTTATATATAGTTTTAGATGTTTCCATGTGATATCCCACAGTCCATTGTAAGATTCTTTAGGATAAGGACTTTAAAAATTTTTTTTAATTCCATCTGATACTAGCATAGTATTTTTTCTGTTCATAAAACTTTTATTCTATTTATATCAACTTAATATACTAACTCTTAACAATTATGCTTGAACTGTTCCTGAAAAATTTCATGAAATTAAACAAAGCTAGTCATCACCTCAAGTTATTTCCCTGCAAAATTTTTCTACAGCACGTGCATATTAGGCAAGTATCTCAAAAATCACAAAAGCAAAAACCATAAAAAAGTCAAATACATGGGTTTTTTGTTTTACTCCTGTGCTTGATATAGTGACTTTATGAATATCAAGCAAATCATTTTACTGTATTTTTACTTGTATATTTGTCCTTAGGTTACCTAAACCATTTAAAATCACTCTGGGTGACTTAAATGCTAGAATAGACTCAGATTAGCAGACATGGCAGGGAGTTCTTAGAAGGAATGGAGTTGGAAACAGCAACAGCAATGGTCACCTTCTACTGAAGACTTGTGTATTTCATGACCTTATCACAAACACTTTCTTCCATTTACCTAAACACAACAAAACTTCCTGTATGTACCCTCATAGCAAATATTGGCATCTATTAGACTATGTGATTGTAAGGAGAATAGACAGACAATATATGAGAGTAACAAAGGCAATGTGTGGTGCAGAGTGCTGGAATGATCACAGACTCATCTCAAGGCTAGATATTCACATTCAAACACAGCAGCGATCACAAGGCAAAATGACAACTAGAAAAAATTTAATGTCAAGAGATTAGAATGTCTTTTGAGTGGGAATAGTTCATTGCTAACTTGGAGGGTAAGTTGAGCCAACACACATTTGGCAACAGTGGAGCAGAAATGAATGGGAAGCTTTCAGCATCTGTGTGCAGCACTTCATTTGCTCATTTGAGCCAGAACCCTCACAAACACCAAGACTAATTTGATGAAAATGATGGGGAAATATAAAAGTTGCTAAATGGAAAACAAGAACTCCACAGGGAGTTCTTAATTTTTAAGAAGGCAGCATTTAATTCCATCAAAAGTAAAGTGTAGCTTAGAGAGTAGGACTCTTGGTTCAGTAAGAAGGCAGATGAAATTCAGTTTTTTGCAGACAGCACAAGCCAAAATTCTTTTATGATACTCTGAAGGCTTATGGGTCAAAGACTTATGATGTATCTCAACTACTCAGTGCTGATGGGTCCACATTGATCAAGGATAGGGACATGATCCTAAAGAGATGGGCTGTACACTTCCATAGTATTCTTTTTTGTGTGTTTTAGGTTTTTGCAAGGCAAATGGGGTTGTGGCTTGCCCAAGACCACACAGCTAGGTAATTATTAAGTGTATGAGGTCAGATTTGAATTCAGGTACTCCTGACTCCAGGGTCAGTGCTCCACCTAGCCACCCCAATAGTATTCTTAACAGACCATCATCTATCAATTCAGAAGCCATTGACCGTTTGCCTCAAGTTGGAGTCAACCAAGCCCTAGCTGAAATTCAAACTAAAGAAGGGGTTTTGAATGCCATTAGGCTCCTTTCAAGTGGCAAAGCACCTGGAGCTGATTCTATTCAAGCTGAGATCTACAAGGTGAGGGGGTTCAATGCTCATCCAAAAGTTGATTGAAATTTTCCAGGGTAAATGGCAAGAAAGTGTGGGAGAGAAGAGGTATTAGACTGACTACTAAATTGAAGGTATACAGAACCATTATGCTGTCTCTCATTGATGTATGCCTGTGAAACCTGGACAGTCAATCAGTGCTATGTGAGGAAAATGAATAGCCTCCATTTAAATTGTCTTAGGAATATTCTGAAGATCACCTGGCAGGAGAAGTTACCAGACATTGAGGTCCTTTCTTGAACAAAACTTCCAAGTATTCCAACATTACTACAGAGAGCACAACTACAATGGGCTGGACACAATGCCAGATGTACACTTGCCAAAATGACTATTCGATGGAGAACTCACACAGGGAAAGCAGTCATGGGGCACTGGGAGGGGGGCAGAAGAACTACCAGGATACCCTGAAGGTTTCTCTTAAGAACTTTAGAATTGATTGTGTAGCATGGAGACATAGCACAGAACCACCAATGTCAAGCCCTCATCCATGAGGATACTGAGCTCTATGAGAAGGGCATAATTGAAATAGCTCAAAGGAAAGTAAGTTTAGAGTACTTACCCCAGGTGTTCACATAAACTATTTTTGCTTGACCAGTGGTAGAGCATTCTGAGCTAGTATTGGTCTGATCAGCCACAGTCAAACGCACTGTAATTTGTCTCAAACATAGTGATGACATTTTGGTTTTCTTTGATAACTAAAGACAAGAATCAACCAACCAAAGCATTTATTTGTAAAAGAAGAATAATTACTTGTCTCATAAAATAAGTTTAAGCTTGTATTAAATGTGAAATGCAAATGTGAGCTATTATTAGTTTTGCATGAATATATTAAATTAATGTTATGGTTTTCAAACACACTGCAATTCATCAAGCCTAGTTTGCAAATATATTATGTTCTTTGATAAATCTCATTCAGAATGGTTTATAAATTACCTGACTGTTTATAATTTTTATTTTCACAAACTTAATGAATATTATTCTTCCCTGTCATTCCATAAGAGTATTCAAACTTCAAGTAGTCATTAAGAATTATAAACAATTGCAGATCTTTCCAACTTAAGGGAATTCAAATAAAAACCTATTTGAAGTGATTTTCTCTCTTTTAAAAGAGAAAAAAATTCTTTAGAAGTTTTGGATTTCCACTATATTAGATGACCTATATACTCTTCCAAAGAGATATTTGTCACGGGACTTTGAGTTCTCTGAAATAAACAATATTTCCAGTATCCAGTATTCTGAAATTTGAAAAAATATTTCAGAAAAAGGAAGGAGATATAACTATGTGGCACAGTGGATAGAACTTTGGAGTCAAGAGGACAGGTTTGAATCTTGCTTCAACTAACTAGCTGTATGACCTGCACAAGTTACTTAGCCTTGATTGTCTTGCATCCAGGGACATCTCCAGTTGTCCTGATTCATATCTGGTCATTGAATCCAGATGACTCTGTAGGAGAAAGTAAAACTGGTGACTTAGTACAGCCCCACCCCCAATCCAAAACATGTGCTTGTCTTGGTATCACCCTCCCTGAAGTCATGGTCTTCTTTGAGAATGAAGGACAAATATCATCAACTTGAGAAAATAATCATTAGCAATAATTTTACTTTGACCTTTCTCTTATGTTATCTTTGTCTACATCAATTTAGAGTAATTGTCCCAATGGCTTAGACTGTAATATTGTTCTTGAACTTGCAATTCTGTTTCTAATGATGGTTTTGTTCTCTCAGATGTCATAGAACTTTATCTTCTGGGAGGAGACTAAATGGAATCTAGTCCTGCTCTCAGTTAAAATAGTAATTATTGATGTGCTGAGAGATTTAGAAAATTTGAAAAGCAATTAGAAATTAGTATTAACTTTCTATCAAAGTCCCATAAAGGTGTCAAATATGTAAAACAATAATCACTGATGTGTGAATTATTTAATTAAACTCTTTTTAATTGACTCTATTTCAAACCATTGTAGCTAGGTAGAATAATATAACAATTTAGGTGACATTCAACTTGAAAGAAAACATAAAAATAAAATTACCCAATGATTATAAATTGATCTGGGGAGACCAAAACATATGTATATGAAACAATTAGAGAAAATTTGCTAAGCAGCACAAAATAGGTAAGGGGACCCCACCCTGTTTATGAATAGTTATTGTTCCAAATATCAGTGTTGTTTATAGAGTACAGACTGGGATGCAGAAAAACCTCAATAAGAATCTCACTTCTGACTTTTATTCTCAGTGAGGCCCTAGGCAAGTCACTTAGCTTCTCTGAGCCTCAGTTTCATCTTTTGCCAAATAGGAGTAATTATTGAGGTTCTTTTGAGGTTCAAACACAATATCATAGATAGCTTTAGCACTCTGAAGACTTTAAAGAAATGTGAACTATTATTATTTGTGAATTAGTTAAGTGGAATTCAAGGGGGAATCATATATTTGGACCTGCAAGATACTTTGGAGGTTATTTATTCCAACTTTTGAATTTGATTGACCCCAAACTAAAGCCTAGGAGGTTAAGTGATCTACCCAATTGTAGCAGAGCAGAGAATCTGATACAGGTTCTGTAGACAAAGCAAGATGCTAAAAGTAGATTTTCAAATGGCTCATAGAATATATCTGAAAGATAATATTTCATTTTCTTATGATTAAGTGAATGAATGGGTGTAAAGACATTGATTGTTTGCTACATGCTAAAATCTATTTTCAAGTTTGGGGATACAAATTCAAAATTAAGAATAGTTCCTGCCCTCTCAGGACTGGCATTCAAATAAGGGAAGACAGCACACTATGGGAAAATACAACATGAATTAAATAGGGAAATAGTCACTTTGTCACAGCATCATCACTTCTGGTCTTTAAATATAGGGACAATTTAAGGACACTTCTTACCTTTATCCCTGAGGGATGCAAATACTGATTGCTGATTCATAGTCTGATCTTTTCAAGTTGTGGTCATAAGAATCTCTATCATAATGATGGTGTGAGCAACAAGACAAATCTTCTATCAGATGGAGATTTGAAGACAATGGTTAATTAGTATAGCATATGTTCCTCTCTCAGAATATACATTATTTAACAATATGACACAGCTTATATTCTTTTAGTGAAAAGAAACAGAGAATAAGGGGGTGGCCATAGGCAGAAGTCTCTTACCACAAACTTTTTGCTCACTGGTGTAATGATAGTAATATGAATTTGAGATATAACATAGAGTTGTAACAGCTAGCTGTCTGGTTAGAGCTGAATTCACCTTTTTTTAGGTTTTTTTTTTTTTTACAAGGCAATGGGGTTAAATGGCTTGCGCAAGGCAACACAGGTAGGTAATTATTAAGTGTCAGAGATTGGATTTGAATTCAGGTGCTCCTGACTCCAGGGCCAGCTAGCTGCCCCTAGAGTTGAATTCAAATGCAAACTTCCACAATTTCTCTCTGTGTGACCCTGAACAAGTCTTTTAATTTCTATCTGCTTCCAGTTTCCTCATTTTGTAAAATGAAGATCATGATAACAATAGCTCCTACTTCATAGCAAGATTGCTAAGAGGAGCAATAAGATATTTGTAAAGGACTTTGCACATAATATAATAAAATGCTTATTTCCTGCCTTCTTTAGAGTGTCAAATTCAGAGTCAAGGAAACTGGGGTTCAAATCTCTTCTGACTCTGATACAATAGACATTTAACCTCTCAGTGCCTCCTGCAGTTTTCTGTGTCTACACAATGATGAACTGATGGCCTGTTGTGGTAAAGGGAGTTTCAGTCCCAACTTAAAGTCTATTCAATTTTATGGAATATTTTTTCTTCAATTTTCCATAAAACATCCCTGAATGGCATAGTAATGTGCACATTTTCTCCATTTATCAAAGAAGTATTCTCATATCACCAGAGGCTAAAGTTTCTGTAGATCTTGATACTTATGGAAGTTATTGATAAAAAAAAAAGCCTTATCTACAACCTGAGGCAGAAGCAAAGAACCTAAAATCCATGCAGTGCATGCTTATTTTGAACTTGACACCAAATAAAGCAGCCAAAGGCAGTAAAGAAGATTGGATTTAGAGTCAGAGGTCACTGAATCTCATGTCTTAATTATTTCCCACATGTTCTTTATTAAGCTACTTAGCCCCTCTGGGCCTCTGTCTCTGGTTGTCAAATGAAGGAGTTAAACTTAATGATTTGTTTCTGAAATCCTTTCCAGCTCTAAAACCACGACACTGTGAAAGCTTAAAAGAAAATATCGTAACAATTTGAAAAAAAAGTACTACAGGAGAATTTTAAGGAAGATGAAGTCTATCTTATTTCTCCTACATTCTTTCCCAATTTTTCATTGTGTCCAAACAAATATCTCATTTCTGTTAATCAATATGATTTTAAATTTGATTTACATTTTGAAAGATTGCAGAGAGAAGATAGGATTTCTTTTTTTAACCACTATTTTTATTTTATTATTTTTTTCAAAAAATTATTTATTTATTTTGAATTTTACAATTTTCCTCCTCTCACCCCCTCCAAGGTAGTCTGTTAGTCTTTACATTGTTTCCATGATATACATTGATCTAAGCTGAATGTGATGAGAGAGAAACCATAAAGGATATGATTTCTAATACCACTAAACTCCTATTTCAGGTGATGAATGAGGGGACTTATTTGGAGGAAACTGGATATCCCTCAAATTATATGTGGCTGACTAGTTATTCTATTCATTTGCAAAGGTAGCCATATAAGGTTTATTTTAACAAGTGTTTTATTAATGTATTCTGATTTTATAACACATTGACTTACACTTTTCTTTTCCTTGTACCTTCAGTACACTCTCCCTTTTAAAAAAGTTTTAGAAGTTTTTACTGATGTCTTTTGTTTTTTAACATCAATGTAGTTTTCTCTAGTTTCCTTCTGTATCTCCCTTCAATAAAACCATCTCAAATAAGACAAAAAATAAATAATAAGAAAAAGCAACACAACCAGTCAATGAATTAAAAATTTGGAAAATACATGCAATGTACAATGACTGTGGACCTTTAATCTTCCAATATTAAATATTTAATATACATAAAATGCATGTATTATATATAGCATATGTAAAACATGTTTTATATGAATACTTAGCCAAGATTTCATTCTATAGCTCTACACAATCCCCCCTCCCTAATAAAATATCATAAAACAAAGAATTCTATAAAAAAGTAGAAGGGAAAAAATTAAAAACCATTAATATATTGGAAAAAATCTCATAATATATGCAACAATCAACACATGTAGCACACTTGCCCCAACATCTTACAAAGAAGTTGGGAGAAGAAGATATCTTTTAATCTCTCTTCTTTGGAGCTAAGTCTTAAAGTTCAAATCCGACCTCAGACACTTAATAATTACCTAGCTGTGTGACCTTGGGCAAACCACTTAACCCCATTGCCTTGCAAAAAACCTAAAAAATAAAAAATAAAGAAAAATTTCAAATGTCCACTGCTTGTTCTTTCATTTTCATTGTTTTAGTAAGATTTGGGGGATTTTTTTTTGTTTCTGCTTCTCAGCTTCTCGAGGAATTATATATAAGACTTTTCATATTACTTCATATTCATCATATTCACCAATTTTTTACAGCATAGTAATTCTAAATTACTTTCCATTATATTCTCATTATTGTATTCATTCTACCATGGTTTGTTTATTCTTCAATCTATAAACATCTACTTTGTTCCTAATTTTTTGCTACCAGATAATACTATTATTCGTATTTTTGTATGGGGTTTTTCTTCTTATCAATGAATGCCTTGAGTCATGTGACTAGCAGTGGAAACTCTGGGTCAATGGATATGGGTATTTTGGTTATTTTATTTTATAATTCCAAATGACATTTCTTTTTTTTTTTTTACTTTTTCTATTTTCCAAATGGTATTTCTACCAATGCACAGTTCCACCAATAATACTTTATCTGCCTCTCTTTCCATAACCTTTCTAACACTGACCTTTCCCCAGATTTGTTATCTGTATCAATTTTTTTGTGGAAATGACACATCACAATTGTTTTCATTTTCATTTCTCTTATTAGTTTTTTAGAACATTCTTTTTATGTTTTTAATACTTTATAAATCTTATTTTGAGAATTATTTTTCATATTCTTTTTCCACATATATTGAGGAATGAATTGATCACTTATACTTTTATTAATTATTTAAATGGTCTTTCATAACAAAGCCTTATCTGAGAAACCTGATGCAGAAATATTTTCACATTTGACCCCTTCCCTTTTTATCCTAGATAGACAAATTCTGTGAAAGAGTTTTTCAAATATATGCAATCAAAAATGTATATTTAATGTATATTTTATCTTTCACTGAGGCTTCTACCTCTTTTTTGGATAAAAATACATATGCCCATAGTTGTGAAAGATATATAGATCTCCATATTTCTCACTTGGTTGCTACTGCTAATAATTCTAGAACTATATCAAATAAAAGTAAGGAGAGTGGGCCTTGGTTCTTTACTATTATAATGATAAAGCTTGCAGTAAATACTTGTTGCATATAATATTAGCTTTTGTTTTTAGATATGTTTTTATATTTGTCTATTTTCCTGTAATTTTCAGTGTCTTTTCCTTTATGATTATTTGCACTTTATCATTTATTGATAATTAAAATTTTCTATTTTTTCTAAATAAAAATAAAAATTTGTATAATTAAAATATTTAGATTCAATTCATTCCATTTTTTCTGTTCTACTGATGTATTTTTTAAAAAAATACACTTTGTATCCTGAAAACTGATTTACTTACACTTTCAAAATTTTAATCCTTGTTTCATCATTTTTATTTGCCTTTATATTATCTGTTGGGGGAGGGACTAAGGGATGTGGCTAGCTTGGCTGTATGAAGTACCTTATAAGGAGATTTCAGAAGACTTATGTATTATTGGGTTAGAGGGTGGGAGGAGGTGTGGCCTAAGACATATAGGTGGCTACACATCCAGGTGGGGGGAGAGAGATCAGCAGCAGGGAAATGTGATCACACGTCAATAAAACACCACCTCACTTCCTCGGGTGCTCTGTCTGGTTATTCCTCTTCGGAGGCCGGTGACGACCGAAGACTTACCATGGGTAAAGGTAAGTGAGAGGGCAGGGGATTTACCCAACCAACCTTGGTCGGCGGCCCCCAACATTTTCTGGCGCCCGAACAGGGACACAGGGCCGACCCCAAGGGAGGTTCGGTGGGACTGCCTGAGTCTGTTAAAAGACTCTCCAGACAGCCTCAGTAACAGAGAGTTGCTGGGAGGATGGAATGGGTGCGCAGGGAAGTGTCCCCGCGTTTATGCCCGAGGAAAAAGGGGTGGTTGCCGCCCAACTTTATAAACTGTGTGCTAAGAGCGGCCTTAAAGTCCCTCTGAAGCTATCTACAGGGTGGTAGATGCTGTCCTGAACCCGAAGGTCGTCCCCAATTACCGACCGATTGGCACCCAGGTCGGGGACTCGTTAGCGGGCTCAGATAGTGATAGTTCCGAGGGGGAGGGGGGGAAGACCCCCGCCCATGTACCGGTGGGAGGAGCTCGGGAAAGCTCACAAAAAATCGGCAGGGAGTGAGGGGTCGAGCACAGATGGCGCCGCTGCTACCGCCCCACCCGTGGATTACCGGAAGAGAACCCGGAACCACTGGGGCGTCAGCGTGCCAAGACAAGCAGACAAGGAAGTGGATGGTGACGCAGCAGAAAATCAGGGCGTTGGCTCTGTGCTACAGCCAGAGGTGTGGGAGGTGAACTGAGGTGCCTTGCCTCCCCCTGCCCCCACTCCCTCTGGTGCACTAGAGACTCGCCGTTCCGCTGCCCCCTCTCAGCCCCGTGGTTTGGCGGCCTGTCGCGCGACATTAGGGGCTCGCGCTCCCCGCCCTAGTCTCCTGGCAGCCAGCGCTGTTCGCGCTGTTGAGTCCGGCGAAGACGTGGAGTGGGACGATTGGAATATTTGCCCACTCTTCACTGACCCTTTCACTGGACAGGTCAGTTATGCTCCTGTGCTCCCTTTCGACCCCCTTTAAGCCCTGTGGCAAAGGGGTGTCACTCACGTGGGTCGTAAATTTATCCACGTTTCGGTGGACACTTTCTCTTCACTTATAAGAGAATTGTCCCACCATGCCCAACCTCAATAACGGTTGAGGAGCTCTTTTCATACCCACAGGTACCCTGACTGTCTTCGTGACCGTTATCTTCCTAAGACTGGGACAGGGAGCGGCGCCTGGAGGCGAAGAACAAGTCTGGGGGATACTGCACGCCCTCCCAGCGGTGTTACCTGTGTCCAGGGAGGCAAGTCTTCCCCCAGTTCCTGAGTACCAACGCGAGCCATGGGCTGCCTACAGCGTACATCGATACACGGATCCATGTGTGGGTCTATTTCTACAACAAACAGCATCCCCGGCGAGCCAGAAAGGTTAACAAGTCAGGGGACTTACAGCCTGGCGACCCCTGGTGAACCTGTCAGCCTCTAGAGACTTCTCAATGCCGCGGTGGTCTCCACCCTGTGAGTCCTTGGCGGCAATGCCAAATGGCTGGGGGGTATCCCTTACAAGGAGAAGGGGGAAAAGGACTTGTATTTGCAGGATTGGGCTGGACCCTTAATGGCAGTACGACCCTTATTGAAGACCCCTTCAAAGACTGGCTGCTTTGTGGGACGGGGGGGGGGGTTGCTCCCTTCTGAATCCGCTTGCATTTGTGTGGGGAGGGGGAGTGGTCGAATTTGGTGAGGTTAATGCCACTGTCAATGATTCTGCTACCATTACCCCTAAAAGCAATGTGTCAGTTCCGGCCACCCCAGCCTGTGTGTGGCCCCCTTTTATTTTCATCTTGACCAATGACACTGAGGAGACCCTTTCCTGCACACTTAGTCAATGTTGGAATGGGACGAGACATGCAAGGGCCGTTGTTGCCCGAATACCCACCTCCATTCCTATCCCAGTGTTGAATATCAGATGGATAATTTGTGGGGGGCGCTTTCCGTGGGGTGCTGGAACAACTACCCCGGGCTTTGCGTAACGTCCCATCCATACCAGAACCACTCATTTGCCGCTGTGGAATAATGACTTTGATCAGCTGATTTGGGAGCTGCGGCTCGCTGTTAACAGTCTCAATAATAAGCAGATTGATTTTGACATTCAACAGGGATTAAGTAATTGGTTTGCGGGAGTCGGTAGGTGGTTCGCTTCATGGGGGGGCCTTGGGGCCTCCTGTGCCGTGACACTTCTGATAATATGCTTCCTTGTATGGTGCCTCTACCGACTTCGCCACCAACAATATGGATATAGGCTCTTGACCCAGAAGGCCATCATGGCCCTAGAGACTGGAGCCGACCCGTAGGTTTGGCTTGCCTCCATGGATGACATGTGACACCCCGGGAATAAGACGGGAGCGTCTGATGACGGGCAACCTCTCCCGCCCGGCCGCCTAAGACAGGGCCCGAGGGTGTCGGGTTCCTAAGACGGGTAAGGTTCAGGGTTGAGGAGATGACCTAAGACAGGATGCTCCCGCTCCCGTGGCCACCTGCGAAAGATTCTAAGCTTGCAACGCAGCGCTTCAAGGCCTACCGTGGGGATTTCCCATTGTTTAAACAAAAAGGGGGAGATGTTGGGGGAGGGACTAAGGGATGTGGCTAGCTTGGCTGTATGAAGTACCTTATAAGGAGATTTTCAGAAGACTTATGTATTATTGGGTTAGAGGGTGGGAGGAGGTGTGGCCTAAGACATATAGGTGGCTACACATCCGGGTGGGGGGAGAGAGATCAGCAGCAGGGAAATGTGATCACACGTCAATAAAACACCACCTCACTTCCTCGGGTGCTCTGTCTGGTTATTCCTCTTCGGAGGCCGGTGACAACCGAAGACTTACCATGGGTAAAGGTAAGTGAGAGGGCAGGGGATTTACCCAACCAACCTTGGTTGGCGGCCCCCAGCAATTATCAATGTTTCTGAGAGTTCTTTAGCACACTCATTATTTAGGATTTATTGTTGTCTCCACTTTGCTAATCACAGCATCAACAACAACAACATTTTTAGAGCATACTATGTGCCAGTCTGGTGTTAAATATTTTACAATTATTAAATGCTAACAACCCTGAAGCATAGGTGCTATTATTATCCCATTTTTATATATGAGGAAACTGATGTTAAATGATCTGCAGAATCACACAGCTAGTAATCTGAGGCCAGATTTAAATTCAATTCTTCTTATTGACAAATCTGGCATTCTGTACTCTGAGTCAACTATCTATTTCTTAGATCGCTGTCTTCTGTTCATATTCCCTGAATTGATTATTATTTTTATTGTATTATAATCTATAAGGGATATCTGTTATTTTTACCTTTTGTTAATAGTTAACTTTTCTTCAAGTTTCATATGGTGTTAAGAAGAACATGTAAGTTTTAAGAATCCCATTTAAAGGTATCTAGGTGGCACAAAGGGGAGAGTTCTGGTAGGAACATGTGGTGAGGTGGAGGCAGAGGAGTCACCTCTGATTGCAACGGATTCAGTGCATTTACCTTTGACTTTCCTGAGTAAACTCATCCCTGAGTGCTGGACTTTAAGTAAGGAAGAAGTAGGTTAAGATCCTGCCTCAGACATTAGCCATGGCATGGGGTAAATCTCAATTCTGTTTGAATTTCCTCTTCTAAAAAATGGATATAATAACAGCTCTATTTTATTCCAGCATTATTATGATCAAATGAAATTGTATATGCAAAATACTTTACAAAAACAAAAACATTATATAAATAATAATTATAATATGTTATACATAATTTATTTCTAAGTTCTCCAATAATTTCTTCAACTCCATATTTTTCTTTTTGTTCTTTTTTCTGCCAGATTTGTCTGAAATTGAGTGAGGAATATTAAATTTTCATTCTTTTATTGTAGTACTATCTAATATAGTTAATTTTTCCTTAATGAATTTATGTGTAAAGTCTACATTTAATATTGATACTAATTATCTATAGTTCTTTTCAGTATAATGTAATTTTCTTGTTTGTATTTATATTGTGAATTTTTTTTGGGGGGGGAGGGATTTACCAGATGCACTTACCAGTTGTTTCAACCCTACTTTTTTCTGCTGTGCATTTTATTTTTATTTACATGTATATCTTGTGAATACCAGATTGTGAGATTTTGTTTTCTTTTCCATTCTGTCATTCTCTTTTGCTTTATTTGTTGTTCAACACATTCACACTTAAAGTTTTGAATGTTAGGTTAATATTTTCTTTCCTTTGTCTTTAATATTTTTTTCTGAATCAATAATTTTTTTCATCATCTAATTTAAAGAAATTATTTCTCTACTTCCTGTTTAACCTCTCTGAGACAATCCTATTTCCACTGGTTTTCTTCTCTTCATTATTTAGCCTTCTTTTCCATTTGTCACCATCCCCACCCCCCCCATTTGGAGTTTTTCTTATTAATTCCTTTTTTATTAAACTTTATCTAGCTATCAAATTTTCTAATTTTCCCTGGTTAGTTTTTTATTTTCTGAATCTTTCTCTTAAAAGATTTCTTTATTTCATTCTTTTTTATTAGAATTATTAAACCTATTTTTACTTTTTACTCTTTATTTCCCTTATATTTCTTTATTCGTTCTTTAATTTCTGTGTTCCTCATGAAATTAAAGCTTCTAAAATACCTGTTTTGAGTTCTATCTTTTTTTTAGGTTTTTTTTTTTTTTGCAAGGCAATGGGGTTAAGTGGCTTGCCCAAGGCCACACAGCTAGGTAATTATTAAGTGTCTGAGGCTGGATTTGAACTCAGGCACTCCTGACTCCAAGGCCAATACTCTATCCACTGTGCCACCTAGCTGCCCCCTTGAGTTCTATCTTCTAAACAATTTATGTTTTATTGCTTAGTAGATTGCATCCTTTTTCCTCTTCTTCTATTATTCTTTTTCTATTAAAAACATCATGTACTATAAGATATGAAGAGGATAGTATTGCCTCACAGTAGAAATTTTCCTGGATTCTTGAGTCCACCTTCACCCACATTATTTGTTATTTTTTTCAAGTTTTCTGTGAAATTTCTATTTTGGGACCCTGTCCTTCCACCCTTATGGATTCTGTTTGCTTGCAGGAATTCTGACTCCCTTTCTGCTTTTCAAAGGAAGCATAACATTTTCTCAGAGTTGGTAGTCTCTCTGAAAGTTCCAGTTACAGAATATCACTCTCTCCTCATTGGTTTTATTTTCAGTAGAATCCCTTCCCCCAACAAATCAACATTTTCCCTTTTTCTGTTTCAAATTTCCCCCTTTGCTAATCCACTCGTAGACTTTCTTCATCATGAGTAATTACAATTTCCTTTTTTTCCTCTTTACTTTATTTTCCAACACTAACTTGATTAGGTTACATCCATTTTATCTTCTATCTCTATCACCCTGTTCATATATTCCATTCTGCAATTTAGTCTACATCAAAAACATGATTTATCTGTAAAAGGAAGCACTGTAGTCTATGGTGTTTTAGAATTGTTCCTCCACCATTACTTCTATTTAAGTCCTGCTTTCATCTCTGTATTTCTGTACTTTTAAAGAGAAATTTCTTAATGACCTTTTTGGTTTTTTTTTTGTTATTGTTTTAATCTACAGATATCTATTTCTTGCTGTTTTTTGTCTCTAGATATGGAATAATTTATTTTGTTACTATTTTATATTTATATTTTGGGGGTATTTTAAAATTGAATGACATTTAGAGCTTCTATATATTTTTGGAGAAATGTTTGAAATTCTTTTTTAATTGAATAGTTATATTTTATTACTTAATAGACTCTTGTTCTTGCTTTTCATTTTTTTTATTTTGAGCTTTTATGCTTTTCTGAATATGTTAGTCTTTTTTTTCTGTTGGATATAGAATAGTGTTGTTCAAATTTATTTTCCTCTACATTTGAATGTATTTCTCCTGGGTATTTGAATAATTTAATATTTGTCATTATAATTGTTAAATGTGTCTTGGTGTTTTCAACATAGTTTTCCCAATTTCAGGCAATCTATTGATTTTTTTTCAAAAGCCTGAATCTTTTTCTATATTCAGATGTTCTGGGCAGTTTTAAATTATTGTTTATTGCATCATGATGCTAAGGGTTTTTTTATTTGCTTATTATTCTGGATGACCTATGAGTTTTTAATTTTTTTCTGTGCATCTTGTCTTCCAGATCAATGCATTTTCATTAAATTAGTTCTAATATTACCTTACTTTTTGTATTTTCTAGATTCTTACTTTAGAGAATTTAGATGCAATATTAGAGAATATTGGAGAAAATACTATTGTAAATTCCAGTCTTTCTTTTCTACTGATTATTTCTGCTATAGAAGCCATAAATTCTACTTGTTCCCTTTTAACATCATTCATATTTCTCTCTTGAACAGCACCACACTCTTTGAAATTCAGAGATCTTTGTCTTCTCAGCAATCTATTTCCTTTGACAATATTTATTTAGTTTTTTTAATGCACTTAACTGTTAATGGCCTACTCTTTTGATTATATGATAGTCCTTAAATTCCCTACCAATGAATAAAAACTGGTTTCTGGTGATCATCTGTCTTGTGTTACAAGGCAGCTCTCAATTTCTCCAGGATGATGTCCAAGGGCAGGGAAGATTTTTCGATACATGTTTGAAGCATTCTACCTAGTCTTTGAAAGTCTGTTCATATTTGGCTTTCTGTCCATTGATCTCTCTGAGACCTCTCCTGATTCTCTCAGAATTTCTGAAATGCTTACTATGAGCAAAGCACTGTACTAAGCATTTGAGATGGAAACAGAATGCCAATATAGTTGTTAGTGTTTCTGGTTCAAATTTTCTTGTACTTATTTCACACTTATTTTGTATATACTTACTATGTGTATGTGTTACCTCTCCCAATAGAGTAAATAAGCTTCTTAATGTTAAGACCTGATTTCTATTTGGATTTGTACTCTTATACCTAGAACTAGACCTGATACCTATTAGGTGCTCACTGAATATTTGTGCTTTGATTATTGATCAAATACTGTTTCTTCTCACATCATAAGGAAAGCTGTACTGGAGTCAAGAATATTGAAAGTATAGAATCTTTAGGAGATATTTGAGAGGAAGATAAAAGGAAAATTGTGGAGGACATTATCCTTTAAATGATAATTTAAATGGCAATTAAACTGCATTCTCATCTTTAAAAAAGATTTTTATGTTCAGAAAAAGAAATTGAAGAAACCATCAATAAATTCCCTAAGAAAAATTCTCCAGGTCCAGATGGATTTACAAGTGAATTCTACCAAACATTTAAGGAACAATTAATTCCTATTCTACATAAACTATTTTCAAAAATAGAAGAGGAAGGAATTCTGTCAAACTCTTATTATGACATCAACATGGTGCTGATAACTAAACCAGGAAGAACAAAAACAAAGAAAATTATAGACCAATCTCCTTAATGAATATTGATTCAAAAATCTTAAACAAAATTTTAGCAGTGAGT
The DNA here is from genome assembly GCF_037893015.1 of Macrotis lagotis. NCBI lineage: Eukaryota > Metazoa > Chordata > Mammalia > Peramelemorphia > Peramelidae > Macrotis > Macrotis lagotis. The sequence goes on along the minus strand of NC_133666.1, from coordinate 427,937,880 downwards.
CTACAGCAAGTTATTACTAGGATAATACACCATGATCAGGTAGGATTTATACTAGGTAGACAGGGATGGTTCAACATTAGGAAAACACTCAACATAATTAGACATTTCAATAGCAAAACCAACAGAAATCATATGATTATCTCACTAAATACTGAAAAAGCCTTTGATAAGACACAATATACATTCCTGTTAAAAACATTAGAAAGTTCAACTTACCTTAAAATAATAAATAATATCTATCTGAAACCATCAACAAATGTTATATGTAATGGGAATAAATGAAGAACGGTTCCAATAAAATTAGGGGTGAAACAAGGATGCCCATTATCACCATTACTATTCAACATAGTGTTAGAAATGGTCAAAGGATATGAACAGATAGTTTTACCATGAAGAAATTAAATCTCTATATAATCATATGAAAAATGCTCCAAATCCTTATTGATTAGAGAAAAGTAAATTAAAATAACAATGAGATATCCCCTCACACCTATCAAATTGACAAAGATGAGAAAAAGGCAAAATGATCAGTGTTGGAAAGGTTGTGGGAGGATTGGAACATTGTTGCATTGCTGGTGGAGTTGTGAACAGATCCAACTATTCTGGAGAGCAATATGGAACTAAGTCCAAAGAGCAATAAAACTGATCATTTCCTTTGACCAAGGAATTCCAAATCTAGGTCTATATCCAGAAGAAATTATAAAAGGGGAAAAGTTCTACATATTCAAAAATATTCATAGAAACTCTTTTTGTAGTGGCAATGAATTGGAAATTGAGGGCATGCCCATCAATTGAGTTATGGCTAAAAAAATTATGGTACAGGAATACTATGGAATACTATTGTTGTATAAGAAACCATAAGTGGTCAGACTCTAGAGAAACATGGAATGACTTACAGGGTCTGATGCTTAGAGAAGGGAGTAGATCCAAGAAAACAATGAACATATGAACAACAACATTGTGAGATGATCAACCTTGATGGAAGCAGCTCCTCTCAGCAGTCCAGAGAGCTAGGAAAACTGTATTAGATCAGCTATGGACAATGTTATCCTATCCAGAGGAAGAAAAACAAAATAAAACAAACACACGCACACACACACACACACACACACACACACACACACACACACACACAAAACAACCCTTCAGAATCTGGTGAACACTTTAGACAAATGATCTCTTATGTATCTCTTTCCCTTAATCTTAATTCCTCAGATCAAAAATTACTAATCTGTAAAGATGTTGATCAAAATATGTATGTGCAAGGCTAACCTGAATGTTCACCACTGAGGGTAGGAGAGTGGGAAGGGAGCCTGGAAGAAAATTTTGTAACTTAAAAATATACATGTGCATATGGATGGAAATAAATAAATAAATAAATTTAAATTTTAAAAAGTGAAAGAATAAAGACCTTTTCTGTCTCCCCCCCCAAAAGAGATTTAGGTGAATCCACTACCTATGGAGAGTATCCATAATGAATCCATAAAGGAATCATCAGACTTTCACAATGATTATTTATTATACAATGCATTGTTATAGACACAAACCTGACTAAAAGGGACAGATGATATAAAATTCTGTTAGGTTACTGCTTGTTGATTGCAGAAAAGTTAGTTATCTTTATGAATCTAAATGGGGCCATCAAATAAAATTCCTTGATAAATGAAAGTACTACAATTTTTGACAATATTCTAATTATTAAAATAAAGTGAGTCATAAAATAGGCAAGTATATACTCACCAAAGGTTTTTACCACTATCATGAAGGTAATATTCTATAGGGTCGACATGGAAGGAGGATGCTGCAAGAGATACTGAGGTCCTCCAGATGTACTTCTTTGTGTGTAACTTTGTGTTGATTGCATCAAAGAACACTGCTGGATTTCTAAAATACTGGGTCAGTTGTCTTCATTTTCTGTCTCTGTACAGCTCAAGCTATACAAGTTTTAAAAAGAAAGAAATTAGACCAGTCATTCACTTAGGAAAGGGCAAAAAAGGAATAAAATACACATTATACAGACTGTGTGAAAGACAGTTGGATGGTCCACCCATTGTGATAGTACATCAATATATATCTGGGACAAACAGGATGGACAAAGTGTTGGACTCAGAAATGAATGAGGAAGAAAGAATGTTGGATTGGATTTGAAAATTTGTGCTAGGATTTGGAAGATACTAAAGTATTCATTACTTTAAAACTTCTTTTTAACTCAAATGTGTTCTAAGAGATGGTGTATGGATGTAAATCTTGAGAAATAACCTTTGAAAAATTAGATAAAGCACCATAATTGTCAAGAAAAATTCTAAATTTGAATCTTATTTCAGATACTTACTAGTTTTGTGACTTTTGATAAATTATTTACTCACTGTCAACCCAAATGCCTTCATTTAGAACATGATGAGAATAAAAGCAGCTATTCCATTTGTTTATTGTGAGGATTAAATGAGATAATATATATATATATATGTATACATACATATATATATATATATATATATATAAAAAGACTTTGTAAATCCTAAAGTTTTATAAACATATGATGATGATGATGAAGATGATGATGTTTGTAAACTCTAAAGTAATGGAGAAATTCATGGTGGCTAAAAGTAAGATATAATATAATTTCATTGATGATCTATTAGCCATCTATTATCATTTATAATGATAATAATTAGTATTTGTAGTATTTTGAAGTTTGGAGAGTATTTTTCAAATATTATCTCATTTTATTCTCACAACAACCCTGGGTGTAGGTGCTGTAATTATCCCCATTTTACAGATGAAGAAACTGTGGCAGGCTGCCAGTGAATAACTTGCTCAGGGTCACAGGGTTGAGAAGTGTCTGAGATACCATAAGTCCAGTGATCTGAGAAAGAATGACAACAAAATATGTCAGAGTTGAAAGAGGGTAGATTGTATATGTAGTGACCATAATTAATGCTGTACTAGTAAGCATATTTTTTTTAAAAAGATGTAGGGGACAACTTTCAGAATGTTGGCTAGACTGTTTATGGGAAATATATATGAGAAAGGTTCTAGAAGAGTAGATAGTGTGGCTAAATTGTGATCTGCACTGAATAATTAATTCCCACTTGGATAAGATATCATATACATTGGTTTGTAATTAGTTTTCACAGTTGTCAAATTACCTAGCAAAGCTCCAAATCTCCATTTTGTACTGAATCACCAAGATAGCAATCATACTCAGATAAAGATTACAGAGAAAGAAGTTAGGTTTAAAACTTAATGAAATTGTCAAAACAATTTTAAAATACTGTATATTAGATTTTGATAAAGCTGCAAGGAGAGAAGTAAAATGAAGCCAGTTTCTGCCTTCAAGAACCTTACAATATAAGGGTGGGACAAATTTGTTTATTTTTTCAAAAATTTCCTTTCAAACGTAGATTTTACATTTGGGTGAAAAATAAAGATTATTCCCAATAAAAAGAGCACCTTGAGATATGGAATCCACTGGATAGAAATGAATAAAATGATAAATTTCACAATGCTTACAAATTTCAAGGTCATAGAAGTCAGTCTTTTAAACAATATTTTCCTAATGCTAATATAGTTGTGTATTATGGACAATATTAACAGAATTAAAATAGCAATAAATAGCACAAAGGTGTCACAAGACTACAGCATATTACTTCAATTGACTTGCACAAAGTAAATTATATGAAAACCTAAGGGACTTGTGTGAATGGAAAAATTGGACTGACAAATGGAAAAGATACGTTGGTAACCCTTACTCCCCTGTCCCACCCTCAAGGTCCTGAAAGAATAAGTACATTCAGTAGATCCTCAAAAGGTTTATGGGGAAAACATGGAGAATAATTTTATAGCTGATAACATGTTGGAAGAATTAGAGTATGTATCAGTAAAGGGAATAAAATCATAGATATAACAAAGTATACTACTATGTGTAGCAGCCCTGGCAGAACTGTACCACCTATTATTAGTGCAACTTTGAACATGCCTTTTAAATTTTCCTCATGCTTCAGTTTCTTTATCTTTAAAAATAAGGACTAGTTAATTGTAAGGTCACTTAAAGCAAAACTCTAATTTATGGAGTGATTACAAGTAGAAAAAGTTTCAACCCTAAAGGTGATGTTTTGCTTGAATATTGTCAATGGAGATAAGTATTTAATTATAATAATAGTACTTTTTAGACTTTAATAATATTATTTTTTCACATCATTTCCCTTACAATGCTGTAATTAAATGAACCGTCTACTGAGCATAATGATAAGCACCAAAACATTTAGATTATCTTGAACTAGACCTTTGCACTGTCCAATGACATTATACTTTTATGGAAACCAATGAGTTCAACCTAAATACTCAGGTAGGTTGCCAAGGCAATTTCTCATTAATAAACACATGAGAACAGTTGGTGGCTCATAGGAACAAAGAAAAGGATTTGGAATGATGTATCTACTTAGCAGTCTGGCTGAAATTTCACAATAGAGAAAAGCATATTCAGTCACTAAGTGGTTACCATGAAGTCTTTCAGACAAGACACAGGGTAGCCATACCTAAGTGAGATATGTGATAAACACCCATAAGATCAGCTGGGACTTTTGTGCCACAAAATATCATTGCCAGTAGGTCTCCATTAAAAGATCATTTTTATTTTGTCATGGATTGGTTGTGATAAAAGTATCTAAGTTTTCTCAAGTCCATAAAAAGGTAATTAAACTCTCTGCTGAATCTTAGAAAGAATTGAAAAGGGAGGAAAATGAATGGAGGTATATTTCATAATTAAGACAAAAGGAAGAATTGTTAACTAAATAATGAAAAAAATAAGAAGACAACTTCTACAATTAGGTAAATTTATCATGGAGGATCTATGTGAAAAAAACATAGAAGTGTTATGTGAGAGTAAATGATGTAGATGAGAGACAATAATAAATGATAAAATAGAAAAAAATTATTACATTGGACAAAATTATTGTTCCTAAGGTAAAAAGCAAATCTATAAATTGGAAGAAAATATCTTTGTAACATTTATCTCAGATATGGTCTAATATCCTATATATACATATATATATATATATATATATATATATATATATATATATATACACACTTATAAGGCCAAGGGCACTTATCAATAAAGAAATATTGAAAGAAAATTAATGATCATGAAATATTTCAAATAAACAATAATGAGAAATACAAATTAATAAAATTTTGAGGTTTTATCTTACATGAAGAAAATTGGCAAAGACAGAAATGATTGGAGCATCTGTGGGAAGATAAACATAGAAATCTAGAGTTTATTTTATATACTATCCAAAAATTGGAACTAAAAGAGATAATCTTTATCTGAGTAATGGCTAAAAAATTGAGGTACATTAATATGAAGGAATATCATGGACAACAAATATGGACAAATTAGGGAAATGAAAAGTTACATAGAATGATGTAGCAAACCTAGAAAAATTATATACACAATGATTACACAACATAAACAGAATGAGCAATAAAGAAAAGTTGAAAGATAGGTCATTATGATAATTAAGCTTGGTCAAGAAGAAGAGGAGCAAAGTGGTTTATTGTGGATGTAGACTATTGAATACTCTTTAAGATGTGGTGCAAGTATTAATAGGCAGGGGTATGCTTTTTAAAAAATCCTTTTTATAAGAAAACGATACAGCTAGGTGGTACAATGGATAGTATACAAGCTTTGAGTCAAGTATATTTGAATTCAAATATGGTTTCAGACACTTCAGACTAGCTGTTTGGCCCTAGGAAAATCAATTAACCTCTTTTTGTTCAGTTTTCTCAACTGTGACATGCTTGTAATAACAGTATCTACTTCTTTGGGTTGTTGAGAGGATCAAATGAGATAACACTGTAAAAAAAGTAAGTGAATTTCAGGTATTACTATTATTATGTAGGAAAAATATTTTGAAAGCTAATTGATATTAAAAATTAAAACTTTTAAATTATTAAAAAGAAAGGTATGAATTTTCCATCATATATGAAAAACTATATTGCCAAGTGCAGAATAGTAAAAAAATATACTGACTTTTCTCAGAAGCAAAATATTATCATATGAATATTCCTTATAAGATCTTGTTTTTATGGTGATATACATATTACACATGGGTCATACAAACTATTACACAAGTTAATCAAGTATTTGCCAGTCAATTTCAATTGATTATTAAGGAATAAATTGATGTGATTTATATTTAACACAATTCAGTTATGAAGCTAGCCAAAATATTCTGTTGTAGAACCAAATAACTTGAGAGGGACAAGGAGAATATTGACCGAAATGGTAAAATACTTAATGGTTTATACTTAATATCTATATCTATATCTATATCTATATCATCTATATCTATATCTATATCTATATCTATATCTATATCTATATCTATCTATATCCATATCCATGTCCATATCCATATCCATATCTATATCATCCATATCTATATCTATATCTATATCTATATCTATATCTATATCTATATCTATATCTATATCTATATCTATATCATATCTATATCCATATCCATATCCATATCCATATCCATATCCATATCCATATCCATATCCATATCCATATCCATATCCATCTATATCTATATCTATATCTATATATCTATATCTATATCTATCTATATATCTCTCTATATGTGCATATTTAATATCTGAAAAGGAACAATAATTTAGTAGATTTTCCTTGTGATTAAATGTTTTTGAATCTAAGGAAAGAGTTTCTTTTAGAGAATGGAAAGTGTGGAGGAGTTGGGGTGAGGGGACTTTGGTTAAAATCCTGACTCTGGACTTACCCTCTGTGTGCCTTGGATGTTCATTCATTTCTCTAGTTGGAATCTATTACTTATTTTTAATTAATATTTTATTTGTTTTCCAATTTTATACAATGTAGTTTCTACCTATCATTTTCTGTAAGGTTTTTGAATTTTACAATTTTTCCTCCCCCCCATCTTCCCTTCCCCCTTCCCCCCCAAGAAGGTAGTCTGATAATCTTTACATTATACATTGATCAAAATTGAATTTGTTGAGAGAGAAATCACATCTTTGAGGAGAAAATAAAATATTAGAGAGCAAAATTTTTCAGTACATAAGACACTTTTCTAAAAAAAATTTGAAAGTAATAGACTTTGGTCTTTCTTTAAACTCCAAAGTTCCTTCTCTGGGTCCAGATGGTATTATTTGTTGCAAGCACTCCAAAATTGTCCTTGCCTATTGCATTGATGGAATGAGCAAGTTCATTAAGCTTGATTGTCGCTCCCATGTTGCTGTTAGGGTGTACAATGTTCTTCTGGTTCTGCTTGTCTTGCTCATTATCAGTTCATGCAAGTCTTTCCAGGTTTCTCTGAAATGCCACCCCTCTTGGTTTCTAATAGAACAATAGTGTTCCATAACATACATATACCACAGTTTGTTCAGTCATTCCCCAATTGATGAACATTCACTCAGTTTCCAATTCTTTGCCACCACAAACAGGGCTGCTATGAATATTTTTGAACAAGTTTTTACCCTTTTGCATGATCTCTTCAGGGTATTGACCCAGTAGTAGTATTGCTGGATCAAAGGGTGTGCACATTTTTATTGCCTTTTGGGCATAATTCCAATTTGCTCTCCAGAAAGATTGGATGAGTTCGCAGCTCCATCAACAATGTATTAGTGTCCCAGATTTCTCACATCCCTTCCAACATTGAACATTGTCCTTTCTGGTCATATTTGCCAATCTGATAACTGTGAGATTGTACCTTAGAGTTACTTTAATTTGTATTTCTCTAATGAGTAATGCTTTAGAGCAATTTTTCATATGACTATGGATTGCTTTGATTTCCTCATCTGTAAATTGCCTTTGCATATCCTTTAACCAATTGTCAATTGGGGAATGGCTTTTTTTATAAATTTGACTCAGCTCTCTATATATTTTAGAAATGAGTCCTTTGTCAGAAGTACTAGTTGTAAAAATTATTTCCCAATTTACTACATTTCTTTTGATCTAGGTTACAGTGGTTTCGTTTGTAAAAAAAGTTTTTTAATTTAGTGTAATCAAAATTATCTAATTTGTTTTTTTCAAGGATTTGTTTTTTTAATTTAAGGCAATGGGGTTGAGTGACTTGCTCAAGGCCACACAGCTAGGTAATTATTAAATGTCTGAGGCCAGCTTTGAACTCGAGTACTCCTGACTCCAGGACAGATACTCTATCCATTGCACCACCTAGTTGTCCCTCTAATTTGTTTTTAATAATGTTCTCCATCTCTTCCTTGGTCATAAATTGCTTCCCTTTCCATAGATCTGATAACTAAAGTATTCCTTGATCTCCTAGTTTGCTTATAATATTGTCTTTTATGTTTAAATCCTGTACCCATTTTGATCTGATCTTGGCATAAGGTGTGAGGTGTAGGTCTAATCCAAGTTTCTGCCATACTAACTTCTAATTTTCCCAACAGTTTTCATTGAAGAGAGAGTTCTTATGCCAAAAGCTGGACTCTATTGGTTTATCAAACAGCAGGTTACTATAACTGTTTCCTGCTGTCTCTTTTGCATCTAGTCTATTCCACTGATCCACCACTCTATTTCTTAGACAATATCATACAGTTTTGATGACAGATGCTTTATAGTATAATTTTATATCCAGTAAGGTTAAGCCACCTTCTTTTGAATTTTTTTCATTAAATTCCTAGATATTCTTGATTTTTATTTTCTCCATATGAATTTAGTTACAATGTTTTCTAACTCATTAAAGTAAGTTTTTGGAAGTTTTACTGGTAAGGCACCAAAGAAGTAGATTAATTTATGTAGAATTGTCATTTTTATTATATTAGCTTTGCCTGTCCATGAGCAGTTGATATTTTCCCAGTTATTTAAATATGACTTTATTTGTGTGAAAAGAGTTTCATAGTTGGTTTCATAGAGTTTCTGAGACTGTCTTGGCAGGTAGACTCCCAAGTATTTTATATTTCTGAAGTTACTTTAAATGGAATTTCTCTTTCTAGCTCTTGCTGTTACATCTTGCTATTAATATATAGAAATGCTGAGGATATATGAGGGTATTTTATATCCTACAACTTTGCTAAAGTTGTTATTGTTTCTAGTAGCTTTCATATGATTTTTTTAGTTTTCTAGGTATCCTATCATGTCATCTGAAAAGAGTGAAAGTTTTGTTTCTTCCTTCCCAATACTACTTCCTTCAATTTCTTTTTCTTTTCTTATAGCTGAAGCTAACATTTCTTATATAATATTGAATAGTAGTGGTGATAATGGGCATCCTTGTTTCACCCCTCCCCACTTCTTATTGGGAATGCCTCTAACTTATCCTCATTGCATATAATGCTTGTTGATGGTTTCAGATAGATACTACTAATCATTCTAAGGAACAATCCATTTATTCCTACACTATAGTGTTTTTAGTAGGAATGGGTGCTGTCTATTGTCAAAGGCTTTTTCAGCAGCTATTGAGATGATTATATGATTTCTTTTTTGTTTGTCTTTTTTTTTTTTGGTAAGGCAATGGGATTAAGTGATTTGCCCAAGGTCACATAGCTAGGTAATTATTAAGTGCCTGAAGTTGGAGCTGAACTCAGATCCTCCTAACTCCAGGGCTGATGCTCTATCCACTGTACCACCCAGCTGCCCCTAATTATATCATTTCTGTTAGGTTTGCTATTGATATAGTCAATTATACTAACAGTTTTCCTAATATTGAACCAACCCTGCATTCCTGGGATAAATCCTGCTTAGTCATAGTGTATTATCCTAGTGATAACTTGCTGTAATTGCTTTGATAAGATTTTATTTAAGATATTTGCAACAATATTTATTAGGGAAATTAGTCTATAATTTTCTTTACCTGTTTTGACTCTTCCTTATTTAGGTATCAACACCATAATGGTGTCATAGAAGGAGGTAGGCAGAGTTCTGTCTACATCTATTTTTCCAAAGAGTTTATATAGAATAAGAACCAATTATTCCTTTAATGTTTGATTGAATTCACTTGTGAATCCATCTGGCCCTGGAGATTTTTTTTCTTAGGGAGTTCAATGATAGCTTGTTGAGTTTCTTTTTCTGAGACAGTATTATTTAGATATTTAATTTCCTCTTTATTTAACCTGGGCAATATATAGTTTCATAAATATCCATCCATTTCATTTAGATTATCAAGCTTAGTGGCATACAGTTGGGCAAAATTATTCCAAATTATTATTTTAATTTTCTCCTCATTCATGATGAAGATTTGATTTATGATTTATGATTTGATTTGTGATACTAATAATTTGGTTTTCTTCTTCTTTTAAATCAAATTAACCAAAGGTTTATCAAGTTTATTTTTTTTCATAAAACCAACTCTTGGTTTTATTTATTAGTTCAATAGTTTTCTTTCCTTCAATTTTATTAATTTCTCCTTTAATTTTTAGAATTTCTAATTTGGCATTTAATTGGGGTTTTTTAATTTGTTCTTTCTCTAATTTTTTTAGTTGCATTCATAGTTCATTGATTTCCTTTCTCTGCCTTGACTATATAGCATAAGTTTTGGTATGTTGTCTCATTATTGTCATTATCAAGGATGAAATCATTAATTTTCTCTGTAATTTGTTTTTTTGATCCACTCATTCTTTAAAATGAGGCTAGTTAGTTTCCAATTAGTTTTGTTATCTCTTCATGGCCCATTATTTCACATGATTTTTATTGCATTATGATCTGAGAAGGAAGCATTCACTATTTCTGCCTTTCTGCATTTGATTATAAGGTTTTTATGCCCTAAATAACATGTTCATTTTTTGTGTAAGTCGCATATTCTGCAGGAAAAAAGTGTATTCTTTCCTATCCCCATTCAGTCTTCTCAAAAGGTCTATCATGTCTAGGTTTTCTAACATTATATTTACCTCCTTAACTTCTTTCTTTGTTTATTTTATGGTTATGTTTATCTAAATGTGAGAGAGGGAGTTTGAAATCTCCTACAGCAGAGTTTTGCTGTTTATGTCTTCCTTTAACTCTGTCAGCTTCTCCTCTAAGAATTTGGATGCTATACCACTTGATACATTCATATTTAGATTTGAAATTGTTTCATTGTCTATGGTACCTTTTAAGAGGATATAATTTCCTTGCTGCTTTGTCTGAGATAAGGATTTGCTACTGCTTCCTTTATCACTTCAGCTAGAGCAAAATATATTCTGCTCCAACCTTTTACCTTTACTCTATATGTCTCTCTCTGCTTCAAATGAGTTTCTTGTAAATAGCATATTGTAGGATTCAGTTTTTTAATCCATTCTGCTATTTGCTTTCATTTTATGAGAGAGTTCATCCCATTCACATTCAAAGCTACAATTACTAACTCTTCCTTAACCTCCATGCTATCTTCCCTCTGTTTGTATTCCCCCCCTTTTTTTACTTTATCCACATTCCCAGTATTTGACATCTGAAAACCACCTCTTTCAGTGTGTTTGCCCCCTTATATCCACTCCTCCTCTCTTTCTTGACCCATGTTAGCTTCCCTCTCTTTGTATTCTTCTTGACCTCCATGTTATCTTCCCTCTGTATTTTCCCCTCCCTTTTTTACTTTATCCATATTCCCAGTATTTTACATCTGAGTACCAACTCTTTCAGTGTGTTTGCCCCATTATATTCACCCTTCCCCTCTTTCCCTTTTCCCTTTGCTCTTCCTTCCCTTCCTTCTGTTAGTTCCCCTTTTCCTCCCCCCCTTTCCCCTTTGAGTATTTGAAAGGTTAATAAGTTTCTTAACTTAACTGAGTGTGTGTATCTTAATCCTTTTTTTTGAGCCAAATCTGATGAAAGATTCATTCAGTTCTTACTTCCTCCCTTCTTCCCCTCAATTGTAATAGGTACTTTGTACCTCTTCTTGTAATGTGATTTACCCCATCCAATCTCCTCCATCTTCCTGTCTCTTTACTGTTCCCCAATTTTTAAGGAGATATTGTTTTTAAATAATTCTGAGTCACAGACAAGTTTTCAGTGCCCATTACTTCTGGCTAGGTATATTCTCTCTTATAGAGTTACAATTCTCAAGTTATGAGAATCTGTCTCTCAGGCAGAGATATAACCAGTTTTATTTTATTGGATAGTGATTTTTTTTCTTTTCCCCCTTTACCTTTTTAAGTCTCCTGAGTCTCCTGTTTGAAGTTCAAATTTTCTATTACACTCTGGTCTTTTAGCCAGGAAAACTTAGAAGTCTCCTATTTCATTAAATGTCCATCTTTTCCGCTGGATGAGAAAGCTCAGTTTTGCGGGATAGTGAATTCTTAGCTGCATTCCAAGCTCCATTGCTCTTTGGAATTCCTGGCCTTTTGATTCCTTAATGTTGATGCAGCCAGGCCCTGTGTAATATTTATTGTGGTTACTTGGTATCTAAATTGTTTTTTTTCTGGCTGCTTGCAGGTTTTTCTCTTTTATCTGATAGTTCTGAAGTTTGATCACAACATTCCTTGGTGTTTTCATTTTCGAATCCCTTTCAGGAGGGGATCAATGTATTCTTTAAATAAATATTTTGCCCTCTGATTCCATGATACCAGAGAAATTTTCCTTCAAAAGATCATGATATATTGAGTCCAGGCTTTTTTAATCCTCAATGTGTTCAAGAAGCCCAAAGATACTTAAGTTGTCTCTCATTGTTTTATTCTCTAGGTCAGTTGTTTAGCTGATGAAGTTTTTTTATGTTTTATTCTATTTTTTAAATTTTTTTGGTTTCATTTAACAGATTCTTGTTCTCTCATGAAGTCATTAGTTTCCACAGATTCCATTGTTTTTTTTAAGAGGAGAATATTCTTCATTTACCTTTTCCAACTCCTTTTTGAAGAGATTTCCATTTGCCCAATTATGGTTTTGAGAGAATTATTTTCTTTTTGTACTTTTCCAATTGTATTTTCCAAAAATATGTTTTTCTTTTTTGCAAGGTGTTAATTTTTTCTTACAAGGTGTTAATTTTCTCTTGGGTTTCTTTTCCCGATTTTTCCAATGGATTTTTAAACTCCTTCCTGATCTCTTCTAAGAAGTCTTTCTGGGCTGGAGACCAATTCATATTCTATTCAGAAGTTCTAGCTCTCTCTGAGTTAGTCTTTGTTCTCAACGTGGCTTTCAATGGGCCCCCCTTTTCATTGACCTTTCTTCATTTTCCTAGGATCTTGTGTTGGGGTAGGGTCTCTTTTATAGATCTTTGCTTCTGAAAACCCTAGATGCTTTGCTCACTGGATTTCATAACTCCAAGTAGGCCAGCCACTACCTTGCTAGACGCTTTCTTTGGAGTGTCCCCAGGTCTAGGGGGAACTGAATCATCCTTGAACAAAGTGGGCTGTATCCCCAGGCTCCACAGTTAATCTTATTATTCACTCAGTACTAAGAGATCTGCTGCCCACACTTGAGCCTTGGGTGGGGGTGGGTGGAGGTGTTACTGTGTTCTGGGAATAGTCCCTTTCTCTCACAAGGATGGGAGAGGCTTAGCAGGTAACATAGGGACTCCACTAAAAGTATGCCTGTGGCACTGGCCTTCTAGGCCAGCAGAGCTGACTAGATTGATGTGTAGCCACTGTCCTGGAACTGTCTTGCCCAATTACAAAGCCAAAAGCTTCAGTGGCTATTCAGAGGTTAGTCCTGGATCTCATCCTGTTGCCCCTGTGCTGTCTCTCTGTCCCCAGCTCACCCACGTTTCCCTGAGATAGATCTTGTTGGTAGATGTTCTCCTACTTTGTACTTTCTGGATTTTGTGGATTTAAATTCTGTTAAAAGGCTTGTTTCTTATTAGTCCTGAGGAAAAGCCAGGAAACCTTAACACAGATAGCTTTTCTCCACCATTTTGAATGGAATTCTAAATTGTATTACTTATAAAATTCCTTTTATTTTTTTTTGCAAGGCATTGGGATTAAGTGCCTTCCCCCAAGGCCACACAGCTAGGTAATTATTAATTGGCTGAGGTCAGATTTGAACTCAGGTCCTCCTGACTCTAGGGCCTTAGCTCTATCCACTGCGCCACCTAGCCACCCCCCTTTTAGTTTTGATTCTGTCCTCCATTATCTAGTGATTATAATCTTTATTCCATAAAGGGTAATATATTGAGCCTGACAGGAATATTTATGCTTCTGGTGAAATGCTCGCTTCAATTATCTTTATCATTGTTAAAATTTTGCACCCTTCTAATACTCCAATAATTTAAAAGGCCCATGATTTTTTCATGGTGTGTTCACTCTCCATCTCTAGACTATAGATTTTCCATAATTTGCCTGAATGTGGCTATTGTCAAAATTATTATTAATTTGGCCAGTTTTTTTTATTGAGTTTTTTAGAACTTGGACTGGTCCTCAGGTACCAGATGAAACTCTTAGTCTTTTGAATTTAGTAAATCCTATAAGTGACAAGTTTTTTTGTTTGTTTTTGTTCATTTTGGTTTTTGCAAGGAAGTAAGTATTAAATATTTAAGGTTGGATTTTAACTCAGGTCTTCCTGACTCCAGGGCTGGTACTCTATTCTAGCTGCCCCTGAAAGTGGCAATTTGTAAGAATCTATTGCTATCTTCATGTGCTATGTTATGTCAGACTTTATGACTGGCCTTAGTTCCCTATCTCAAGACACCATGAAATCAAAAGTTGAACAAATAGAGTTGTGTGTGTGTGTGTGTGTGTGTGTGTGAAAAGTAATATCAACAGACTGAAGTCAGTGTAAACTGTTCTCTGAGAGACAACAGCTAAATTTTCAGTATGAACACTTACAATTCAGAAATTCATGAATGTTAACAAGGCTTGATTTATTGTTTCATTTACTGTCTAGACTTTAAGCAATGAAGAATATGTTAATAATGCAGGTCAAACTTCAAAGTATGTTTCATATAATTTTTTGAAAGTCAATTGTTAAATATTTGCCAGCAAATCCTTGCAAGTAGCTAAATCATATCCTTAGCATTCAACTGTTTGATCTCTATGAGTCACAATAATTGCTATTAGTGACCCACTAAAATTTATTTTTGAGCTCAAATGATCAGATTACATTATTCAGACTCATCTAATTTCTTCTAGATTTTGAGTTCATTATTTGGAGAATCAATGGATCATATTGTTCTACTTATACTCTCTTCAGATTCTTATAACTTGTTTATACTTTACAAAATGTATTTATTAATGATAAAAACAAAAGTATTATGCAGGGAAAGGAGCAAGTACTCTGATACTGTATAAATAAGAACAGAATACTAACTGGGCAAGGTGGCACACATCTATAATACCAGCTACTAGGGAGACAGCCTAGTGGATCTCTTGAACTCAGAAGTCCTTAGATGCAATGGGTTAAGATGACTAGATGAATGCATTAATTTTAATATTAATTAGCTGAGCTGCCACGGGAAAGGATCACTAAATAACAAAGGAGAGGTAAACTGGCTAAGGTTTGGAATGGAGTGGGTCAAAGCTCCTGTGTTGATGGGATGAGCCTTTGATGAACTTCCTACTTTAAAAGATAGGGAAATCAAATACTTGAAGTAAAAAATAAAACAAAAAAACAATAGAACTGTAATCAAAGTCCCCTCTGCTACTAAGCATTTAATAAATGAGTCTCTTTCCATTAAAATTTCTGAGAAAGATTATGAGGATAGAGAAATAAGGTAATAGAAAGAAAAACTGGAGAAGCTGTTTGAGTGGTATAGTGAGGCACCATGACATAATGGTTAGAGTTTTGACCTTTTTGAATTAGGGATACCTGGATTCAAAATGTGTCACATACCTACTACTAGTGTGACTGTTTAACAGCATGGGCACTTTGGGTGAGCTTAAGTTATAATGGTCAACTAAAAATGATAGAGTCAGGAGGGGAGGGACACTAAGAGGGCAAGGAAATATAGATGTGGATAGAATGCTGTGGTGTTATAAAAGATGAATTTAGACGGTTAAAGATAGATATTCTGGAGTACTGATTTCAGAAGTATGGTCAGAGAGCTTATAATAAATTAAGTTTGAAGAATTTGATGGGAAGTGACCTTGGTTTTTGTAGAAAGATAATAATAATAATAATAATAATAATAATAATAATAATAATGTTTGTCATTCATTTTCAAATAAGACCTCAAGGAGGTGATTCCATGACAAGCATGTGAACTGGATTTCAGTGAGAGGGAGCTGTGCTAAGTCACTAGCCTCTCTCTTTTTTCTCCAGAACCATCTTGGTCTAGTGACCAGATATGAATCAGAATGACTGGAGATGGCCCTGGATACAAGACAATCAGGGTTAAGTGACTTTCCCAAGGTCACACAGCTAGTAAGTGGCAAGTGTCTGAGATCAGGTTCGAACTCCTTTCCTTCTGAATCCAAGGGCAGTGCTCTATCCATTGCACCACCTAGCTGCCCAAGTGGAAAGGAATTGTGGGATGGAGATGCACAGAGAGATAGAGAAGGTCAGCAACAGAGAGGGACAGAAATAGAGGGATAAACACAGACAAAAATAGGGACAGAGGAGATACAGAAGGCAGGGAGACAAGGACACAGAAATAGAGAGACTGAGACAGGGAGGGAAAGGAGAGAGAGAGAGAGAGAGAGAGAGAGAGAGAGACTATAAAAAGTTAAAGAAATAATTCTATGTTTGTCGGGGGCCAAAAAAGACTCAACCAGAGCTGGTTCAGATTATTGAGCCTCAGTAAAGAATTATGATTGTTTTTTTAAATTTTGGACCTCCAAATTTAATGGATAAGGAATCCTGGTGAGGAAAATCCCTCAACCTATGCTAATTGACTACTTCTTCCTAAACTAAAGAGAGACCTGAGAAATTGCATATTTATCAAGATCAGAGTTGAAACTTGAAATTAATTCTTCCTGAGTCCAGTTCTCTATTATATCAGAGTCTAGAAATAAGAATAACTGACACTCACACTACTCTTTGGCAAAGTACTTTATGTACCTTATTTCATTTGGTTTAGCAGTAACATTGTGAGGCAGGCATTCTTGGTATTATAATCCCCATTGTATAGATGAGGAAATAAAGGTTTAAAGATGTTAAATGACTTGCATGTGATCACACAACTAATATTATAGTTGGAATTTGAACCCATGTGTTCTTTATTTCAAGTCCAGAATTTTATTCCATTCTGTCTTTCAAAGAACCTCCATAAAGCCAAAGAGTTATAACTAGTGTCTTACTTTCCCATCCCTCCCCCAGAAATTATATCATCAATGTGAGAGCACAATGATAGTTTTTAAGAGCAAATTCAGTCTGAGAATTTTATCTGAATTGTGTATTTCTCAGCTCTTCTTAGATCTGTTTCAGGAAAAGATTACCTAGGACTACAGAGTAGAGGGACACAGGTTAGATAATAGTAGAAATATCTAAAGGTTCTGACAGATACAGCTTGAACTAAAACAGCCAAATGCTTTCTTAGTTTACTTTCTCCCCTGCACAGTGTCATGTTCCCACAGCTTGGCTACATTTTCCCTTCAGGTTTCTAGGAGTACCTCTGAGGCATCAGTGGTTGATCTTTAATGTAGTTCATTGAAACTATCAACAGTGTGCTTTCCACCAAGATTGTCAATTAAAAATCTCTTAGCTAGTCAACTTTATGTAATGTTTTGCCTGTTTCTTTTTAGACACATATTCTTCAAATATTTGATAGTGTGTACTTGTAAATCCATCTACTACTAGGAATTTATTTTAAGGAGCTCATTTATGGATTTTCTAAGATAAGGTCATTTAAGTAATTTATATCATCTTTTATTGATCTAGGCAATTTATACTGCTAGAATTTTTTTTCTAATTCATTTGGATTGTCAATTTTCTTGGTATATAGTTGGAAAAATATCACTTAATATTTACTTTTTAGGTCTTCATTAGATGTGCAATAATATTTCAATTTTGATATATTTAATTTTCTTTATTTTAAATCAAATTAGATGATGGTTTATGTTATTTTTTTCATGAAGTCATCTGTTTATTAGTTAAACTTCTAAAATTTCATTTTATTAACCATTCCTTTGATTTTCAGGCTTTCTATTTTGTTATTTAATGAGATTTTTGAAAAAGTTGGGAGTTTTTAAATTGCATGCTCTGATCATTGATTTTCTCTTTTATTGTTGTAAATATTCAGAGATAAAAAATATTTCCTAAAATCTACTTTGACTGATTCTCACAAATTTTGATATGTTGTCTCATCTTTAATGGAATGGAATCAATGGTTGTTTCTATGACTTTCTTTTAAACTACATTCATTCTTTAGGATTAAATAATTTAGTTTCAAATTAATTTTTAATCTATGCTTTTAGGACCTTTACTGAATGAAACTTTTGAACATTGTGGTCTTTAAAAAGCTACATTTAATTTTTCTACATTTGTGAGATTTTATACTTAAATATATGATCAATTCTGTGAGGTGCCCTGCACAGTTGAATATGTTATATTATATAGAATAAATATATTATATATAAATAAATATATTCCCTTCTTTTTCATTCGATATACTACAGGGATTCATTATATAGAATTTTTCTAAAATTCTAATTTTTTAAAAAATTTCTGAATTTTCTAAAGTTCTAGAATTCAGTTTATTTATTGTTTATTTTGTCAGATTTATCTAATTCTGAGAGGAGTGAAATGAGATTTCTCAATTGCAAAATAGTTTTACTATTTATTTCATGCCACAACATTCAATTTTCCATCAAGAATTTGAATTCTATATTATTTGGGCAATATATTCAGTATTGATATTCATCTTGTTTGTTTGGTTGTTGTTGCTGTTGTTGTTTAGTTATTCATAAATTTTTGACTTTTTTGTGACATATTGACTCACTCTTACATCATCTTTTGTCTCTGTATACTCCTAACTATCCTAATAATAATAAAGTTCTTAGGAATTATATATATATATATATATATATATATATATATATATATATATATATATCATCTTCCCATTTGGAATGCAAACAGCTAAACTTTACTGAGTTCTTTAATAATTACTTTATACTTTAATAATTGCTTCTTTTAAGTTTGATATTTGAAAGTCAAATTTTCTATTCAGCTATTGTTTTTTCATCTGGAATGCTTGAAAATTCTGTTTCATAAATATGCATTTTTTTTCCACAGAAAGACTATACTTAGTTTTGCTGTATAAGTTATTTTGGATTGTAATTCTAGCTCTTTTGTCTTCCAGAATGTCATATCACAAGCACTTCACTCTTTTAACATGATAGCTACTAAATCATTTTTTATCATAATGGTGACTTCATGATATTTGAATGATTTCTGTTTTAATTATTTTCTATTTATCCTAGAAACTCTAGGATTTAGATATAATATGTCTGTTAGTTTTCATTTTGAGATATCTTTCAGCTGTGATGTGTGGATTTTTTTTCAATTTCTATTTTTCATGTTGATTCTAGAGCACAATTTTCCTTTAGAATTACTTGATAAATGATGTTTAGATTATTTAAACATGGCTTTCAGATAGATCAATAATTCTAAATTTATTACTCTTTGGCTTATTTTCCTGTCATTTTCCCAATGACTCATTTTCATTTTTTTCTGATTTTTTTTATTCTTTTGGCTACATTTTATTTTTTCGTGATGTCTCTCATATAGTTGTTAGGTTTCAGTTATCGGATTATACATTTTAAAGAATTATTTTCTTCAGTGAGTTTATGTTCCGCTTTTGTCCATTTGACTAATTTTGTTTTGTAAGTAGTTATTTTAATCAGTGAAGTTTTGATCCTCATTTTATCACTTGTCCAATTCTGCTTTGCAAGTGACATTTTCTTGCATCTTTTACCAAGTTGTTAATTATCTTTTCATAATTATTTCACATTGCTTTCACTTCTTTCCCTAATTCTTCCTCAACCAAAATAATTTTTTAGTTCTTCTAGGAATTTTAAGATTGTGTCAAATTTAATTTTTTCTTTGTCGTTTTACTTGTAGTTATTTTGATATCATTGATGTCATGACAGATTCCTAGAAGACCTAAGTTTCCTCTTCTGAGTTTCTTGTTTTCCCTGTTACCATAATAGCTTTTTGTGATTAGGATTTTGTTATTGTTGTTTGCTCATTTTTCCAAGATATTTATTGCCCATGAACTTTATGCTAAAGCTGAACACTATTCTGGGTGTTGGGGTGGAGTTGGTATTGTCTCATGCTTCAGGCTTTATTTGTGCTGTTGTTTTCAGATCTAGTTCTGGGGGTTTTTAGTACTTCCAAGATTGTGTGGTCCTGGTAGAGGTGTGGTCACTGTTCTCCTGGTCTGGACTCTGCTCCTTACCCAGGAAGAACCCTTGATCCCTTGAGATTATAATCAGTGTTGCTCCTTGGGGTGATTAGATTAGTTCCTTAGTATGGCAAGTAATACTATTCCTCAGGTCCCTAGTATTCTTCATGTCCAAAAGTTCTCCTTTCTGTCTTTGAAATGGGATCTGGAAGAGGTAAGGGAGTTGCCCAATAGCACATGTTTCTACATACCTTGCTAACATAGGTGTCTCATTTAATCTCTTTCTGACCCTTTGCCAGATTGCTCAGCAAATCTAGTCTGAGAGCATACAAACTGCTTCTGCTTCTGTTTTCACCACTAAATCCTATCACTGATGGATCCATGTGATCTCCAGTCTAGCCTTCATCCCCCCATCACAGATTACTCCTTCCTATCTCCTAAATTATCTTAGAAGAAAAGAATATCTTTGTATTTTCATTGGCTCTGCAGAATTTTATTTTAGGCATTATTAACATTGTTTGGAAGGTTAATATTCAGAAAACTTGGCTGAGTGCTTCCTCTATCCCATCATCTTGAATCCATACTTTCCCTCTTCCCAGGATCTTTTTTCTTCCCAGTAATTCAACCCTATATTCATCCCTGGGTGATGGATTGCTCCTCACTCCCACCAAGGCATGATGCTACTATCTAGGTCAGCTCTCATCTCATTGTTCTCAGAATTTCTACCTTCTTAAACTACCATGAGCTGGAAAAATGAGACAGGGAGAAATTTTCTTCCCTGTCTCCTGCCCCACCTCCCCCAACTCCAGTTTTCAGAATTCAGTTTGATACATTTTCTGTGCTTAGTATGGAAGAAGTTCTACATTTCACTCCACCATAGGGCTATTTAAAAATGCAGCTGGAAAGTCTAAAACCTTCCGACTACTGAGAGCATTCAAGGTTTTCTTCTGGCCAACTGAAGGAAAAGGGAGGAGGAATCTCTGATCATATATAAAGCAGAAGCCTATGCTTCCCTTCCTTTTTTTTGAATTATAAAGATTTTATTTATTTTGAATTTTATAATTTTCCCCCTAATCTTACTTTCCTCCCCCACCCCCCACCCCCACCCCATAGAAGTCAATTTGCCAGTCTTTACATTGTTTCCATGGTATACATTGATCCAAATTGAATGTGATGAGAGAGAAATCATAGCCTTAAGGAAGAAACATAAAATATAAGAGATAGCAAAATCAGACAATGAGATATCAGTTTTTTATTTCTAAATAAAATATACTTTTTTTTTTAGGTTTTTGCAAGGCAAATGGGGTTAAGTGGCTTGCCCAAGGCCACACAGCTAGGTAATTATTAAGTGTCTGAGACCGGATTTGAACCTAGGTACTCCTGACTCCAGGGCTGGTGCTTTATCCACTGCGCCACCTAGCCACCCCTAGTTTTTTATTTCTAAATTAAAGGTATTAGTCCTTAATCTTTGTTAAAACTCCAGTTCTTTCTTTGGATACAGATGGTATTCTCCATTGCAGAGAACCCCAAATTGTCCCTGATTGTTGCACTGATGGAATGAGTGAATCCATCAAGGTTGATCATTGCCCCCATGTTACTGTTAGAGTGTACAGTGTTTTTCTAGTTCTGCTCATCTCTCTCAGCATCAGTTCATGCAAATCCCTCCAGGCTTCCCTGAATTCCCATCCCTCCTGGTTTCTAATAGAACAATAGTTTTCCATGACATATATACATATATATATATATATATATATATATATATATATATATATATGTGTGTGTGTGTGTGTGTGTGTGTGTGTACACCACTAAGCCATTACCCAACTGAAGGACATTTACTTAATTTCCAATTCTTTGCCATCACAAACAGGGCTGCTTTGAATATTTTTGTACAAGTGCTGTTTTTACTCTTTTTCATCATCTCTTCAGGGTATAGACCCAGTAGTGGTATTGCTGGATCAAAGGGTATGCTCATTTTTGTTGCCCTTTGGGCATAGTTCCAAATTGCTCTCCAGAAAGGTTGGATGAGTTCACAGCTCTACCAACAATGTAATAGTGTCCCAGATTTCCCACAACCCTTCCAACAATGATCATTGTCCTTTCTGGTCATAATGGCCAGACTGAGAGGTGTGAGGTGGTATCTCAGAGAAGCTTTAATTTGCATTTCTCTAATAATTAGTGATTTAGAGCAATTTTTCACATGACTATGGATTGCTTTGATCTCCTCATCTGGATATTGCCTTTGCATATCCTTTGACCATTTGTCAATTGGGGAACGACTTGAAGTTTCTTCCATGCTAACTTCCAATTGTCACAGCAGTTTTTATCAAAGAGAGAGTTTTTATCCCAATAGCTGGACTCTTTGGGTTTATCAAACAGCAGATTACTATAATCATTTCCTGCTATTGCACCTAGTCTATTCCACTGGTCCACCACTCTATTTCTTAGCCAATACCAGACAGTTTTGATGACTGATGCTTTATAATATAATTTTCGATGAGGTAGGGCTAAGCCACCTTCTTTTGCATTTTTTTCATTGAATCCCTGGAAATTCTTGGTTTTTTATTTCTCCATATGAATTTACTTACAACTTTTTCTAACTCATTAAAGTAATTTTGTTTTGATTGGTAGTTTAGTTTTGGTAGAATTGTCACTTTTATTATATTAGTTCAACCTATCCATGAGCAGTTGATGTTTGCCCAGTTATTTAAATCTGATTTTATTTGTGTGAGAAATGTTTTGTAATTGTTTTCAAAAAGTTTCTGAGTCTGCCTTGGCAAATAGGCTCCCAGGTATTTTATATTGTCTGAGGTTACTTTGAATGGGATTTCTCTTTCTAGCTCTTCCTGCTGTATTTTGCTAGTCATATATAGAAAAGTGGAGGATTTATGAGGGTTTATTTTATTTCCTGCAACTTTGCTTAAGTTGCTAATTGATTTTAGTAGTTTTTTGGATGATTTCTTGGAATTCTCTAGGTATACCATCATGTCATCTACAAAGAGTGAGCGTTTTGTCTCTTCCTTTCCAATTTTAATTCCTTCAATTTCTTTTTCTTCACTTATTGTTGAAGCTAATATTTCTAATATGATATTGAATAGTAGTGGTGATAATGGGCATCCTTGTTTCACCCCTGATCTTATTGGGAATGCCTCTAGCCTCTTCCCATTGCATATAATGCTTGTTGATGGTTTCAGATAGATACTGCTTATTATTCTAAGGACCAATCCATTTATTCCCACACTCTCTAGTGTTTTTAGTAGGAATGGGTGCTGCATTTTTAGCATCTATTGATATAATCATATGATTTCTGAGAGGTTTGTTGTTGATATAATTAATTATACTAACAGTTTTCCTAATATTGAACCAACCCTGCATTCCTGGGATAAATCCTACTTGGTCATAATGTATTACCCTAGTGATAACTTGTTTTAATTGTTTTGCTAAGTTTTTATTTAAGATTTTTGCATCTAAATTCATCATGGAGATAGGTATATAATTTTCTTTCTCTGTTTTAACCCTTCCTGGTTTAGGTATTAACACCATATTGGTGTGATAGAAAGAGTTAGGCAGAGTTCCATCTTTCCCTATTTCCCTCAACATATCATCCCCATTTCTGCCATTGCATTAGCTGTCCCCCATCCTTGGAAATTCATAATCCTTATTATGGTGTTATTCTTTTTATTTGACCATTCTTCCAATCTATTTCCTGAATTTAGATTTTATGTTAGGATGATTTCTGTATATTCATGAGGGACTTTGTAGGTCAATTCTGCTGCAGCTTTCTTGTAAGTGTTGCATGTTGTTATACAGGACTTGGGTGCCAGGTCAAGCTGGAGACTTGAAGGTTTTCAAAATTATATTATTTAGAATAATATTTAATTGTTCATCCTCCATCATAATCTGAGTTCTGCAAGTTTCTGGCATGGCTTTGATTGATGTACTTGTATTTTCAGTAGTCTATTATTGAACTCAACTACTAACAGACAGCTTAAATGCTTTTCTGGTTCAAAGGCTACAGGCTTGCTTTTAGTCTGGGATTCCTATCCTGGTTGTCCCCACACAGATCTCAGACTTTGCTAAGAACTGCAGCAGAGATCTCCCTTCACTTTGCCTTCTCCAAGACACACATCTATTTTTTTTGTTTCTGAATGTGCTATTAGATTAATAAACTACCTAAGGCTTATCCTTACTCCTGCCACTGCCCTGAAATGCTACTCCTAGGTACAGTTTGCTTCCACAGTCTGCCTGGAGCAAGGCTGTGAGAAGCAGAGATTGTAGTTGGTACATGTATTTGTATATTATAAATGTTGTCCCTTGATGCTGGCTGTGTGGCTTCTTGTCTTGGTGCACAGTCTCCCCCTGTGATGGAATATTAGTTGCCTAGTGATACTTTGATCCCAATGTTAACATATCACATCTTTCCTTTTAAGACTTGGGATGGAAAAAAATGATTTAGTGTGAATTTTATTCTTGGATTTTTCCCCCATGATTCACTTTGGTGGATTTTTAGATTTGTTTTGGAAGAATTTTGTTGGGAAGGGTAGGAAATTGGGGTGAGGAAAAGTAGAGCTTGCTGACTTTTTTCTTCTTCACCATTGCCTTTTAGTCTGTGTTGATTTTTAAAAGAAAAAAAATTTGCTGGCCAGGTCCTCTAATGGAGATATTCAGATAAGAGAATTTATATAAAACAATGAGAACTAATCAAGAAGTCCAATAAGCTAAATAAAATTAGTGGTTATGCAGACATTAAGTATTAGGATTAAAAATTACTGATAATAAATAATCTTTATCTTAAATTTGGTAACTGTGGTATTTAAATCAGTGGACTTCAATTAAACTTTGCAAAAATGTTCATGCTACATTGTAAGTTAAGAGCTATTTCATTTAACCATTTTCAGAGAGAAATGGGCTCTTTAAATGTTTTAAAACTATAGAGTATTTCCTTAAGATATTGACTTATGCCATATTT
The DNA here is from genome assembly GCF_037893015.1 of Macrotis lagotis. Lineage (NCBI taxonomy): Eukaryota > Metazoa > Chordata > Mammalia > Peramelemorphia > Peramelidae > Macrotis > Macrotis lagotis. The sequence continues at coordinate 427,912,740 of NC_133666.1, read as the reverse complement.
GTATCAGTCAAATGAAATGTTACATTTATGATTGAAGTGTTTTTTTATGTATTGTTTCCCCATGAAATTTAATGAAGCTTTTACTCTTTGTTTAACAGCTTTTTTTACACCATATGCAATATCTGTTTTGAGTCATTATGTTAATAATTTAGTGTGAGTGCTGCAATGGGATTTGGCAAAAAACATCAGTTTATTAAAAAATTTGATGGAATATTATAAAATTCTATTTCAAGGTCATCCTGCCCTGGATTCCCCATCATTAATAAAAATTATAGTCAGGAAGAAAACCTTGACTTGGAGAGACTTTAGGTTAAAGAGAGATTGAAAAATTGTTTTGCATAAGCTGCATATAACAAATATATGTCCTCCCTCCTGAATAGCCAGGGTGGTTTCTCACTGGGCAGGCAATCTGTTCTAGCCAGGGAGCACATCTGGAGAGTCCATCTATCAATAGCATAGGCATTGGTGGGCAGAAATCAGGAGGTAGAATTTAATAAGTGTATGTATAGGACAATATGACTGGGAATATATTGGCAGAAATGTGGTTAGTGTTATGATGACCACCTATGGTCACAGTGAATAATGCTATTCAAAGATAAATAGGAAAGTCAAAGAAAAACTAACAAACTTTTATTAATGTCATATTCATTGATGAGTTAGTAATTCAGACTAAACAAAGGATTCTAATACTCCAAAGCATTCTACTTCTCCACCTTTCTTGCTAGATGCAAACTCTTTTCCCATTCTGCTTTCCTCAGCTAAACCAGAAAAAGGAAGAGGAAAGGAGAGAGAGAGAGAGAGAGAGAGAGAGAGAGAGAGAGAGAGAGAGAGAGAGGAATAAATATTTCCATTTCTCACTGGAACTAATCCTTTTAGTCTTTGCAAAGATAGGAGACTGGGGCAATGTGAAGAAATAGACATCATCCTCTTCCTCGACCAGAACTCTAATACTTAATATTGGCCATATAAGTTCTGAGGATGCATATCATCTCAATTGTTATTCTCTTGGATGAGTCTCATGTCAAAAAGAATGACTATATATCTTTCTCAGTGTAATAGGGGTATTCCTAAAGAGTCAGAGATAATTCTCGAATCTCATTAGCTCAAACCTCTACTGTTGTGTTTGTGCTTCACCTCAACTCCCTGTGATTATTAGTTGAGAATCATTACTATTAATACTCTCAAGAAGTTCTTTGAAAGGGATATTTATCAAAGTGCTACAACAAGCACAGTTGGCACAAGACGTCTTTCCTAAAATCTTAGACAAACTTTCCAACAGATAAATCAGAATTCACAGCAAAATTAAGTTCAAACTTTTAGAGACCACACTTGGTAAAGGATAATTCATAGATCATGTTTTCTGGAAATCCTGTTCTTCCATTCATTGGAGTCTTAAGAAGTTCCCCTTTTCTGCTCTGCTTGTAGAGAACACAGATTTAGCTCCTGATACAGACACCACCTCCAGCCACTGCTTTCCTTGGAGGAAAATGCTAAGACATAGGAATATGGTAAATCCAAAAATTTTCAAATGCTTTGAGGCTCAGAAGGTCCTCCTCCAAACAAAGATGGGGTGGAAAAGAGACCTGATCAAAACTAAATCCAAAGTGTCTCTTTCCCAAACCTCAGGGGTTCCTCAATGGTGTGAAATTTTGTTGTCTAGAGTAAATCTATCTCAATTGGCTTTCTAATAATTCATCATTGATCCTCATGGCATGATCAAGTTTCCTTCTTTCCCTATCTAAAGGTGATTCTTGTGAAACTTCTATAGCAGTTCTGTTCTAGTTGGTTGTTGTTATGTATTTTTTTTGCACTAAATACATAGATAGGAAGACGGGAAGTTGAAAATCCTCCAGATCCTATCTTTTCTTTAGTCAATCTCCTTAAAAGAACCAAGGTTATAAAGGAGAGTTTTTAATTTTTCCAAGGAGATACATTCATCCTAAACTGTTTTTTTTCTCACTCTTAACTTTTATATTCCAGCTTCTCTCCTATTCAGTTTAATCCCCAGGTTACACTAAATGAACTATTTTCTTTATATTATGACTCTATCTACCTCAAAGCATACCCATATTAAATTAGCCCTGTTAGCTGATCCACATCTGATTTTTAGCATTAGTCTCTAATAATGATTGTTAATCAGAGTATGGTCACAGTTGTTTCTTTTGTATGGCTAAGTTGTCAATTTTAAGTGAAGGTGAAACAAAATGAATGGGACATCATTGTGCATTGGAAAATAAGTTAGATTTGGAATTAAAAGACAGGTTGAAATTTTATTTCTATCACTTGATAACTGTTCACACTTTGACAAGACATCTGTTATCCTCACTGGTTCACATTTTCTTCATCTACAAAATTAGGGGAGTTGGCTAGTTAGCCTCTAATATTCCTTATCTTGAGAAATCTATAATTCTCCAATCTTTAATGTTAATTTCAGAGCTAAGCATTTTCAAAGTTCAGAATGAAACAGGGAATTCAGAGAGTTGGATTTTTTTATTTTAAATTTTCACCAAGTATAATGAATGGTTTTCCAATTATGTTAATAAGTGGATCTTGGCAAGGAACAGATTTTTTTTTCAATGATAAGGAAAATGAAAATAAATGGATATTCTATTTTTGGAATCATCAACAATAACATAATACATCAGAGATGACATTTGGAGTGCATTTTAACATTTTCAAGCTCATTTGAGGTGATGTGCAGATGTGTTTTCAATTGACTTCAGTTCAGAGCTGCATTCAAAGTACAACTCTAATCCCTAAAGATAAAAAAGATTTGTAAATTTACATATCTTTTTTGAGCATAAAAACTCTATTTAAAATTAGATAGAATGATAATTCACATTTACATATCATTTTATGATTTAAGAGTACTTTTCTTACTACATTATAAAGAAGGCAGTAAAATCATTTCTATTTTTCATGCTGAATAAACTCAAGCTTATATAGGTTAAATTATTGCCAAGTTCATATAGCTAATAAGGATAGAAAGCAGGCTCAACATGATAAAGTCCTATGCTATTCTTCTAGACCAGAACTTCATAACCATTTTCTATATCATGGAACCCCTTGACAGCTTGGTGAAATCTATGCCTCCTTTTCAGAAGTGTTTAAAAATAATTTTATGAAATGCTAAATTTAGAAGTTAATGAAAATAAAGATTAATTTTTTTCCCTAATATTTCAAGGGCTCCCTAAAAATCTATTCATGGACCTCTCGGCAGTACATGAACTCCAGGTTAAGAATCCCTAAACTAGTCCATCGTTTTTAAAGTCACTACCGATGCTTCTGGTAAGTGAATTGCTATAAATCTGCTTGCTGTCAAGCCATCTGTTAGGGAAAAAAATCCCTTACATAATATGTTCAGCTGGCACAAATTATATGGTACAGCTGATTCTGTTCTTGGGAATTGATCATAGAATTTTCTGCTCTTCTGACTCACCTACAGGATTGCTTCTGTGAGAAAAAGCATTCATTTTCAAGAGAAGAAAAGGACAAAGATGGGCAAGTAGATATATTTTACTTTGGAGATGAACTCAGTAACCCCAAATACAATCTTAGAAAAACAGAGATTAGAGGGAAAGGGGTATAGTTATTTTATGAAATGATTCTTCATTATACTAAGAAAAAATTTTAAGTTTACTTAACATTTCAAAGTGTTTAAAATAAGATGATGCTTGCAAAAGAAAGATTCACATGCAACTTTTTTATTTTTTAATATCTTATTTTCTCTCAATTACATGTTAAAACAATTAGACTGTTTTTAAAGATTCGAGTTCCAAATTTGACCCCTCTCCCCCAACACCTGGGATGTTAAGCAATCCAATAAAGAGAAAATACCTTTGTAGTAAACATGTATAGGCATTCCCTGGGTGTAGAACTGGAAATTAAGAATATATGTGGGGGTGGCTAGGTGGCATAGTGGATAAAGCACCGGCCTTGGAGTCAGGAGTACCTGGGTTCAAATCCGGTCTCAGACACTTAATAATTACCTACCTGTGTGGCCTTGGGCAAGCCACTTAACCCCATTTGCCTTGCAAAAAAAAAACTAAAAAAAAAAAAAAAGAATATATGTGCCTGGAAATAACATAATTGTATTTTCTATATATCTCCTATCCACTTTAATATAGTTCCATTCCATAGGTAATGCCAGTAAATTGAGCAAGGGATGGTAGAGCTATTGAGAATTCATTGTGAATAGTTTATGTTTGGAGAACCTCAAACAAGTCAATTATGTCTCTTCTCAACCACCTCCTCCTTAGTCTCCTAAGGAGAATGACTTATTTGTTCTGCTCTTCTCTTCCTCCTCTAGTTTCTAAGAATCACAGAATCTCAAATGGAAAGGGAAATTAAAGCGCATCTTATGCAAACACTAACTCACTGAGAATTCCATGATAACAGAGATTACCAACTTTTAAAATTTATTTTTATTCAAATTCTCATGAATCCCGTTTAACAACAAAAAGAAGTACCTTGTATCCCCAAGGAAATTTAATATACTACTCATAATATTCCTTTAGATTTATTAAGTGATCACAATAACTACAATGATAATTTGTGTTGGGAGCAATGATATATCTTCCAAATAGTAACCAACCTCAATTGTAAATTCCAAATTAAAATAATATTATATCATTATGATTATGAAATACAAATTTATCCTATTTAATTATTAAATTCTATTTCTATTAAATTTTAATTAGAAACTATAATTACAAAACAGTTATGAATATTCTATGTGTGGCATTTTATAAGAATTAAAAGACATAATCTAGCAAGAATGTATATGCTTATTTGAAAGATCATATTATATTTCTTTATTTTATGAATTTTGTTGAATATAAATAATATTCTAATGAAAATGCTATAGCATGGAAGATTTTTAGTATAATATAAAATCATATTTAAACTTGATTTCTGTAATACTTTTAATTTGAACAAAGATTGCAAAATTTGCTTCAACACAAGACAGTCTAAAATCAGATTCTGCATTGTTTATTTTTTAATCCTCACTTGCTATAATAATAAAGTAAAATGTTGATTGTAAAATATATATGTTTAAAAATGTAGGATAATTTTATGATTTTATGATTTTTTCTCAGAGGTAAAAATTCATTTTTTAAAAAATTTTTAGCCAGATAAATAATCAATGAAAATGAATAGCTAATTATCATTTAGACTATTTGTTTATCTATTAGCTAATAGCAATTGCTTTATTAATTGTTAAATGTCCTTACATTCAGTTGAATTTTAGGAATATTTGTATTTTGTATGAAATAATCTTTTTATCTTTAGATAGTTTTGTAAGGAAAAAACTATCTTTAGATATGATTTTATTTTCTTCTATTGGCACAGTGGTTATTCTTTCACAGAAATTCTACTGAATGATTGATCGGTATTGGCAATTTGTTCAGTTGAAAACCTTCCAGATAGAAGGAAAATAACACAAGTGGAGAGTAATTTTAGATAAAAATGTCTTGATATTGCCATTTGAGGAAATATATTTACTTCAGCACAGTTGTGAAGGTCCATGATAATTTCAAATGTTTATAATATTCAGGCCTAGTAATCTTAGTTTTAAAATAGTCTTACATTTGTCCTGCAAGAAGACATTCATAGAACCATTACATAATGCATTAAGTGTGCTCACAGAGTTGAAAGAAGAGAGTGATGAAACTACTCTACTTAAATAAACAGAGCATAAATGAGGGTATGCATATTGTGCCTGTTTCTTTTGAAAATGAGGTACTGTCCAAGTGATATATTCTTATAGGGCTTTGGAAACAATTTGATGTCAGCTTCAGAAAAGAGCCATAATGATACAATTTGTCATAAGGGGTCAGAGTTTGATGAAATCACTAAGAATTCACTGGGATGTAAATCAGACATATAATCCTTTAAATATGTAAATGCTTGTCATCATAATTGGGCAATTATTTACTGCTTTAAGCAAAATGAAAGAATTTTTTTAGCATAAATTCATTTGTTGCTGTGAATTCTAAAGAATTTAAAAATGATTTGATGTGAAATACTTCTCTCCAGAATCCCCATCAAATGGTTATTCAGTCTTGCACTCTTACAAAATGTTTTTTGAAAGGGAAAAGTGAAAAGATAATTAAATTTGTAGTCAGAAAAATCTGGAGTAGAACCATATTATATAACAGAATTGATCAGTAGGCTTGAAAGGATCTTTGGGTTTGAATCTTCATGTTAAGTATCCTAAATGTGTAACCTTATTCATGTCAATTCACTTCTTTGTACTTAGTTTCTTGAGGGGAATAATGGAGGTAATAATGATTATGCCACCTACTTATCATAATTTTGGCGAGGAAAGATTTTTGTAAAACCTTAAAGAGCCATTTAAATATGAGCTATTAACTTTTTTTGCAACCTTAAGAAACACTGGTTTAATTCATTTTGTGAATGAAGTTTGTCCATTTTTAAAAGAAGGGGTTAGAACTATCCCTAAGATTCTTTTAAACATTTCTTGATGAATTACTTTTTTGAGTTAGCCTTTTCTCAGTCTCAAGCAACCTGCAATATTAAAGAGGATTTAATAAGGATTAGTTTTAAGATGATTTAATTTTCTATTATTTTTCTTTGGAAATGCTCATTTAGCTACATTCTGGTAAAATAGTTTTTTAGGTTTTCCTGGGGACTTAATACTATTCACAATTTTGTTTCTCTGGAGAAATTGCTTTCTGAGTTCTAAATACGTGATATATAAGGAAGTTTTTTCTGAGTTGGTAGCTTCTTGAATGATATCAAGGGTAAAGCAACTTTTTTAAAAAACCTAATTCAAGGTGTTTGAATATTTTTTTCTCAGAGTTAATAGTGAGCTTTTTAAAACTTCCTAGCAGATCTTATTTCTTAAACTGTCTATTTTTATCTTAGTTAAGAATCTAAATCTAAGACCTCAAGATTTCATAAGACTGATAAAATGTCAGTTCTTCATAAGGAAGTTTGGGTAATCCATCTGGGATTGGCTTGAGAAGGAAAAAGTATAAAATTTTAAAGTGGAAGATCATAGAATAAACAATAAACTTGAAACATATTATTTTGATTTAATGATATATTCTCAATAGAGGACATTTATAATTATAATTTTGAAGAATATTTCTTACTTGTCATATATAATTAGTGTTTCTAGATTCCAAGTATAGATTTGACTTGAATTTAGTTAGTACCTCTTAAAATAAGTGTTCCAATAAAAGTTCTATTTGAATTTAGAAATTCCCTCATTCTCTTAGTAATTATTACCCATTAGATGTCAGTCCCTTAGAGTGTTCTTCCATTAATATATCATTTGGGCATTATCAAAAGGAAAATGAAAGTAGTGGAAAGAGCACTGAATTTAGAATAAGAAGGGCTAGCAGTGTCAGCTTCTTAAGTCACTGATTTTTTGTCCTTTGGTTTCTTCATTTGTGTGCTATATAGGTTGGTCTAGATGATCTCTAATTTCTCTTTATGCTTTAATATTTTGGATTATGAGGTCTGTAAATAAAATTTCTAGGAAATATTTATGAGACAATTTTCTGTCAATCATTTATCTCCCTAGCTTCCATTAGCATGGAAACAATGAATTAACACTTTTGTAATGTGTTTAATATTCCTGTTTAGAAGTTTTCTCAAATACTGTCTACTTCTTTATATGCATTATAAATATATATAATGTGTATTTATATATGTACATATGTATAAATATACATCCATATTTATATGTACCAGGGCATATATTTTATAGTATATTCATTTCATGGAGCATATACGTGTGTGTATGTGTATGTGTATGTATGGGTGTGTGTGTGTGTGTGTGTGTGTAGAGAAAGAAAAAGATTGAGAATGAGAGCAGAGAGCATGCGTGAAATAGATGTTATATTTGGCTGCATTGGTTATGTTTGTCCACATGGGTCCATCTAGATATGGCTCTCAAGGAGGCAATAATAGATTTAAAGTTTTAAATCTATCAATCTATATACATGCATATAAAACACATATCTACCTTATATATAGAAATTAAATATGTATATATAAAAGTGTATATACTATATATTAAAACACAATGCATTTGGGAATATAAACAAGATAATGCAGAGTCAATGAGCTAGATAGAAGTCAAAGTGGATTCTGTAAGCAGAAAACAACGTCAGCTTCACAGGATATCAAAATCAGATTACAAACTGAGGTTAGGAACACAGGAAATTAGATTCATCCTCCAATCAGTTGTCAAAATGATTTTCTAAAGTGTAGATTTTATTATATTACCCCAATGATATTTAATAAATACTAGTGTCTCCCTCTTACCTCTAGGATCAAGTTTAACAATATTTGGCATTTAAAGCTCCTCCTGTCAAGGCCCTTTGATACCTTTTCTAGTTTTCTTATATCTTAATATCAAGACTTCATGAATTTTACTATCTAGTGATCCTGGCTTCCTTATTGTTCCTCATACATTTCCTAAATACTTTTGGAGTCATTGGATGATCCTCATTCCTAGAATGATTTCTCTCATCTCTACTTTTTGACTTCCATCTGATCCCTTTTAATATTAATGTCTTCTTTCTGCTGATTAAATCCAATTCATTTGAATATTGTTTGTGAATTCCCCGACAGAACAGACTTTTTACCTTTCTTTGCTTTATTGTATAGCATAGTGCCTATCACATACAAAAGAGTTTAATTAATGACTGTTGATTTGACTTGGTGGTGAGTAAGGAAACCAAGTGAGAGTTAATAGAATCCAAAATTGTGGGGTAACAGTATAAGTGGAAATTTAGATTCCACTGCTTTTGGAATTCTCATTGCAGCAACCTTTTCCCTCTCATTCAGTAGAGATTCTCTTTAGTTAAGGTTCCCTGGGGGGCGGCTAGGTGGCGCAGTGGATAAGGCACCGGCCCTGGAGTCAGGAGTACCTGAGTTCAAATCCGATCTCAGACACTTAATAATTACCTAGCTATGTGGCCTTGGGCAAGCCACTTAACCCCATTTGCCTTGCAAAAACTAAAAAAAAAAAAAAAAGTTAGTTAAGGTCCCCCCCACTGGTTATGCTCAAGAAGAAAATTATTGGAGAAAGATTATATGGTTCACAAAAGTTCATCTCTTTCATCAGACCACATGACTATGTGGTTTTTATACTGATGAACAGAAAACAAACTCCACATTTGAAAAGGATGAGAGATGTATAAGATGAGTTAAAGATAGTTCACATTTTTATCTTTCTTTGCCATATAAAAAAGCATTTTTTCACAACATTTTGAGATAGTTAATGTAAATCATATTATTTCTATTTTACATTTAAGGAAGCTGTTGACCAGAAGTTAACTGACTTATCCATGGTGATATATAGAGCTAGTAAATATCAGATCAGGAATTAGAATCCATATCTACTCTCTCTAAGACATTCTTTTTGTTTGAGGTTTTTGCAAGGCAATGGGATTAAGTGGCTTGACCAAGGCCACAGCTAGGTAATTATTAAGTGTCTGAGATCGGATTTGAACTCAAGGTACTCCTGAGTCCAGGGCGGGTGATCTATCCACTGCACCACCTAGCCACCCCCAAAATGTTCTTTGTATCACACTATGTTGGCAGGCTCAGTGATTGGGAAAAGGACCATCAAAAAGAATAGAAAAGTTAGAAGAGGCAAGTGTTTAGTTTGGGATATTTTTAATTTACAATGCAGATATTTGGAAACAGTACTGATTATCAAGGGAGAAATCAAAGCTAGAAGTAATCATTGAAATCATGGGGATTGATTGAGATCATCAATAGAGTACACAGAAAGAAGGCTTTACACAGAGCCTTGACAGACACCACACACAGGGACTAGAGAAAAGCAAAGAAACTAATAAAAGACACTGAGATTGATCATTCTAATAAGCAGTAGGAGATCCAGTAGAGAGCAATGTTAAGGAAGACATAATATCAAGGAAGGGGATATTCAAATGTCAATAATTTACCATATTTATTTAATTAGTATCTTTATCTCTTTGTGTTACCAGAAGTATGGGATGAGAAGTTTGAAGAAATAAATCAATAATAAATCAAGCATTTATTAAGCATCTATTGTATACCATGCACTGAGATAGGTATTAGGAATGCAAAGACAAAAATGAATCAGTCCCTGCCCTCAAGTAGATTTGATTATGGGGATAAGGTGTACCTCTACATACAAACACACACAAACACAATTTATATACAAAGGAAAATAGAAAATAATAGCAGCTACAAGAATCTGAAAAGACTTCATGTAGAAGCTATGTGAACATCCAGAAATGTGAGATAATACCATGTGTCTTCTGCATTAAGATTTAGAGGGGCAGCATATAATTATTCATACCTGAAGAGTTCTTAATCATTAAATCAGGTCCTTTCTAGTTAAAAAGTGCTATCAACCTTTTGCAACATTCCCTTATCAAGTTTTGCCTTTGGAAAGTTGGTGTTTGTAATATAGTAACTGAATAAAATAGTATTTTTTTATCTGTTGGTAAAATCCAGTGGCTACTATATACTCTTACACTGGGATGAGATAAGGCCAGAAAAATCAAAGAATCAGCAGCAGAGGCATTGGTATTATCTTAACTCCAACTGAGTCTCTCTAATAGATTATTATTATTTATTATTACTGTTATTTCTGTAGAAGTTTGCAAAGTGCTTCACAAACACTCCCATAGAAGAATCTCTGAAAGAGATGAAACGGGCTCAGATAAGTTGGCCTGGCTAGTACTAGATATATAGGATTTGAACCCAGTCTTTCTAAATTCAATTCCAGGACCCTATTTACCTTTCAGCACTGCCTCATTTTATGTCCCTAGCACATAGGAATTAAACCTACATGCTCAGATTGCCTACTTTCTTACTAGGTCCTGACAGATTGCAAAGGTACCTCTGAGGATTATGCTTTTAATTGTATTATTGATACTTTTTCAGGACAGAAAGTGGTCAAAATTTTTGGAAGCATTAGCAAATAACCTAGCATTCTTATAGGATAGGAGTCTTATAGAGTCCTTTCCGGAATTTCCTTCATTTTCACATATTCTCTTTCTAGTATAATCACTTAATGGTGCTATATAGCAAAATTTGAAGATTTAAGGTAGAAAGCAAACATAATAGAGAACATACAAAGCACGAAGGGGAGAAATGGAATTTGGGGTTTATCAACCATTTTCTCTCTCATTCCTTAGAGCTACTGCTTAGTTACAGATTTTATACTTCACTGGTCATTCTTGTGGAGAAAATTATGGAGAACAATATATAGTTCATAAATATCCATTATTTTCACCAGACCATGATTCCAGGTGTGTGGTTTTTATCCTAAAGTATAGAAGATAAACTATAGATCACATCTACATTCTGCTTTTTGGAAAGTTTATCAAAAGTTTCCAATTTTAAAAAATTATAAGTTTTGGGGTGGCTAGGTGGTTCAGTGGATAGAGCACCAGCCCTGGAGTCAGGAGTACCTGAGTTCAAATCTGGGCTCAATCACTTAATAATTACCTAGCTGTGTGGCCTTGGGCAAGCCACTTAACCCCATTGCCTTGCAAAAGCTAAAAAAAAAAAAAAACTATAAGTTTCAACAAGATTTCCTTTCAGAGCTCAGAGTCTCTAAGGTAGGCTAAGAAAAAAAAAAGCTTAGTAACTTTAGACAGGGAAGATCAGACCTCTGTTTTTTTTTTTTCTGTTTTTTTTTTTTGCACCGTGAATAAAAGTTTATTTATTTCATAGACTTGAGTGCCTTAGTACAGAAGACCAAATATAGAGCTGATACATGTTTATACTTCAGTATTTTCAAAAATTAAAATTCCACTAAATATGAAATAAACAAGCTTCAAGACAGACTATTTTAAAAGTTTTCCTTTTAATGAATTATTTTCTTATAAATAACCAACAGAAAACAAAAAAGAAGAAAGACTGGTTTTATTTTGAGTTTTCCTTTTGATAAATTATTTTCATATAAATAACCAATAGAAAAAATAAAAAAGTGCACTGCTATTTCATAGGGAAGGAATCAAAACCAAAGGCAATAATGTTTTAAAAAGTCAGTGCAAATGTTTATAGCTGTTGTCCTAAAGGGAGAAAAAGAGCTTCAAAAAGTAGAAGGAGGGAATGGAAGAGAAGGGTCTGAAAATGAAGAAGGGACAAAAAGTTGATTCTCTCAGTGCAAAGGGAAGGTTTCAAAGTCTTTAGAAGATAAGGGAAAAAAACCACAGTGTATCTAAGAGAGAGAGAAAGAGAGACAGAAGACATCTGAAAGGAAAGGAAGAAGGCCTGTAATTTAGCTGCCATTTGCAATACCATCTCGAAGCACATTACATAATATACACACACAGTTGGCCTGGATGAAAAGAGGGACTGTTTGACTTGGGGAACCTGGAGACTTCCACAGACAGAACATTTAAATAGATAGGTGTGTGTGGCAGGGCTGAATGGAAAGCCCATGAAGCCTTCAGGCTCATGAAGCCTTCAGTTTCATGATAAAGCTACCTTGTTTTGTTTTATAGTTAATTTCAAAGCAAAGTAAAAATGGCCTTATTTTTATTTCTAAAATTCTCATAAGTATCATTTTATCTAAATTCACATTTTGGTAAATTTTTTTGTATATGAACCTGAAGATTTCTGGAAAGAGATTTTTTTTCCCACTGGGCATGTGGGCTATAGACAGAATCTAATGCAGTTATTCTGCAGGTAAGTTAACATATTTAAGTCTTGGAACTTAAAGACACATTCTTGGTGGAATAGAGACCTGTCTTTTCTATTACTTTCCCCATAAAATTTGACTATAATGAGAATTAGATATTTATTTCTTTTAGGCATGCTTGGATAAGGGAGATTTGGATCTAGGTCACTTTGAACTGCTAAGAAGATTAAATAATACTATGATTTTGGTTCAGTTGTCTAGCCTGGGGATCTCTGACTTGCAAATTAAAAGTTCCAAGGAAGTAGTTTTTCTTTCTGAGTAAATGTGAAGTGTCAAAGAGAGTCAAATCTGTTCCTTCAATTTACTCAGCATTGTGTAAGTGGGACAGGGTATTAGAGGACAGATGTGGCAGCACCAAAGTCATCTTCCCTTTCTAGACAAGTAGAGATACTTTCTGGTACTACAGCCTAATCCTACTTCTGAGTAGAGATAATGAGAAATGGAGAGTGGTGAGAAGACAAAGTACCAATCTGAATTTTAACTTATTCCAAGAATGTAAAAACTCCAGTAAGGAAAAGATGTCCAACAAGAGCAGGAACAATTCTACCTGCATCCAGTCCCCCCTGCTTGGGAGATAAAATAAAAGAAATTTTAAGTCATAATTCTCTCTATCTCTTTTCAAACTCTTTCTACAGAGAGCTTTCATCTTACACTAAAATAGGGATAAAATCACAATGCCATACATAAGATGAACAGAGGCTGTGTTCAGGCATCACAGTCTGAAACTCTCATTAGCACTGAATCACTTGAAAATGAATTTCTCTTTTTAGAAGGCTACATACTCTGCTCTCTTTTATATAAACATGATGCACTCTTTCCCTTTGTTTACAACAAAAAGAAAACTTCATCAAATATAATACCAAAGAAGGGGAAGCCAGGGAGTACAGGGGGAATTGATGGAAGATGAGAAGGGTTATTACAAAGTAGCATCCAAGTTCAGACATAGGAATCTTCTGAGAACAAATGAGATTATTCATTTTAGGAGAAGTGGTTTGGTTTATTTACATAGTGATTTTTTTTTCATTTTTTTGTTCAGTTTCTTCAGTGTGTCCAGTAGTTTCTTTGGGATGATACATGTGACTCCTATTAGCACCTTCTACTTTCCAAAAGCTTCATAAGCACATGGCATTTTGTTCAAGTTCATAGCCTCAAGTTTGAAAATGAAGATGCGAGGACCAGTTCTGTACTCAGTAGGGACCTTGTTCTTTGCCAGTATTCATAATGGGCATTGACAACATTGATATTGAAAGAAACCGATGAGTGAGTAAAGATATAAAGGTAGTGCTTGGTAGTAGGTTCATCATCAGTAGTGTCCTTTGTAATGTCTTCACTTGCTGGAGCTGGTAAGTCTGCTCACTGATGTATTCCTTCCACTCTGGCTTACTTCTGTAATACAAAGTAGAGTCTGCCATGATAAGCATTCCCAGGCAAGTTATGTTGGTGACGATGTTGCTGGGCTGGGGGGAGGGGGGATGTGTGCATGCTAAACACATTTGTTCAGATTTTCTTCAATGATGCCACTTTTCAGGAAGATGCAGATCTTGTCATATATACTGGTATTTTCAGTCAGCAAATTAGGAACAAAATTTCATGGGCAATTCTTGATCTTCTCCCTGTCAGCATCAGTGCCTGTTACTACATACTGTTCAGCATATTTTATTAACAGTAATTATGCCTCAGGAGTGCTTCTTGAAGCTCTCAGCAAGGTGTAGAGTTGATTGAATACTTGCTAAATTCTTTCTGGTGTTGGAGCATTTTCTTTAGCATCTGTGATAGATCCATCATAATAGGCTTTTCACCTGTGTTCATTCTTTCGTTGGAAGAAAAGTTCAGAGAATGAGTGACCTGGGAAAACTCTTCAATGAGTCTGTGGCTCAAAGCTATGCATAGATCATCATGTTCATCCTGAAGAACTTTTGTGTTCCCACTTATCTCAGACTTGTAAGCATTATTCTTAATGGACAACAGATCATAGTTCATAACTCGAAAAGTCAATTCATGAAGCACAGCAGAACTGTTGTGAAAACCTGGATCCAGCATGAGGAGGTAAGAACAAGCCTTATCTGGACATTTTCCTATAGTTGGGTCATCAGCTTTGTAGGCGGCTAGTTTGTCTTGAATTGCCTCAGTCAACATAGCATACTCCTTGATATTATACATCTGGAATTTCCTTCAAAGTGGTGCATAGAGTTGCAATCTGTTCTGCCAGTCATTCCAGGATTGGATTTATCACCTGGATCTTGTGTGGGCGATAGAAGCTTTGAGAAGAGTCAGTAGATCCAAGGTATATACCTGGGATTTACATGGAAGGAAGGCAAAGTTGATTTCTGTAAGAGTTTTGATGATTTTGATAGCCCATTAAACAGAGCATCTGGGTAAGAGTCAATGAAAAACATGTGCAACCCTATCGTTGACAGCAGGTCCTAAAAGTCATGAAGGGTGAAAGGATGGACTTCTCAGAGGGAGTGATGAGATACACAGCTTCCAGACCGGGAGTGGCCCTCAATGATTGTTGATATTTTACACAATTGTTACCCCTTAGTTCATAATTTCCAACATTTTACAATAGGATGAGAGCATCCTCATACTGCTAACCATCAACACCTTCCACACATTCCACCTTTATTTTAAACCTCTGAGAACCACTTTCAATTCAATGGAAGCCATAGTGGTTAGTAGTGAGGATCTGGCAGGGGTCCCCCTCTTCATATGTTCTAGTAGCAGTGATAACTAGGGTGAAAATAATTCCAGCCCTGGCCTAGATCTCTGCTTTTCTTTTTGTGCCAATCCCAGCTCTGTTTATTATCTTGCTCATTTACAAAACCCATTCCCTCCTGTTAACAAGAGCATACATTGATAATATAATACTTAGGACTAGTCAGATTTTTAGTTAAAAATAATTAAAACAGGAAAATAGAGGTTAAGTGACTTGCCTGTCACATAAAAAAGATAAAATTGGAAGTAAATTTCTGCTCCCCTCAGGAAGAGGTAGCAGGAAGAAATATTGCAATTACTTCTTTGACTTTTCCAGATCTCCAGGGCTCGCTACAGTTCAGCAAGCTTCAATCTGATTCAGTCACACCTGTCAAAGTTTTACTAAGGGTTCTCCATGGTTACTGGAGCCAATCCAACAATGCCCAGACTCGAGTTTTTGAATATTTGTTGCAAAAGAGATTCTGAAGGTGTAGGTAGATGCATTGATTAGAGCACCTGGAGTCAGGAAGACTTGAGTTCCATTTTGGACTCAGTTATGTGCTAGTTAGCCTGTCAATTTGCCTCAGTTTCATCAATATTAGCACTTCTTAAAATGAGATCGTTTTAAAGTGCTTAGTACAGTACCTAGTAAATAATAAGAGTATATAAATGTTAGAAACTGTTGTTGTCATCATCTCTCTGTCCCTCTTTCTCTCCATTTATCTATTTATCTCTTTATTCCACTGTCCATCTCTGTTTGTCTTCCTCTCTCCTTTATTCCTTGACCTCTTCCCCCACCTGCCTCAAATCTCTCCTATCTCATATCCATTCATCTTGGTTCAACTCCCACACTCTGACTTCCATTGCTCATTTTCAGAATCTTCCAATCTCCACAGCTTTAATTGCCCTCATGCATTTTGTGTGTGTGTGTCTGTGTGTCTGTGTGTCTGTGTGTCTGTGTGTCTGTGTGTCTGTGTGTGTCTGTGTCTTGGCCTCCCTCAGGATACATCAGCATCTTTTATCCAGGTTTGTGACAACTCTCTGTTCTAACAAATTCTTTTTTTTATTAAAAATAACATGCCTTGAATTTGCTTATCTTTCTTTTTAGTATGAAGAATTTCTAATTATAAAAAGTATATTGTTTTATGATTTTAAACATTTTCAAATGAACTATTTTAGCATATAAAAGGAATATTTGTTTAATACTTTCCAATTTTTCCCAAGGCTACTTTGTAAAACAACTGTTTTTATAAATCAATAAAGAGAACTACATCTATTTATAACATTCATAAACCGTAACACTTAGAGGAAAATTATAAAAAAAGCAAAATGTTTTATTTTAGAATTTTTTTGAAGATGTTAATTGTCATCTTTAAGCAACTTAGATCAGTAATGGAAAACAAATAGAAATGGGAGTATCTAAGTATCTCTGTAAGTGTTGTATTGCCTTAGAAAGTCATTGCATTTTATTTATATTATTAATGTATTATTAGGCACTGATTCATTATAATGGACATTTTGACTCTAAGAGGTAATTTGTTATTATAGCTTATTGAAATCATTAAAACAGTAATGATATTTCTTTTATAGAATATAATATTCATGTCATAAGAATGTGATTTTAGTAGTGCTATTAGACAAGTCTACAAAGATTAGAGTCATCCACATTTACTCAACTGTTTCCTCTCTGTGTACAGTAATATGAAAAATGTGGCTTCAACAAAGCTTATAGACACAAAACCACAACTATAGCAATGAAAGGAATAATACAGTCATTTATTAAAAGATAGTTATTTTACAATTGAGAAATCTGAGACCCAGAGATGTTAATTTACATCCTAACATTTACAGAGTTGTTAAGTTGCACAACTTGGATTCATCACTTTGAACTCTCTAGCACTGTACCATAACCAATTGATATTGGCTAATAATATACTTAGAGAAAACAAAATTTAACAAATAAGTCTATCAACAAGCATTTATTAAGTATTTAACATTTACTTGGGAGTGCAGTAGGCCCTGGGGATACAAAGACAAAAAATGAAACAGCTCTAGTCTTCAAGGAGCTTATGGTCTAGCCAGGGAAAGCTAACAAGAATGAATATTTTTGTACAAGTAATGTTTTTGCCCTTTTTCATGATCTTTTCAGGGTATAGAGTCAGTAGTGGTATTAAATGGCAATTTTATTGCCATTTGGGCATAATTCCAAGAAATTAACCTCTGTGCACATTGCACTTAGTCAACTTCCTATACCTGGAAAACAAAAAAGAAAAAAGTTTTGAACCATTGAAATAGATAAGAAGTGATTATTATGGACTTGGTTCAAGTAAAAAAATGTATTTTACTGAGGGCAGCTAGCTGGTGCAGTGGATAGAGCACTGGTGCTGGAGTCAGGAGTCCCTGAGTTCAAATCCAGCCTCAGACACTTAATAATTACCTAGTTGTGTGGCCTTGGGCAGGCCACTTAACTCCATTGCCTTGCAAAAACTAAAAAAAAAAAGTATTTTACTTATTTAGGTCAATTTTAGTAAATATTATTTTATCTCAAACATTTAAATTATTGTTTACATATTTCATTCAATTTGGGCACTTTTAGATAAGCCGTAGCAAAAAGAATTTCAGAGGAGAAACAAAAGCTATTTTTTTTTTATCAAGGAATATGCCCAAGTAAGATTTTGATAAATGTGTCAGGATCCCAAAGATTGTTAGAGTACTGAGATATCATGCACAAGAATACTTGAGGTAATGAGGGAATTAAAAGGTATTTTCAAAGACTCAGCTGCCACTGATCTTTTAATGCCACCATCCCTGTATAGTCCTCAATATTTTTGAATATTCTAATACATAAAATTAGATTAGAAGCACATGAAAACAGATTATTACATCCATAGTCTATTTTTTAGTTTATACTTTTTATTTATTTATTATTATATAAATATTTTGCTTCCCAATTATATATAGTAATAGTTTCTATCTATCATTTTTTGGTAAGATTTTGAATTTTACACTTCCCCCTCCCCCACCAGAAGGCAATCTGATAATCTTTACATTGTTTCCATGTAATGCATTGATCAAAAACTGAATGTATTGGAAAAAACATGTGGAAAAAATAAAATATTAGAGATAGCAAAATTATGTAATACATAAGACAGTTTTTTAAATAAAATATTGAAGGTAATAGTCTTTGATCTTTTTTTAAACTCCATGGTCTTTCTCTGGATACAGATGGTATTCTCCAACATAGATACCCTGAAATTGTCCCTGATAATTGCACTGATGGAATGAACAAGTCCATTAAGGTTGATCATCACCCCCATGGTGCTGTTAGGGTGTACAGTGTTCTTCACATTCTGCTCATCTTGCTCAGCATCAGTTCCTGCAAGTCTTTCCAGGATTCTCTGAAATCCCATCCCTCTTGGTTTTTAATAGAACAATAATGTTCCATAACATACATATATCACAATTTGTTCAACCACTCCCCCAATTGATGGATATCCCCTCAGTTTCCAATTCTTTGCTACCACAAACAGAACTGCTATGAATATATTTGTACAAGTGATGTTTTTACCCCTTTTCATGATCTTTTCAGGGTATAGACCCAGTAGTGGTATTACTGGATCGAAGGGTATGCACATTTTAATGCCCTTTGGGCACAATTCCAAATTTCTCTCCAGAAAAGTTGGATCAATTCACAGCTTCACCAACAATGCATTAGTGTCCCAGATTTCCCATATCCCTTCCAACACTGAACATTGTCCATTCTGGTCATATTGGTCAATCTGACTGCTGTGAGATGGTACCTCAGAGGTACTTTAATTTGCATTTCTCTAATCAGTAATGATTTAGAGCATTTTTCATATGATTATGAATAACTTTGATTTCCTCACCTGTAAATTGCCTTCGCATATCCTTTGATCATTTGTCAGTTGGGGAATGGCTTTTTTAAAAAAGTAAATTTGACTCAATTCTCTATATATTTTAGAAATGAGTTTTTTGTCAGAAACACTAGTTGTAAAAATTTTTTCCCAATTTACTACATTTCTTTTGATCTCATTACAGTGGTTTTGTTTGTGTAAAACCTTTTTAATTTAATATAATCAAAATTATCCAGTTTGTTTTTTAAGGATGTTCTCCATCTCTTCCTTGGTCATAAACTGCTTCCCTTTCCATAGAGCTGACAGTAAACTATTCCATGTTCTCCTAGTTTGCTTTTAATATTGTCTTTTCTATCTAAATCCTGCACCCATTCTGATTTAATCTTCATATAGGGTATGAGATGTTGGTCTAATACAAGTTTCTGCATAAACTTCCAATTTTCTGCATATACTTCCAATTTTCCCAACAGTTTTTATTGAAGAGTAAGTTCTTATCCTAGAAGCTGGACTCTTTGGGTTTATCAAGCAGCAGATTACTATAATCATTTCCTGCTGTCTCTTTTGCACCTAGTCTATTCTAGTGATCCTCTACTCTATTTCTTAGCCAGCACCAGACAGTTTTGATGACGGAAGTTTATAATATAATTTTAGATCTGGTAAGGCTAAGTTGCATTCTTTTGCCCTTTTTTCCCCATGAAATCCCTTGATACTCTTGCTTTTTGTTTCTCCATATTAATTTAGTTAATTTTTTTCTAGTTCATTAAAGTGGAAATTCTATTCTTACAAAAAAAGATGACTTGTTTGGTTCTCTTATTTTCTCTTTTTTTCTAAAATACTTAGTTTCACTGTAAACAGCAAAATGTCAGTCTCACTAACCCAGACTATCTCTATTTTTTTACTATCTACCTAAAAATAGCCTTAGAAGAAGGAAACAGAGGATATCATTATCAAAGCTCTTTGTAGCATCTACTTCTTTCCTGCCTCATAAATCTATTGTCTTTCCTGACTGATTTTGATTAGTTAGTTTTTCTGTGATCAAAAAACTTCAGTACCATGATCAAAATTCTTGGTGAGCCAGATTGAGGAAGTATTTCATTCAGCACTGAGATGCTCCATAGCACCAAACTATTACCAAGACATGGGAAATATGGTACTGAGATTTTTGTTTGCTTGTTATGGACCTGAGTATATAGTTTTTTTTGGTGTGGTGAACACCATAACGAGTAAATTTTTTTAAGTTTGTTTTTTTTTGCAAGGCAATGGGGTTAAGTGGCTTGCCCAAGAACACACAGCTAGGTAATTATTAAGTGTCTGAGGCTGGATTTGAACCTCAGGTACTCCTGACTCCAGGGCCGGTGCTATATCCATTGTGCCACTTAGCTGCCCCCTGAGTAAATTCTTTAACTGTGCAGATCAGCAACTGATTTTGTTTAAGCTTTGCCTAGAAAAATGAGAGGTTTAAATGAAATGCTTAAAGTAGAATTTTCAGTGTTATTATTATTATTACTAAATTAAGTAGAAAAATGTTAAGTAGAAATATTGAACCCTAATAGTTCACATGAACTATTAATATAATGGCCTCCTAATGGACTATTTGTTCCTTTTTGAATTGTAAAATACATAATGGGTTCTAAAAATGGCTTTATGTATTAAATTATATAACATGGATTTTGCATGCATGCTTGTCTATTGAAAGTCTACGAGACTTTTATCTTTCATACAGTCCTTTGTGCCACAGTTGGAGTCATGGATAATGCACATATTTCAGTCATATTATACTGTAGTAGAAAATTGTGATGTTTGTCATTACTATTCAGAAAGGAAATATTCTATTAATGAATTAAGAGAAGAGAGAGTATGATATAATGATAAAACAATAAAAATATTTTGAATAGTGAAAGTCAGGGCCCTTTTGCAACACTTCTTTTGATTCACAATACAACAGCAAAATATTTGGGTAGTAAGTATTCAATTTCTATTTTTGAATAAATGAATATCAAGTCATGACATTCATCTTTTTTTTCCAAAATTCTTCCCCTAATGTCTTCCTCCAAAGTCTCAGAAAAGTGTGAAAATCACTCTGTTCTTAAAAGCTAATTTAGTAGCATACATATGTGTAATGTAGCAGGTAGTGCAAATAAGTGTGACAGGTCATATATTAATTCAGAAAAATGACATTTTTATGTAAAGATGCTATCTGGAGTCTTAAAGCTTATACTGAGCTCAGATCAATGAACTAAGTTAGGCATGTCAAAAGAATGATTTCTAAAAAGCAATATAAAAGTAAAAGAGAAAGATGAAAGAAGTAAATGGATTGTTCCTGAGGGTGAATGGGAATCACTTCAAATTAATTCAAGGAAAATATACCTAATATATATCATATATTTTGTTACTTATTAGCACTACCCTCAGAGTATTTATGGTCTATTTAGTAAATATAATATCAATTCAGATATATATATTTCACATACATATATGTATTTTTATTTATATATCTTTATATAGATATATCTCAAAGTATATTTTGTGGAAGGTGATAACTTTCCTGATGTTTATATTTATTAGAGCTATCATGTAAGAAGGTTTATATAAGGTCTTTATATATTAAATTATATATTTACATGCATGTTTGTCTATTGAAAGGTCTATAGAGGGGTGGCTGGGTGGCGCAGTGAATAAAGCACCAACCCTGGAGTCAGGAGTATCTGGGTTCAAATCCAGTCTCAGACCCGTAATAATTGCCTAGCTATGTGGCCTTGGGCAGGCTACTTAACCCCATTTGCCTTTCAAAAATCTAAAAAAAGGTCTATTGAACTATATTTTGAATGAAATTATGCATTCTATAAAATAGAGCTGAGTAGGAATGTCATTCAAGGCATAAGAGTTGGTTTGTACAGTCACAAAGGGGGAAGAGATGTGATGCCATTTATGAGGAGTTTTCAGCCTGCCTGAAATATAGAGTTCTAAGTGGGAATATTGTGACATAAATTTTGAAAATTAAATTGAAAGTCATAAATACTAAAAGAGGTTTTTTTTCCCTTTTAGACAATAAGGAATCATTGAAGCTTCTTGAGCAGAGTAGTAATTATGCAAATCCTTGTTTTAGATGAAAGAAGAAATGAAGGAAAATAATTAAAAGAAGGTAGACCATAAACTATATAAAGTATTGGGAAGTTTACCTGTCAAGATAAACCCTGGATCTATATAAAGACAATTACATGACACTTTTCGTACAAATAAAGTCAGATCTAAAAACTTAGAAAAGTATCAGTTACTCATGGGAAGTCAACCCAATATAAAAAAGCATGACAGTTTTACTCAAATTAGTTTTCTTATTCAGTGACATACCAATCAAACTATCCAAAAATAATTTTATAGAGCTAGAAAAAATATTAACAAAATTCATCTGTAAGAAAAAATGGTTAATAATATCAAGGGAATTCATGGAAAAAATGCAAAAGAAGGTGACCTTGTAGTATCAAAACTTAAATTATATTATAAAGCAATGATCCTAAAAACTATCTGCTATTGTCTAAGAAATAGAGTGGCAGGTCAGTGTAATAACTTAGGTACACAAAACACCATAACAAACTAGTGTTTGATAAAAGACTCTAGATTCTGAGATAAGAAATCGCTATTTTTCAAAAATTTGAGGGGAAACTGGAAAACAATGTGGTGGGAATAGAACAATATCTTACACTTTATTAAGTCAAAATTGGTACATGATTTAGATATAAAGAGTGATACTTTAAGCAAATTAGGAAAGCAAAAAGAATAGTTTACCTGTCAGATTTATGAAAAAGGAAATAACTTTTGACCAAACAAGACAGAGAGCATTATGAAACATAAAATAGATAGTTTTGATTATATTAGGGTTGTTTTTAACAAACAAAAGTAAGGCAACCAACAGTAGAAGGAAAGCAGAAAGCTGGGAAACAAATATCTCTGATAAAAGTCTCATTTCTCAAATATACAGATGAGTCAAACTTATAAGAATGCAGACCATTCCTCAATTGAGGAATGGTTAAAGAATTTGAATAGGAAGTTTTCACATGAAAAAGCAAAGCTATCTAAAGTCATATGAAGAAATTTTCTAAATATTTTGATTAGAGAAATGTAAATACAAACAACTTTTAGGTACCCTCACATCTATCAGATTAGCAAATATGACAAAAAGAAGAAAGATAATTTTGGGGGGGAGGTAGATGTGGGAAAAAAATATGGGAAAATAATACACTGTTGGTAGTATTGTTAAATGATTCAACCACTCTAGAGAGCAGTTTGGGACTACTCCCAAAGGGCAATCAAACTCAGCATACCCTTTGGTTCAGCCATGCCACTTGGAGGTGCGTCTCCCAGAGAGATCATAAAAAGGGGAAAAGACTCACATACACCAAAAAAATGTTTTTGTGGTGGCAAAAATTAGAAATTAAGGATGTCAGTCAATTGGTGAAAGGAATGCAATTGCATACTACTGGGCAACAAGAAATGAGCATGCAGATTTCAGAAAAACCTGGAAAGACTTAAATGAATTGATGCAAAGTGAAATGAGAGGAACCAGGAGAACATTGTACACAGAAATGGAAATATTGTGTGATGATCAATTCTGATTGACTTAGCTTTTTCTCAGTAATACAGTGATCCAAAACAATTACAAAGGATTGATGATGCTATCCATATCAAGAAAGAACTGATGGATTTTGAATACATATTGATACATACTATTTTCTCTTTATTTTTTCAGGTTTTTTCTTTATGGTCTATTTCTTCTTTCACAAACCTGACAGTTATGGATATGTGTTTTTCAAAATTCCACATATGTAACCTATATAAAATTGCTTGCTATTTTAGGAAGAGAGGAAGGATGGAGAAAAATTTGGAACTCAATACTTTTCAAAATGAATATTAAAAATTTTCTTTACAATTGGAAAAAAATAAGTATTACATAAAACAAAAGAAAGTAGAAATGAAACACTTGTCAACTGATTAAATATTGAAAATTCCTGATGATACAGACAAGGTTGTGTTCCTTAGTATTTACATGCTTCTATTTTCTCAATCAAATATAATAACAGTTTAATTGAACAAGGATAGTACAAAAAAAGTAACTATTAAAGTATTGAAATCTGACAAAAGTGAGATAATAGTAAAAGGAATGGTCTCAATGAGTTCAAGTCACCATACTCAGATTATCTCTGTCCTAGAATATTGAAAGAACTTACATGTGACTCTTGAGACTCTCAATAATCATTGAAACACAATGGGAAGTGTTTGAGTTCTCAAAGAACTGAAGAAAGAAAAATGTTTGGATTTTCATAAAAAGGAGAAAATAATAGTGTCTTCAAATTATAAACCAATAATTTTTATTTTAATCACTGGGGGGAAAATCTCAAATATATTATTAAAGGGATGATCATATAATGTAGCAATCCCCTGTCCACCAGAGGATGGATTTGTCTCGGAGAAAAGAAAATACATTACACTCAGGTGGGGGTGTCATCAGGACATCTGACAGAGCCAGTTTATTGAAGACATTAAACAGTTCTTATAGAAGAAAACCACAAAATTAGCATACAGGATGAAAACAATGATGTAACTTTGTTATGGGCAGGAATTAACCCAGTAGGATGTGACCCATGTCAAGTATGGAAACAGGGCTTATCGAATAGAGAGGGCGAGAATGATGCAGTTGTGTTATTAAATCAGAGTTCCGTGGAAGCTTTCAGCTCAAGGGTCAACAGAGCTCAGGTTATTTTGGCCAATAACTGGCCTCTTGACCTCGAACTTGCTTGAGCAGCCTCTACACGTCCCTCTTTTCTGTTTACACAACAAGCTCACAATTTTGCAGCCTGATGCTTAACCTGGGTAACATGATCCTGAACTCTATTAATGGCATATATAGTGGCTCTGGTTACAGAAAAAAAAAGACTTTGAAAAAAACTTTGTAAATAACAAAAGAGAAACATAAAGAGAATTAATATAAGACATAATTATATAATTCTCTGGGCCCAATGCCTGAAGAGGGTGGGATGATGAAACCATTTAATTATCTTAGGAGCTGTCTTTTCAGGAATCATATCTCATTGGGAGGCTATTTGGATGTCTTTAGCCAATTTATTCAAATCTTCAATACCAAAAAATAGTTTTTTAAATGAGAGAAAAACAACAAATGATCAATATCATAATTACAACAAAGCTGAAAATAGAGATAATACCATGTAACTATGTACCAATTACAGGTGGAAAATACAACCAATCATACAATTTGGTGCTCAAATCTATATATCCTTCCCCAATACAAATTGTTTATTACAGAAATTTGTAATCAAATGATATTTTCAGTCTTCTTCTAAGCCTTAAACATTTTTCTCTCAAATCTTGAGTAAATTTTGCTTCTATCTTTTCCTTATTCATAACTTCTTTACATACATATGCTCAAATAATGCAATTGTAACAGTTAATATTATTTCCATTTTTTTTCTCAGTAATGATCATAAATTCCTCTATATGGGGTGTGATACTATTTAAATCAGAAAAATTATACCTAACTTCTCAGCAGCTCTTCTTTGATATTTTCAATAGCAACTTTGTTATATCCCAAATAAATTTTCAACTTCCCCTATCAAAATAACTTCAGTCAATCTTTTCTCTCCATAGTATAGTTGTTACCAAGGGAGGGTTTTGCACATAAGTCCAATATTCAGTTCCTTTTGCAGTTCAGAAATTGGCTTTCCTTTTGCATGGTCTGTCTTTACTTCTCTTAGGCTTTCTTTTTGGATTTCTTAAGTGTAAGTTGTTCATTTTCTGTATTACTTGATTCATCTGGTCTGCATGGTCTGATGTTTCTTTTTGACAGAAAGTTTCTCCATCTGTGGACAAAACAAAAGCATATACCCTCGACCCCAGGTTAGTAATCGATTAAGTCTTTTCCAATGTCTGTTTTTTGTATCCTTCCATATTATGAGTACTCTTAGGGGTGTTTATTATGTTATCTATGGTAATTTTGTAATCAAAGTATTTTTCAGCCAAGGTTTTATTTTTATCATCCAAAGTCAAATAATGATTGAATACAAAGCTTTATTTAGGCATCATCTGGTATCTGCTTCCCCATGTTCCCTTTTTTTCTGTTTATGTGGGAACATTTTTAATGACCTATTTTTCTTCTCAACCATAGGCTTGATATGGGGGATATGAGGAATGCCTGTAATATGTTTTATATTGTATAGACAGAATTATTTAAATGCCATAGAAGCATATCTAGGACCATTATCTGTTTTTATAAATTTTTGTATCTCTGCAAAACAATAGAATAAATGAGCAATCACAGCTAGAGTAGCCTCTGAACTTTGTGCTGTTGCCATTGTATATGAACTAAATGTATCTATGTAACATGAATAGATTTCATTTTTCCAAAAGATGCATAGTGAATCACATCTATCTGCCATAACTGATTAGGAGTCTGGCCTCTAGGATTCTTAAAATAGTTTAGAGGGGTAGGTAAATACCCCTTTGTGGACAGGATTTTACTATATTCCTAGCTTGCTCTCTGGTTATATTAAATTCTTTCATTAGTAAAGAAGCATTCTGATGAAATTTTTGTAAAACTGTTAACTTACTCTTCTACTAAGCTTATAAGGAGTGGAAGGGTTAATTGATTAGTCCTATGATTACCTTCATATATGTAAATCCAGGTAATCCAGGATAGGATTTTTATATGTTCAATAAAAAAGGAATTATATCCATTTCTAATAACTTCTAGTAATTCATTAAAGAGTTGATGTAATACTACATTAGTGCTATGATTGATAAAGGCTGTTATTATGCATCTGATGACATGATAATCATACTTAGTATCTGTAAAAATATTAAAGAGTTGTGGCTGTTCTCTTAATACCAATAATATAGCATATGATTCATTCTTTTGTATTGATGTAAAAGGAGTATATAATTACTTTTCTATTATTGTATATATATATATGCTTGGACCTATGGGTTTAGAATAAGGTCCATCATATTGTTTAAAATTTGCAGGGAACCCAGAGGGTCATAACTTC
This sequence comes from Macrotis lagotis, assembly GCF_037893015.1. Lineage (NCBI taxonomy): Eukaryota > Metazoa > Chordata > Mammalia > Peramelemorphia > Peramelidae > Macrotis > Macrotis lagotis. Next base: position 427,885,426 of record NC_133666.1, on the reverse strand, counting down.
TGACATTTTCTCTTATGATCTCTACAAAGCAATCAATTGTTAATTCTACGGTTAGATATTACAGTAAAATAGCTTATATAGACAAAACTAGATCACATAACTTTTTTAACATCTTGCTCATCAGCAATTTACCTAATTATGGGTTACATAATTTTCAATTTCCCAACCTTCTTTCAAAGTCCCTCCTATATGTTCAATATTATTGGAAATAATTTCAAAAAATCCAATGTAATTTTTTCCAAAGCCAGTTTTACAAGATACATATATAGTTTTTTAATAGATATAATTCTTAAATGTGAGATGAAAAGACTTTTTACAAACTTTTACAAATTTTTTACAAACAAAGGCCAAAAAGACCTTGAGAGATATAATCTGTTGGCAAGGATTTCTCTAATTTTCTTATAACAAATCTTTACAAATGTGATGAATGATAGTTTTGTTATTGTAAAATAATTTTAAATTTAAACAAGTTTGAATCTGTTCTTATGCAGTTTATTAATTATACATAATCACATTTTCAATTTAAAGTATATTCCCTTTACTCCCTAAAACTTTGAATTAAAATAATTCTTAAAATCAGATGTTTCAAAGAATTTTTATGATTATAAGATTTTCTTTATAGTTCTCTTAATAATCTTATAGATTCCAAAATTCATATTCAAAATTACCTTAAATCATTTTCTTTTTCAAAATATAAAAGTTTGAAAATTCTTTTATTAATTATAAAGCCTGATCAAAAACAAATAACTCAGGAGCCAAAAATATTATAACTCAAAAGTTATTATTATTATTTTTACAAATCTCTTAATTCAGTTATATGTATTTCCAGATAACTTTGTTCACTGGATTATTATAGAGTTAACCAATTTGAAGAAATAGTTAATATTTACTTTGCAATTGCTTTCAAATCAAAACTTTTGACTTTATGGGGTATATTACTTTTCCAATCAATTCATTGCCAAATATTGTAAAAGTGGGGGTTTAATGCAATTTTTAGATTATTTCAACCTCATTTGAACACATATCTCTCTATACTTTCTTCTCTTACTACACTGATTTGTAGATTACTTTTCAAAGTTCTCCAAATCCATCTCTTTATACAATGTCAAACCTGCTCAGAACTTTGTAGATGCTTGAACCAACTTCCCTATTTCACAAATGGTTAAACCCCCCGAACAGTCTCTATTTGCCTTTTCAAATTTCCTTGCAACCCTATTTTCTCTATCCAAATCTTTTCAGAACCCAATACTCAGAATGAACTACTTACTTATTCCCTTAATACATTGTTCCATTATCCTTTCCCATAAACTCTTCGAATAAATTCAGCCAAGCAAAATAATTTCAGGCATAATTTCAGTTTTTACTAGGTCTCTTATAAGTATAATTTGTCAATTCAGTAAGTAAAGCTCTGTTAAACAATCAGATGAGAAAACAAGCAATAGAAGATAAGACAAATTAATAGAACCCCTTCTTTCCCCCAAAATAACATGATTTTCAGGAAAATCTCCTGTGGTGCTGATTGTGAGCTTTTTAAAAAAGAAAAAGATCCAATTTTGAAAAGAAAGAAAGGAAAAAGGATTGACCAATCAAAACACAAAGATAGAACAGCAAGTCTGACCATGCAGTGAGAACTAAGAGTTTTCCTGAACCTGGATTTCAAAACAAACACATAGAAAACACACACAAACAGAATCAGAGCACATTGAAACAGAGAGACCCCCAAACTCTGTGGAAAATCCCACCTAGTTCTCACAATAGAGAAAATACATAGAACGTTTAATATATCACAATACATTTTTTTCATAAAAGGGTATTAATATTTATAATACTTCTGGATTATAACTAGTATAACTTTTAAGAGGGCAAAACAAGTCATTTAAAAATTTCTTAGCCTAATTGGAATATCCCCTGCCCCCTTTCTTATTTTTTTAGGAACCCAATTAACTTCTTTCTAAGGGGACAAGTCTTAAGTCTTTTCGGGGGGGGTGGAATCTTCTCTTGTTAAATCCTTATTTGACCCATAATTTTCTGTAATAACTAACATTATTAGAATCTAGATTGATAAACTCCTGAAGCTATAATGTGATGATATTATCCTGGTAAAAGATTATTTTTGGCATTACTTAGTACCCAAATTATATACTTTAGAATTAACCTGACTCTCTTGTCTTTTTTGGAATATTTATTTCTCCAAAACTTTATCAAATTAAAATAGTATTTATTTTTATGATTTCTATATATTTATTTTTAGTAATATACACTGTCTTTCCTGATTCTTTTAACTCCAAATAAATTTTTCCTTTTTAACACTTGTTTATCCAAATCTTCATAAAGTAATTCTCTCTCTCTCTCTCTCTCTCTCTCTCTCTCTCTCTCTCTCTCTCTCTCTGACTAGTAACTCCAAGGTCAAAAGATAAGAGCCAGACTGCAAAAACAGAGAAGGTGCAGAGAGGGAGAAAGAGGGGGAAATATTCTGGCAGAATTAAAGTGAAGAAGCAGGGAAGAGAAACATTCAACAGTATTTTATCATTTTAATATTCATTTATCTGTTTGGTTCGAAGTATCTTCTAAGCTTAATTCTCCTATCATTGGAAATCATGGAGAACATCATAAACAGTTTTTTTAAATTTATTTTTATTAAAGATATTATATGAGTTTTACAATTTCCCCCCCAATCTTGCTTCCCTCCCTGCACCCCCCCCCACAGAAAGCACTCTGTCAGTCTTTATTTTGTTTCCATGTTGTACCTTGATCCAAACTGGGTGTGATAAGACAGAAATCATATCCTTAAAGAAGAGAAGTCTAAGAGGTAAAAAAGATCAGACAATAATATATCTGTTTTTTTTTTCTCTAAATTAAAGGGAATAGTCTTTGAACTTTGTTCAAACTCCACAGCTCCTTATCTGGATACAGATGGCACTCTCCTTTGCAGACAGCCCAATATTGTTCCCAATTGTTGCACTGATGGAATGAGCAAGTCCTTCAAGGTTGAACATCACTCCCATGTTGCTGTTAGGGTGTACAGTGTTTTTCTGGTTCTGCTCATCTCACTCAGCATCAGTTCATGCAAATCCCTCCGGGCTTCCCTGAAATCCCATCCCTCCTGGTTTCTAATAGAACAATAGTGTTCCATGACATACATATACCACAGCTTGCTAAGCCATTCCCCAATTGAAGGACATTTACTTGATTTCCAATTCTTTGCCACCACAAACAGGGCTGCTATAAATATTTTTGTACAAGTAATGTTTTTACCCTTTTTCTTCATCTCTTCAGGGTATAGACCCAGTAGTGGTATTGCTGGGTCAAAGGGTATGCACATTTTTGTTGCCCTTTGGGCATAGTTCCAAATAGCTCTTCAGAAGGGTTGGATGAGTTCACAGCTCCACCAACAGTGTTGTAGTGTCCCAGATTTCCCACAACCATTCCAACAATGATCATTATCCTTCCTGGTCATATTGGTCAATCTGAGAGGTGTGAAGTGGTACCTCAGAGAAGCTTTAATTTGCATTTCTCTAATAATTAATGATTTAGAGCATTTTTTCATATGGCTATGGATTGCTTTGATCTCCTCATCTGTAAATTGCCTTTGCATATCCTGTGATCATTTGTCAATTGGGGAATGGCTTTTTGTTTTAAAAATGTGACTCAGTTCTCTGTATATTTTAGAAATGAGTCCTTTGTCAGAATCATAGTTGTAAAGATTGTTTCCCAATTTACTACATTTCTTTTGATCTTAGTTATATTGGTTTTATCTGTGCAAAAGCTTTTTAATTTAATGTAATCGAAATCATCTAATTGGTTTTTGGTGATGTTCTCCAGCTCTTCCTTAGTCATAAACTTCTCCCCTTTCCATAGATCTGACAGGTAGACTAGTTCTTGATCTTCTAATTTGCTTATAGTATTATTTTTTATGTCTGTGTCCTGTAACCATTTGGATCTTCTCTTGGCAAAGGGTGTGAGGTGTTTGTCTAATCTAAGTTTCTTACATACTAACTTCCAATTACCCCAGCAATTTTTTTGACCATTTATTAAGTATTTATTAAATTAGGTGATTAAGAAGATAAAAATACAATTAAGGCATAGTTATTCTCATAGAGCTTATAATTATTTGGGAAATATAAAATATAGAAATTGACAATGTGATGAATCAATATCCAGAACTCCAGTGCAAAATAGAATGCATAAAAAATTAAGATAAGTACAAACGGGCTATTCAAGACCCAAGGAAAGAAAAGTAATTTCTTATTGGAGAATTTTAAGTCAAGCTTCCTGAAAGAGGCTAAATTTTAGAAAAGTTGTTAAGTCTTCAAGAGATGAAAGGGTACAGAGAATAGTGAGAGTAAAGGCCTGGGCTAATTTTTATTCTACCTTCTTGTTGGGACACCACAAAATGAATCAATTTCTTTTCAGTGACAGGTAAATTAAGTAGCCACTTTGTCCCATAAAGAGCTCAACACAAAGTGCAAACTCCTATGGCATACTATTACTTTCTGCACACTTGCCGATAATTAAGCCTTGTTTGGTCCTGAAAGTCACTTAGATATTCTTGGGTCCTTTAGCAGGGTTCCAATTTTTTTAGTTCTATCAAAGACCTAAGTCATGATATTAAGAGATACAAAAGAGAGTAATGAGCCTGTCTTGTTTTAATTTCACTCTTTAACAGATACTCTAATGTTGTCTTTTATCCTATTAATATAAAGAAATTATAGTTGGGTGCTTAACTAGAAAAGAGAAATGCAGCAAAAATGATCCCAAATCAGAATTTCTGTCCTGGCAAAGAGAAAAAGCAAACGTGAATGGCAAATTGTATAAAGCAACTGTTTGAGTGGTGGTGGTGAAAACTGACATAACAAAGGCTGGGTAAAATTAAGCAAGAAATCCAGAGACATCCTGATATTAAAATAAAAAACATTTCCTTCTTTTAATATCTAACTGGAAAAATATGCTTTTATAGAAAGGGATGAGAGGCTTTGGCTAGGAAACAGAAGCACCTGAATAGCACTTCTGGCTTGTCATAAGTAAGCATGAGAGTACTAGTTGCCCTGGGGGTAAGGTTCATCAGTAGGGGAAAATCCTGCAGGAAAGTAGAAGTGTGCCAGACTAGTTTTACAATTTTGCCCTGGTTGAACATTTTGGCTATCTGGGAAACAAACAAAAAGAAAACCCAACTACTTACTTTGTTTCAGCTATAGCCACAATGTCATACATATTGGAGAACTCTAGTTCCTTTGTTGAATTAACTCTGAAGTGAAATGTTTCTCTGCTTCCTGACCACTAGCTTATCAAAAACCCCATGATCTAATGACTGTTACTCATATCAGTCTTGTGAAACTGTTCTCTGAAGTTAACAACTACCTCCTAATTGCCAAACCCAGTGAACTTTTCTGTCCTCTTCCCTTGCCTTTTATGCAAAATCTGGCTTGACATCCTCTTTACTCTTTGGCTACAAGGGCTTCATTCTCCTATCACCCCTTAAATGCAAAAACTTTCCCTTGATCTATCTCTGCACCTTCCTTTCTTGGATTCATCTACTCTCAGAACCAGCCCCTATGCCAATAATTCACAAATCTCCTGTTCCAAGATACAATATTTGTTTACTGCACAGCTCCAACTAGACATCATAGACCAAATCAAACTGAACTCATTCCTTTTTCCCCATAAAATTCACCATCTTCCTAATTATTTCTTAATAGCACCATCATATTTCACTTTCCTAAAACTGGAATCTTGGGATCATTTGACTCTCCAACCTCCCAAGTAAATTGCTATGTCTTATGAATTCTATTTCTGACATCTCTTGAATGATCAATACTGTCACCAATAAGTTCACTGTCTAGGTTTTTAAACTCATCTCTAAACTTGTTTCTCTGTCCTAATTTAGAGAGCTACTAGTCAGTTTCTTAACATATAGGCACATTACTCATATCTCTCCTTTGCTGAAAATTTAATAATCTCATTTTTTTCTGGATTAAAACCCAGATTCCTCAGTCAGACATTTAATATTTTTTAGCCTTATCCAAATAATCCTCCTTAAGGAACCCTGATAAAGGGGTAATTCACTAGGCCTTGAATTTTTCCCACCTCTCTGTTCAATGTTCTTGCAAGTTTCTATAGCTGGAATGCTAACTGACTGTGTGACTTTGAAATCCTCTTTCTGTTTCTTCATTTGTAAAATGAGGGATTAGATTTAGTGAACTCCAAATTCTTTCCTAGCTCTAAAATGTTGTTGTATATTCTATTGGGGTACACTTATATCTCTTATGTCCTTACCATACCAAATGCTCTTTGATAGTAGGAACTTATCTTTTATTTATCTCTCTGACAACACCAAATAGTTCCTTGCACACAGTGGCACTTAAATGTATGTTTAATTGAACTGAATTAAAACAGCCTAAGTTAAATTAAACATTGCTCCCTGACTTTGCTGTTGGAAGGTCCCACACACAATTTACTGAGATATATGCCTAGTGAAATATTCATTCCTTATTTATCTAAGTAGCCTGTACACATTTTGTGAGATCATCATACATATTATATGTATTCTCACAGCCTAAACTGTACTCCACCAAGTCAAGTGCTCAGCACAGGAAGGCAAAAACATTTCTGTCTGTCTTTTTATTCCCACATAATACTAAGTTTGTAACACATACTGGTCTGGACCATAAAGGGCCAGTTGAAGGATGGCAGAGACTTCAGGGAATGTATCAGTAGTCTTCAAAATATTAGCAGCAGTCTTAGTGCAAAACGCATGAAGGATATTGACTGTGGGTAGAAGCTGTAGTGGAATGATCAGCTTTCCATGGCAAGGAAGGAATCAATACAGTAAAAGAGAATTTGGTACCATTAGGAAGGAGATGAAAGGATAAGTAGATATTCTCTAGTATTTCCTATTTGTCTACCACAACCTCAGGGCAGAAAACAAAATGGCTCAAGTAAGAAGGCAAAGTTGGCCACTGAATGGAATTCAAAGCAGACAGCAGGAAAAAGAAGCCAGGTGGCCTGTGGATCAAAAGTGTTCTTAGATAGTGGCTGCATGCTTTCCACAAGAAGACAGACAAGTTGCTCCAACTTCTCAGCAGCAAGGCGCCCAGCCAACAGTACCTCTTCGTGATTGGCTTTCTCCCGGCTTTCATAGTCCAATACTGATTTGTTTGTGATAAGGGAAAATCCCAAAACTCGAAGGCCACAATGCCTGGCCACAATCACCTCTGGCACTGTGCTCATGCCAACAGCATCAGCTCCTAGTCTCTGCAGAAACCGACATTCTGCAATGGTTTCAAAGTTAGGCCCTCCCACCATAACATAGGTTCCTCCCTGCAGTGGTCGTTCCTGGTCCATTTGCCTCCATATGAAATGGGTATCCTGTCTCAGAACCCGGTCATAGGCATCAGACATAGGAGGAAACCTTTCTCCAAACCTTTCACCATTGGGCCCTCTGAGTGGATTATTACCACTGAGGCCTGCCAAGAAGATATGATCTCGGATCAGCCTAACATCCCCAACTTCATAATCAGGGTTCAGCCCACCAGCAGCATTGGTGACAATTAAGGTGTGTATGTTCATTAGTCGGAAAACCCTCACAGGGAATGCTACCTTCCAGAGAGGGTAACCTTCATATGAGTGGAATCGGCCCTGCATCATCACACAGCATTTGTCATTTAAATATCCAAACACCAGTTGCCCTGCATGTCCTGGCACTGTGCTTTCAGGGAAGTTGGGTATGTCACTGTAATCAAAGGCCTGGGGTTGGTTCAATCTCTCTGCCAAGGCTCCCAATCCAGAACCACAGATCACTGCAATTTCTGGTTGATGTTTAGTATGGGATAACAGCCAATTTGCAGTTTTCTTATAATCCTCATACTTGAATTCATTCTCCATGGCTCCCTCATGGTATTCTCCTTCCTCTGCCTAGGTCTACTCTTCACTGCTCTGCTTGGCTCAGCAGCACTGCAAATGTATCAGTCAGCAAGGACTTTATTCCAGCAATTTTTATCAAAGAGGGAGTTTTTATCCCAATGGCCAGACTCTTTGGGTTTACCAAACAGTAGATTACTATAATCATCTCCTGCTTTTACACCTAGTCTATTCCACTGGTCCACCACTCTATTTCTTAGCCAATACCAAACAGTTTTGATGACTGATGCTTTATAATATAATTTTAGATCAGGTAGGGCTAAGCCACCTTCTTTTGCACTTTTTTCATTAAGCTACTGGCAATTCTTGACTTTTTATTTCTCCATATGAATTTACTTAAAATTTTTTCTAGCTCATTAAAGTAATTTTTTGGAATTTTGATTGGTAGGGCACTAAACAGATAGTTTTGTTTTGGTAGAATTGTCATTTTTATTATATTAGTTCTACCTATCCATGAGCAGTTGAGATTGCCCAGTTATTTAAATCTGATTTCATTTGTGTGAGAAGTGTTTTATAATTGTTTTCAAAAAGATTCTGAGTCTGTCTTGGCAAATAGACTCCCAAGTATTTTATATTGTCTGAGGTTACTTTAAATGGGATTTCTCTTTCTAGCTCTTCCTGCTGTTTCTTGATAGACATATATAGAAAGGTTGAGGATTTATGAGGGTTTATTTTTATAACCTGCAACTTTGCTAAAATTGCTAATTGTTTCCAGTAGTTTTTTGGATGATTTCTTGGGATTCTCTAGGTAGACCATCATGTCATCTGCAAAGAGTGAGAATTTTGTCTCTTCCTTCCCAATTCTAATTCCTTCAATTTCTTTTTCTTCTCTCAATGCTGATGCTAACATTTCTAATATGATATTGAATATCGTGATAATAGGCATCCTTGTTTCATCCCTGATCTTATTGGGAATGCCTTTAGCCTCTCCCCATTGAATATAATGCTTGTTGATGGGTTCAAATAGATACTGCTAATTATTTTAAGGAATAGTCCATTTATTCCTACACTCTCTAGTCTTTTTAATAGGAATGGATGCTGTATTTTGTCAAAAGCTTTTTCAGCATCTATTGATAGGATCATATGGTTTCTGATAGGTTTGTTGTTGATATAATTGAGTATACTAACAGTTTTCCTAATACTGAACCAACCCTGCATTCCTGGAATAAATCCTACTTGATCATAATGTATTATCCTAGTGATGACTTGTTATAATCATTTTGCTAAGATTTTATTTAGGATTTTTGCATCTATATTCATCAGGGAAATAGGTCTATAATTTTCTTTCTCTGTTTTAACTCTTCCTGGTTTAGGTAACAGTACCATATTGGTTTCATAGAAAGAGTTAGGCAGAGTTCCATCTTTCCCTATTTTTCCAAAGAGTTTATATAGGACTGGAACCAATTGTTCCTTAAATGTTTGGTAGAACTCACTTGTGAATCCATCAGGCCCTGGAAATTTTTTTTTAGGGAGTTCAATAATGGCTTGTTGAATTTCTTTTTCTGAGATAGGTTTCCTTAGTATTTAATCTCTTCTTCATTTAACCTAGGCAACTTATATTTTTATATAAATATTCATCCATTTCATTTAGATTATCAAATTTATTGGCATAGAGTTGAGCAAAATAATTTCGAATTATTACTTTAATTTCCTCCTCATTGGTGGTGAGTTCACCTTTTACATTTATGATACTAGCAATTTGGTTTTCTTCTTTCTTTTTTTAATCAAATTGACCAGAGGTTTATCAATTTTATTGGTTTTTTCATAATACTAACTTTTGGTTTTATTTATTAATTCAATAGTTTTTTGCTTTCGATTTTATTAATTTCTCCTTTAATTTTTAGAATTTCTAATTTGGTATTTATTTGGGGATTTTTGATTTGTTCTTTCTCTAATTTTTTTAGTTGCATGTTTAGTTCATTGATTTCCTCTTTCTCCAATTTATTCATGTAACCATTTAGAACTATAATATATCCCATGAGGGTTGCTTTGAATGAATCCCATAGGTTTTGGTATGTTGTTTCATTATTATCATTAGCTAGGATAAAATTGTTAATACTTTCTATAATTTGTTTTTTGGGCCACTCATTTTTTAAAATGAGGTTATTCAGTTTCCAATTTGTTCTGGATCTATATCTCCTTGGCCCAGTATTGCATATGACTTTTATTGCATTGTGATGTGAGAAAGATGTATTCACTATTTCTGCCTTTCTGCAGTTGATCATTAGGTTTTTATGTCCTAGTACGTGGTCAATTTTTGTATAAGTTCCATGTACTGCAGATAAAAAGGTATATTCCTTTCTATCCCCATTCATTTTCCTCCATAAGTCTACCATATCTAATTTTTCTAACAATCTATTTACCTCCTTAACTTCTTTCTTGTTTCTTTTATGATTCGATTTATCTAGATCTGATAGTGGAAGGTTGAGGTCTCCCACTAGTAGCGTTTTGCTATCTATGTCTTCCTGTAGTTCGTTCAGCTTCTCCTCTAAGAATTTGGGTGCTGTCCCACTGGGTGCATATATATTTAATATTGAAATGACTTTATTGTCTATGGTACCTTTTAGCAGGATAAAGTTTCCTTCCTTATCTCTTTTAATGCTATCTATTTTTGCTGCTGCTTTGTCTGAGATAAGGATTGCAACCCCTGCTTTTTTTACTTCAGCTGAAACAAAATGTATTTTGTTCCATCCTTTTACCTTTACTCTATATGTATCTCTCTGCTTCAAATGAGTTTCTTGTAAGCAGCATATTGTAGGATTCTGGTTTTTAATCCACTCTGCTATTTGCTTATGTTTTAAGGGAGAGTTCATCCCATTCACATTCAAGGTTATGATTATTAATTCTTTATTGCCCTCTGTGCTATCTTCCCTCTGTATCCCCCCCTTTCCCCCCCTTTATCCATATTCCCCAGTATTTTGTTTTTGAATACCACCCCCTTCAGTGTGTTTGCCCTCCTAAATCACCCCCTCCCCTTTCCCTTTGTCCCTTCCCTTCCTTTTGTTATTTCCCCTTTTCCCCCCCGCTCCCGTTCCCTTTCTCCATCCCCCCTCCCCTTTTCCCCTTTTAATACTTGAAAGGTTAGATGTTTTATAAGTTAACTGAGTACGTGTAGGTTGACTTGAAGCCAAGTCTGATGAGAAGAAGATTCAGGTCTTTCTCCTCTGCTCCCTTCTTCCCCTCTATTACCATAGGTCTTTTGTACCTCTTAGTGTAATGAGATTTACCCCCATTAACTCCCCTCCCTCCTCCAGTCTCTTTCCTATCCCCCTTTTTAAGGAGGTAGTGTTTTTTTAGATCATTCTACGTCATAGAAAATTCTGAGTATATGTCCCTTCTAGTTCATTATATTCTATTGAATAGAGTCAAAATTCCTGAGAGTTATTAGAGTCTTTCTCCCAAGTGGGGTTAAAGCCAGTTACATCCCATTAGATAGCAGTCTCATGGATAGGTCATTAATGTCCATCGTTTCTGGCTAAGTGTATTCTCTTTGCTAGAGTTACAATTCTCAGGATTTATGAGAATCTTCCCCACCCCATGCTGGGATATAGCCGGTTTCAATTTACTGGATTGCACTTTTTTCCTTTTACCACACCCCCTGTTTTTTTTTTTACCTTTTCATGTGTCTCTTGAACCTCCTGTTCGATGTCCAAATTTTCTGTTTAGCTCTGGTATTTTCATCATAAATTTTTGGAATTCTTCCAACTTGTTCAATGTCCATCTTTTTCCCTGGAAGAGAAGGCTCACCTTTGCAGGAAAATAGATTCTTGGCTGCATTCCAAGCTCCCTTGCTCTTCAAAATATCTCATTCCAGGCCCTTCGGTCCCTTAATGTTGATGCAGCCAGGTCCTGCATGATCTTTACTGTGGCTCCTTGATATTTAAATTGTTTCTTTCTGGCTGCTTGCAGGATTTTCTCGTTTATCTGATAGTTCTCGAGTTTGGCCACAACATTCCTTGGTGTTTTCATTTTAGGATCTTTTTCTGGTGGGGATCGATGTACTCTTTCAATAACTACTTTGCCCTCTGATTCCATGATATCAGGGCAGTTTTCCATCACTAGATCCTGTAATATTAAGTCCAGGCTTTTTTTCTCTTCAATGTTTTCAGGAAGTCCTATAATTTTCAGGTTGCCCCTCCTTGTTCTATTCTCGAGGTCAGTGGTTTTGTTGATGAGGTATTTTACATTTGCTTCTATTTTTTTCTATTTTTTGATTTTGTTTAACTGACTCTTGCTGTCTCATGGAGTCATTAGTTTCTGTAGACTCCATTCTTTTTTGGGGGGAGGAGTTTTCTTCATTAACCTTTTGCAACTCCTTTTCCAATTGGTCAATTCCACTTTTGAAAGAGCTTTCCATTTGACCAATTGAGGTTTTGAGAGAATTAATTTCTTTTTGCATTTGCCCATTTGAGAATCTGAGAGAATTATTCTCATTTTGTATTTGTCCAATTGAGGATATAAGAGATTTATTCTCATTTTGTCTTGGTCCAACTGATGCTGTGAGAGATTTATTCTCATTTTGTAATTGTCCAATTGATGATCTGAGAGATGTATTCTTCTTTTGTATTTGTCCAATTGTACTTTCTAAGGTTTTGTTTTCTTGTTGCAAGGTATTAATTGTCTCTCCCAAATTTTTAAGCTCCTTCCTTATTTCTTCAAGGAAGTCGTTCTGTGCTGGAGACCAGATTGTATTCTCCTCAGAGGTTCCAGGTCTCTCTGAGTTAGGGTCTTTCCCTTCCAGGATTTTTTTCTATGAATCCCCCTTTCTGCTGACCCTTCTTCATTTTGCTAAGACCTTAAGTTGGGGAGGGGCTGGTTCACCAGGGCTTGGGATCGCTAAAGGCTTTACTCCCTGTGTGCAGTTTCTTTGCCTGGCCAGTAGGAGGTGTTGGTTGCTTTCTCTGGAGTGTCTGTGACCTTGGCTGAGGCCTTCTCTCTTTGCTTGAAGGGAGAGGTTGGAGCTATTGAATTCTTTTGCCTTCAATCAATGGTGGGCTTTACCCTAGCCTGAGGTCATTCCTCAGCTGGGCTGGTTCTTCTGCTCACACACCTGGGCCTGAGGCAGAAGTAGTTTGCATTTGTTTGATTGGGAGGAGGTCTGAGTTGTAATGGGACCAGAGGAGCCCAGGATGGTGTCCACAGCTCTCATGCACCAGAACTCTCCCCCCAGCCCCATGGCCAAGCTCCAGGGGGACAGTACCAACATCAGCGCCTCTGCTCCCCTGTGGACCCAGGCCCTTGTTGTCCAGCCCCACCACTGATCCAGCAGGTCCGGCTCTCAGGCCCTCAGACTGCCAGTTCCAATTCAGCTCTTAATCTGGCTGATCCAGGGCTGATCCTCCCTCTAAGCCCAGACTCACCCGCCTTAATTCAGCTAAAGCTGCTGCCAGAGACAAATCCTGAGGTAGATCTTCTTTCTCCTGGCTTTTCTTTCTGGGTTTTGTGGGTTGGATTTCTTTTAAGAGGTTTGTTTCATGTGATAGATCGGGAAGAGATCAGGAGACTTTAGAACTGTACCTGTCTTCTCTCTGCCATCTTGGCTGGAAGTCCTCCATCATAAACAGTCTGTAAAAAACTTATCTCATTTGTTTTTTGATAATTTCCAAGCTCTTCTCTTTAGCTAGTTTCTTTAAGATTTTAATGTCCTGTCCTGGCTTTTTTTAGTTCTTTGGAGATTTCCTTTCCCATTACACCTGGTATACCTGCTTGGGAAAAAAAATATTAAAGAGCTGCGCTGCTCACAGCTCCACCCAAAGCCTTCCCCTCACCTGATCCTAGGACTCCTTGCAGCTTAGCCAGGGGGTTTTCTTCTCCTGAAGGATCCTCTCAGTCTCCTGACAACTTCAGGTCACACAGTTGCCCCACATAAGGACACCAAATGTAGCGATCCCCTATAGGCCAGGGGATGGATTAGACTCAGGAGAGAAAAGAAAATACATTACACTCAGTTGGGGGGTGTCATCAGAACATCTGACAGAGCCAGTTCATTGAAAACATTAAACAGCTCTTATAGAAGAAAACCACAAAATAAGATACAGGATAAAAGCAATGATGTAACTTTATTATGGGTAGAAATTAAACCAACAGTATGTGATCCAATTCAAGAATTTTGGAAACAGGGCTTATCAAATAGTGAGGTCAAGAATGATGCAGTTGTGTTATCAAATCTGTGGAAGCTTTCAGCTCATGGGTCAACAGAGATCAGGTTATTTTGGCCAATAATTGGCCTCTTGACCCTGAAATCACTTGAGCAGCCTATACAATATAAGTCTTTATATTTTATATTTTTTTTTGCAAGGCAATGGGGTTAAGTGACTTGCCAAAGGCCACACAGCTAGGTAATTATTAAGTGTCTGAGGCAGGATTTGAACTCAGGTACTCCTGACTCCAGGGCCGGTGCTCTATCCACTGCGCCACCTAGCCACCCCTACAATATAAGTCTTAAAAAAGGACCTAGTGATCTCAAAAGCTAACATGCCTTCACTAAGAGTATTCATGACATAAAAGGTAGCACAACTTTAGGAAAATAGATAAAGCATTTAGTCAACTTCATTTAGACAAGTGATTCAAGTCATTCTAGGCATAATCAGGTTAGTAAACTTCATTTGATTCAGGTATACAAAGTTGGTAAACTTCCTTTTCACAATGCCATTGTGATCTCTAAAACAGATTAGAGTTGGAGCCCTCTGTTGATTGATTGAACCAAAGTTCCTCCATCCAACTTGTCCTTGTGAATTTGACCAACAGTAATCATATAAAGGGCAGAAAGTCAGAAAACTTATGCTTTTGAATGGGGCATAAATCTCACCATATACCACAACCTGTGCTTGCTCATGTGAATGAAAGACTGAGGAAACATACATTGGTGTGCCTATGAGTAATTAACTTTTCTGAGTTAGGGAGGAGGGGCACAGATTATAGATAAATGTTCATCATGGCCAATTCCAATGCTAAGATGTTATGCTTCTGTGTGGAGTTTATTTCTCATGGAAACCAATTTTATGGTTACGTGTTTAGAGTATTCCTTCCTTAGAATTCAAAATTTTATTCTTCCTTATGAATAATGGTTGAGAGAGATAAGGATTACATTATGTGCTTCTTCAATTTGTAATAAAGAAGCTGTTGATCTCCATTCATCTGAAAGGAATGAGTGGCAATAGTTCTAAAGAGTTCAAAAAGCTATCTTTGAGAGTTTTTATCTTAAAAAGCATAACTTCAAAATGAATGCTGTAAAATATACTTTCTTAACTAATAATTTCATTTAGATATGGATTTTGTAGTCCATGTTGGCTAAATTTGAAAATACATATTTATAAATGTCATAATTTTCTCAGTCTGCTTGTTTTATACATTGGTTAATTTACTGCTTAAATAGCAATCCCCCTGATAAAATTCTATAAAAATGATTTGTCTAGAAAATTATATCATTTAAATTCTATCACTTCTGTCTTACATTTCTAATGATTCATAATGTTGCTCAACCATAGAAGGTGAGGTCCTTCTCTGCATTCTAAAAATCTACTGTTAGTTTCTAATGTTGAACCTAAAATTCCATCCCTCTAATTACTCTTTTGGGATGGATTAATAGGGGTGAGGTGGGAGCAATGTAAAGAATAAAGCAAACAGACTCTAGAAATTGTTTAATCTTATAGAAGAGTAAAAAGAAAGGTATAAGGGATAAGGCCACCTCAATACAAAATACCTCTACTTTGAGCCTTCCTCTGAGTTTGAAATACCCTGGATACCAGACACATTTCAAAGATACTAATTGTAAAGATTTTTCCCTAATCTATAGCTTCCCTTTTAACCTACCTACAGTGATTCTATTCCTGCCAAAGTTTTGTTAATTTAATGTTATTGTAAGTTTATTTTAAATATTATGATTTCCAATGTCTTTTGTTTCATTTTTTTCTAATTGCCTTCAATTTTTATGACATGAACTTTTATTTCGATGTCAAAAATCTATTTATAACATTGTACCATATGATGAAGAGAAACTTTTTAAAACATAAATCTGCTTTTCAGTTTCCTAAGCTATTCTTATCAAAATGGTAGTTAGAACTTAGGTCCTTATATTCCAAGTATTTAAACCCTTGATTATTGAGTTTAGTTGTTTCTGATTCTTGCTGTTCTAGTCTCCTCTACTGATCTAGAGTATCATTTTTTAGTAGTACTAAATAATTTTCTCGATTATGCCTTATAATGTATTTTGAGATGTGGAAATACTATTCTCCTTTCATCCTTATTAAAAAGCTATTCCCCCCTTAGATTTTAAATTTTTTGTTCCACCAAAAGAATTTTGATGTTATTTTGCTTAATTCTGTAAAATATCCTTTGACCATTTTGTTGTTTCTATTGTTGTTGCTTAGTTGTAAGCCTGTAAATCAATTAAGGAAATATCATTTTTATTATATTGGCATAGTAAAACATGGAGAAATGAATATTTCAATTATATATTTCTATACAGAGTATTTTGTAATTTTATTTATACAAATAATGAATGGATATTTGTACAATCTCTCTCAAACATTTTATGCAGTTTACTGTTATTTTGAATTGATTTCTGTTCCATCATTTCCTCCAAATATTTTTTATTATGGCATGCATATGTAGATATATCTGTGAATATATTTTATGCCCTCTTGTTTTACTGTGGATTTGGAATTCCCGTCTGGTTAATAAATCTTCTTGATTGTTTGATTCACTAGAATTATGCTGTCCTGATTGTGAGAGCCCATTATACCTAGCTAGATCTAGTTTTCCCACATCGATGAGAGGTCAGTAGTTTGGGTACAATTATAAACAAATGGATTCTCACTAATAAGGATACCATGACCAAAATGAAATAAACAAAGGAATAACATGACTGAGAGAAGGAATTCTTTTAGGCCATAATTTAGAGGAACAAATGAATATTGTTCTGGTAAGAAAAGTCAAAAGTATTTTGTTATGAATATGTTGAATTTAATGTTTGGATAAAATCTAGTATAAAATATGGTTGGAGGAACTGAGGAGAGAATAGGGTTAGATATATCCATCCAGGATTCATCTACATAGTATAATAATTAAACCAACATAAACCAATGAGATCATTAACAAAGAGAAAAAGGGGTCTAGGATAGAGCATTATGGTACACCAATAGTTATAAGTTGTGATATGGATGAATATCAGCAAAGTATTCTGACAGGCAGTAAGAGAGCAAAGAAGGAGCACAAATAACCACACAGAAACACTATCATTGTAACTTATAAGGGTACATCAATTGACTGCTTTAAGATTCATCTTTCTATACTTTTGTCTTCCTGAATGAAGATACTCTTTCCTGGTCCCAGTACAAGTATACATGGATGAATGTATGTATGCATATATGCATATTTTATACACATGTACATTTTATCTATATCATATTATTTGCATTATTGCAATCTATATCTATTTTTATCCCTCCCCTTTATAATGTACAATTCTTGAAGTTAAGACTGTTTTTCTTTTCTCATTGAATCTCTGGTACTTAATGTCTGTCACACAAGTACCATAAGAAAATCATTTACATTCACTTAGTTCCAAGTCTCTATATTTTATAAGAATAATGCCACATATATAAATAGTGATGTTTGTCTTCTCTTTGCTAATCTTCATGTCTTCAAATTTTATCTTACCTATTTTCATTACTGTATAAAATGATAGTTGAGAGAAGATATGACCATGGAATTTATTATCTCATTTTATATTTTTCTATTAAATGCTTCCTTTCAGTTTTAGATATTTATTTTTATGATAAAAAACTGGCCCATCTCTGCCTTTGGATTTTTTAGAATTTGCTTTGATTTTTTTAGCATAGCTGAGATTATATTTCTGGAATTCTTTTTTCTGCATCTATTGATGTGATCATGTGGTTTTAGTTTTCATATACTTATTAAATTATTTTCATAATATTGAACTAAAACTGTTTCCCTATATTCACCTAAATCATACTGAATCATTTTGGGATGACATGATATGGTCTTTCTAATTGGATTTTACTTAATTTTTTTCTTTAGAAATGATATTTTTTCACAAATTAGTAACATTTATCTCATAAAAGGAGTTTAGTGGGTTTTTTCTCAGTTTTTGAGAATATTTTGAATAAAGGGGTAATAAACTGCTTAAATAATTGATAGAATTGACCCATAAATAATGTGTAAAAATCAGATTTTTTTAGTAGTTCCTTTATAGCTTGTTTAATTTGATTTTCTTGTACACTGTGGCTTGAGATATCTATTTCATATTCTACTAATTTGAGTATTTTATATTTTTGTAGGTAATTATCTACTTCCTTTAAACATTATTTTGTTAGAATATAATTATATATATATATATATAGTTCCAATAATTTCTGAAATTTTTTCTTTCTTTGTTGTGAATTTTTCCTGCCTCATTTTAAAAAATGGACCATTTGATTTTCCTTTCTAAAATCTATCTAGTTAAATGTTTATTGAATTTGTTAACTTTTTTAAAGAATCAGTTTTTATTTTGTAATTTATAGGTTTTCATGTTCTATTTTTTAAATTTGTCCTATAAGTTTTAAGATTTCTTGATTTGTGTTAATTTTGAATTTTTAAATTTGTTTATTCTCTAGGAATTTTTAATTGCACATTTTCATTATACCCCTGTGATTTTTCCTTATTTTTAAGTCAATATTATTTTGCAACTGAAAAGAATGCCTTTCATGAATGTCGGGTTGAAATATTTTTCTAGATATCTAATGATATCATAAGAAGAGGTTTAGAAGCATAAAAATAAAGTGACTTGCCTAGGATTTTGCCCAAATAGTAAGTGACCAAGGTTTGAACTAAAGTCAGGTTTCTATGATTCAAAGTTTAGCTCTCTATTAACTAACATTTTGCTTTCTTATATAGGACCAGAATTCTAGGTAAGTGTGGAAAGGCTCATAATAATGTTAGGTATAGGCTGATGAATTTATTTTCATATTAAATCTTGAAGATCATCTACTAAATCATAAAGCAGTTGTGACATATTTCATATGTATATATATGAAGAATATCAAATACATTGAAAAAAAGTTTTCAATGTGTAAACCTATCTAGAAATATTATTTGCATATATATGTAATATGTATGAATGCACATTTTTACACATCATATGTATGTGAATATACTTGATTCATCAAAGATTTACTCACACAGCTTTTCTTGTTTGCTAAGTATCAGATAGCATACTTACTATTAGGGCTATGAAGATAAAAATGAAAGTATCCTCAATTAGATTTCATTCTATTGGAGGAGACGTGTACATATGTAATTATATACAAATAAAAAACAAATAAATTCATACTTTTAAGGGAATTTCTTGGTAGAAAGACAATAGTAGCTTAAGGGGTTCAGGAAAAGACTCAAATGGAAAAATGTCTTTGAGCTAAGCTTTGAAGCAATTCTAAGATATTTTTTCCAGGCTTGGAGGTAGCCAGTGAAAGAAAAGGACATGGGAGATAGGAAGTAATGTGTCAGAAACATCAAGAAGTACTGTTTGGCTATTTTGTAGTATAAGTACAGAGGAATTAAAAAAAAAGAAAGACTAATGATAAGGATAAGAAGGTAGATTTGATCCAGGTTAAAAACTTAAAATAGTATGCTTTGCTCTGCATTCAGACTCCATAGTTTTTCCTTCGGATGTGGATGGCATTTTCCATCACAATTCTTTTAGAATTGTTTTTGATAATGTATTGCTGAGAAGAATTAAGTCTATCATAGTTGATCATCAATGTGTCTGTTTTTTTAATAAATGGTCTTTTATTTTTGCAATTACATATAAAGATACTTTTCAACATTCATTTTTAAATTTTTTAAAATTTATTTAAGGCAATGGGGTTAAGTGGCCTGGCCAAGGTCACACAGCGAGGCACTCAACATTCATTTTTGATAAAATTTTAAGTTCCAAATTTTTTCTCTCCCTCTCTACTTCCTCCCAAAATGACAAGGAATCTGTTATAGTTTATATATAGTATATACATATAGTTTATATCATATTAAACATATTTAGATATTGGTCATGCTGTGAAAGAAGAAATGGAACAAAAGGGAAAAATCATGAAAAACAAAAAAAGTAAAAATACTATGCTTTGATAAGCATTCAGGATCTATGTTTATTTCTCTGTATCTGATTAGCATTTTCCCTCTTGAGTCTTTGGGAATTATATTGGATCATTATATTACTGAAAAGAGATAAGCCAATTATAATTAGTCATTATACAATGTTGTTACGATGTACAATATTCACTGGTTCTGCTTACTTCACTTAGTATCAGCCTATGTGATTTTTAGGTTTCTCTGAAATCCACCCACTCATCATTTTTTGTAGCAAAATCATATTCTTTGTTATATTGCTCTCTCTCTCTATTGCATCCTTATACTATAAATTGTCAAGTCATTCCCCATTTCATTGGTATACTCTTAATTTCCAATTGTTTGCCACCACAAAAAGAGCTGCTATAAATATTTTTGTTCATATAAGTCCTTTCCCCCCTTTTTATTATCGCTTTGGGAGATAGATCTAGTAGTGATATTGCCAGATCCAAGGGTCTGCACAGCGTGACTGCTTTTTGGATAAAGTTTCAAATTGCACTCCAGCATAGTTATATCACTTCACAGTTCTCTCAGTTATGCATTAATGTTCCTGCTTTCCCACCTCTTGCCCAACATTTATCATTCTCCTTTTCTGTTGTATCATCAATCTAATAGGAATGAAGTGGTACCTAAGAGATGTTTCAATTGGCATTTCTCTAATCAATAGTGATTTAGAGAATTTCTTCATATTGCTATAGATATTTTTATTCATTTGAAAGCTGTCTCTTTATGAGGATGAACTAAATTGATGACTATCTAAATGAAGATGGGGGATGAATGTGATAGTTGTTATGGACAAAGGAATGACAAAACTTGGAAACTTATTTAATATATAGTGTGAGAAAGAGTGAGAAGAGAAGGATGACTCCAAGATTTTCAACCTGAGTGATAGGTTTCAAGGTTTTGATCTGGAACAATGAAGATAATATTTTGGGGAGGGAACAGTTTAGGGAGTAAAGGTAATGAATGTATTGTGTTTTAAGTATGTTGAGTGAGAGATACTTATAAGACCTCACATCTCAAATGTCTAAAAGGCAATTATTTTTTATTCTGAACTATAACTCAGGTAATCCTGGAGATGGAGAGTTAGGAATTTGAGAATTAGGAATTAAAGATTATCCCTCAATTCATGAGACTAAAAGAGTCATTTAAAAAAAAGGGAATGCAAGGTAAGAAAACCCAATTTTTAGGAACAATCAGAGATATCAATATTTGTGTTTATATGTTTGTGTGTGTGTGCATATATACCTGCCCTATAGGCATCTAAACACTTATGGATAGATATTTCTCTATATATGTCTAGACCTCTTGGAAAGGAAATATACCTTATAGACATAGATGAATAAATGTTTCTGTATATTTGTACATATATACATACATTCATAAATATGCCTCAATGTGTATGTATACACATGCACATGTATAACAAATGACTATGTTTTACATAATATATTATATATACACATATATACATATAAAAATACACACACACACACACACACACACACATAAAAAGTAACATTGAATTTTGGGAACTATAAAAGTCCTCCAATGTTGTCCAAATGAAGTTTTTATAATTTTACTGCTAAGAAAAGTACAATGAAGGTTAATTTCATACTATACACATGTAAAGACACCCATCCCTATGTGTATAGGCATCAATGAGTTATATTTGATCAAGATCTCATTTTAATGGTATGGTCTATATTCAGAGTTAATTTTATATTCAAAGTATTATAGTCTTTTGTATAATATTACTTATACTCACTGTATTTGAATTTGTTAAGGTTACTATTTTCCCCAATATAAAGAAAGCAACATAAATTCACATTCCTGATATAAATTGTATTGTGTATATATATATATATATATATGTATATATACATATATATATATATATATTTAAATTTGTCTTGGTTAAATAGTATTTTATGTTCCCTTCTCCCCAAATATAAACAAGAATATCTGTTCCCCCTCCCCTGGTTTACTTCAATCTTCTGAAGAGGTAATGAAATTTAGAATTTTCATAATTGGTTTCCCCAAAGTTAGCCCTATATTTTCTATCTATTGAAGAAGATTTAGTTGTAGCCTAAATTTTGAGTTTTGCAATCTTAAAAGTTTGAAGACCAATATTTCAGTCAATGTAGAACTACCTTCTATGAGGTTTCTGGAAGGTAACTTTTCAATCTTCTAATTGAACAAGGATGTCATTACAAGACAGCTCAATCTACTTTAAAATAGATCTAAGGATCAAGAAATTCATTTTCTAGATGAGTTGAAATCTGCCTCCTTATATCTTTTATGCATTACCTTTAATTCTATATTTTGAGCCATAGACACTATGACCAACCCCCTTTTTTCAAATGATTTAGAAAATTGTTTACAAAGACTGTGCATTCTAAACAAAATAAGTATTAAACACTTGTAGATTGAAGTGTCTGAAGAAATCCTACAAACTAAACACACTCCTTTCAAAGTGAAGGACCCTTGACGATGATTGACCTACAGGACTTATCAAGAAATATTCTACAAACTAAACATGACCATTTTAAAATGAAGTGTACTTAATGACTTAAAGGATGGAGTGGTGCAAAATAGCTTTCAGTCTTTTCATAAATTCTCACATGAATTGGTATTGAGTCCACTCACCATTCTTGTTCTCCTCTTGTATTATATTGGCCAAGAAGTCAATGTTAGAAGCAGCATGAACTTGACTTTCTCTTTTGATGACTTTAGATTTTCTGATCTCTTCCCAGTGTAGTGCTAGAATGTTGGTCCTTGTTCAAAAAGTTATGAGGGATTATCATGTGGAATTCTTATTCTCCAGAAAATTTGTAGTACAAAATTCAAGCAACAAAGCTCCAAAAATATATGAAATATCTGGAAGGTAAAGAATCCCTTTAGATGACAGTTGGTAGGGAGAGGAAAATCAGTTTGGAAAAGCAATCTGAGCTTTACCTACATCATTTTGCTTCAAACAATATGTTTAATTTTTCAGTAGTAAACCAGAGGATTTCAGTAGTGTTCATTCATAGAGCCATCATCATCATCATCATCATTCAATGTTAGATATTTATTCTCATAGGAGTAAAAGTATTTGTGCTTCTGTACAAACACAGTTATTAAGGAACCCTGGTCAATAATTTGGCATGAATCTCACTGCCAGACATTTAGTATTATATAGCAACAGTTTAGTGTCATGTCAGCATAATTTAGTGTTCTCTCTTATATACAGGTAACATTGCCTATCTAGTCTCTAAATTTTGCCCTATGGGGTAATTTGGGTAATACAAATAAGTTATTTATAAATTTGGGCAGAGTTAGCATCAACTGGTGAAGCAAAAAATGCTGAAGCTTCCAATAACCTATTTCAGTCTCTAAATACCTTTTCATATCTCTCTAATATACCCATTCAACAAAATTAACACCTCCCTTAAACTTTCTACCTTCTTAACTATGTACCTTCTTAACATCTTTGTATTTTCCTTAATTTTTTTCTTCCTGATGGGTGAGGTGCTTTTTTGTACTTTTATTTGTGAGTATGCACATTCTTTCCTCCTCTAACAAGTTCAGATGAGAGTGAAGTTCAAGTATTGTCCATTTCTTCATTTCTTTCTCCTTGTTGAATAGACTTCTACAGGCATACTCATTAATATAAGAAATTTTTCTTCATTCCTTTTCTCCCTTTCCCTCTCCTAATGTATTACTCATGCTTCCTTTTCTACTCTTCTTTTAAGAGCATTTAACCCTAATAGAATTTCTCCCAGGCCTTCTCTATAAATAGATTTCCTCTATGACATCTGATAATAGAGATCTGATGAGATATATGTATCATCTCTTCATATAAGAGTAAATAATATAAGATTGTTTTGTCCTTTATGATTTCTTACCCATTTTTACTGTTTTATGCTTCTCTTGAATCATGTATCGTATGATAAATTTTCTACTCTTTTCATCAAATTCCTCTATTTCATAAAAATCTATTCCCTCCTTCCCCTATCCTTGGAAGGATTATATTCAGTTTTTAAGTGGTTTCTTTGTGGTCATAAGACTAGATCTTTTGCATTTTTCTGCATCATATTATAAGCTCTCTCTTCTTTTAAAAATTTTCCTGCTAAATCCTGCATGATCCTGTCTGTGGAACCTTAATATTTGAATTGCCTCTTTCTTGTTTAATTTCAGTATTTTTTTCCCTTTGACCAGGGAGACCTGAATTTTTATATAATATATTACTGACTTTAATTTTGAAATTTCTTTCAGAAGGTGACTCTTTTGATTTGTACTTTGATCTCAGGTTCTAGAATATTTGAGTAATTTTCTTGTTTTGGGACTTAGTTTTCAGGTATCCAAAAATATATACATACATACATATATATATATATATATATATGCATGTATATACAGACACACATGCATGTATACACATAGTTATGTATGTGTATATGTATGTGTATGTGTATATGCATATATATATATGAACTCTCATTGATCTGTCATGTACATCATGCTATCAGTTTTCAATTCTCATAGAGCATTCTTCATCAGAATTGCTTATTTCAAGCCAAATGACTCCTCTTATAATTGTTTTCTGAGTTTCCATCTCCCTGTAGCCTTCCTGGCCAACATCTCATGGGCTTCAAAGTTCCCTAGAATATACCATATCAAAGTATACTTTTTTCCTACCGTGATGGCACTGAATTCATTGGCAAAAGAGTTCTTCCAGTTACCAAGATTTCTGGCTGCCTTTTGAAGTGTGCCTTGTTTTGAATGAAAAATTTTATTAATTTTTCTATCATATATATCTATATCTTATTTATATTTGTATTTTCATAGATATTTGATCTCATGCTCTTTTAAATATTTTATAAATTATATATAGGAGACACTATTTTAACTAAAAGTTTTAAAACAGTTTTATGCAGAAGTTTAACTCAAATAAATTAAAGAGAATAATGAGGAAACCAAAAAACACAGAAATGATGTCAACCAGCAAATAATTATCTCCTTGTCAATTAAAGAGATATGACAGCAGAGGGCAATTGTCATTTAGAACGCAAACTCATTTGTAAAGTCTTTTAAAAAGATAGTGAGATATTATAAGTACTATCATAAAACAGGTAGAAGTAGTAAAAGGGGAAGAGAGGTTTAAAGAAAATTTAGCAAAAGAATCAATGTAATAAAGACATCTCAAAGACATTTAATGATGTGATTAGAGGAAAGATAACAGGCAGAAAATTATCTGTTAAGGATATTTATAACAAGCTCTTTTAACCATCAAAGAGAGTAGAACCACCATATTTGTACTCTAATATCATAGTCCTAGATGTGCTGCCTGTGAAAGTGGAATTATAACTAAAGAAAACAATAATGGGAAATGCAACTGGACTAGATCAATTATACCCAGATAGTCCTATTACGACAATATAATTGCAAAGATCGAAGAAGCAGTCGCAAGGTATCTGAAAGAACTGATGTCATGAGAATACAGAAGACTTTCACGAACTATTTTTTGCAAAAAGTAAAAAAAATTGAGCTATATATTGAAATAATGTTCAAAAACTTCTAGGGTTTTTTTGAGAAAGTAAAGGAGAAAAAGAAGAGAAAGGCAGACTTTTGAAAGTGATGTTCTTATTTAGATCATGTAATTTTTTGTTTTGGGGTATTGTGTTTTTTTAGATCATGCATGTACTTTCAAATACATAATTTGTTAAAAAATGTAAAGAATATAAGATTCTAGTGATAATTATTGTGTATTAAAAAAGTGTATTTAATTGTTTAGAAGCAGCCAGGGGGTACACTGTATTCAGAAAAAAACTGAATTCAAATCTGACCTCAGACATTTAGTAGCTGTGTGAGCCCATGGAAAAGTCACTTAATCTCTGCTTCAGAGTCTTCATGAATAAAATGAAGGTAACTATCACTCTTCCCAAGGTTGCTGTGAGAATTGAATGAGTTAATATTTATAAATCAGTTTGAAAATCTAAAGTGCAATATAAATATTTTAAAGTAAAATGCCACTCAAAACAGACTCCTTAACCTGGGGTTCATGAACTTGTTTTAAAAATACTTTGATAATGTATTTTAATATAATTTATTTTCTTTCTAACATTATATGTTTTATTTTATTGATTTAAAAAACATTCTGAGAAGAGAAAGATCCAAAGATGTCAACAGATAGGTAAAGTGATCCATGACACAAAAACACCCTTTCGGAAAAATGATTGATTGATACTTGTCCTTTATCCTTGAAGAAAACCAAGACATGAAGGAGGTAAAGATATGACAAGCACATGATTGGATTTGGGTGAGCTACAAATCATCAGCCTCATTTTCTCCTCCAGAGCCATCTGGGTTTAGCGGTCAGATTTGAATCAGGATGACTGAAAGTGTCTCTGAATGTGAGGCAATTAGGATTATAAGTGACTTGCTCAAGGTCACACCAATAGTTAGATTCAAGTGTATGAAGACATATTTGAACTCAGATCCTCTTGACTCCAGGGCTGGTGCTCTAAGCATTGCACCACCTAGTTGCCCATTGTGGCAGGAAAAATCTGAAATAACTGAAGAAAGAAATGTTTGAGCTTCTGAGCCTATTGATTTATTAAATAATGCATGCCAATTGAATAACATAATGAAATCAGGCCTTCTCAACTTGGAACTAAGCTCCAAATACAGGGGTAGAGAGGGATTTTTGTGCATAAAGTGAAGAAAATTATTAGAGTATTAAAAAACAGACTATAAGATTAGGTAATCTGATTTCTATTTGGAAAAAGCATTAGTGTCTTTCTAAATTGGTAGGGGAAAGAATGAATTTGAAAGATGAAAGCAGAGAAAGCAAATAAATGTACTTATCTGAATATTAAAATAGATGTCCCTCAATTCCCATGAGTAATAAGCAGGTAGAATATACAGGAAAATGAATTGTATGAAAATGACTCAAAATGGAGTCAGTTTTACAAGATGGGGATGTTTGGTTTGAACTATTCTCACTTTCCATATTCTTTGATCCCTTGGAGAGGAGGCCAGCTCCCTCCCTTCTTGGATCATCTACCTTTAAGTCAAATTTTTAAGATTTTAAAGTTCTCATGCTTACCATTAACATTACATCCTAAGAATAGTAATGATATGATATAAACCTTGTCAAATAGACTATAGGTAAACTAAGTCAGGCTCCACATCAAATTGAGAGATTTACATGTCACCAATATAACTAAGAAAAGTCAGCAAACATAAACACTTGAAACAAAAAATCAAAGCAGTATCATTAATATTAACTAAAATCAAGTCCCTTTGTATCCTAGTAACCCATTTCCTATGTCCATTTAATCATTCCATTTTGAGTCCTAGATGTCTCATGTAGTCATCTGGTTCCTGAACATATCTTTTCTTGGAAATTCTGAACAGCTTGTAAGGAAATTCTGTTGATCCAGTTTCAAGTGACTTTCAGAAAGTCCTAGGTAAATCTGCTAAAATATGCCAGGAACAATATTTAATACAATTAGTAAAATCTTTCAAATTTGGCTTACCAATAACTACTTCATGTGGTGAATACCAACTAAAGTCTCATGGTTCTGAGTCTATTAATAACAGAGTTTTAAGAAGAACATGAAACTAAGAACCCATAATTCATCAGAAACATCAGAGCATTTCAGTTTTTACATGCCTCTTTGTTAATTTTTTCTTTACCTAAATCATGTGTCTGATAAAAGAATCATTAAAAAAATTCATGGTTGCCTAATTTGTAAAGTCAAAATTACCAAATATATAAAAATTATCAAACACAACAATTATAAATATAATTTTACATGTAAAATCATTAATGCAATTTTGAGAACTTATTACTAAGACATAATCAAAGTCTGAATTTCCATATTAGATGTATTGGCTATCAATCATATAAATATTTTAGTAACTCAGATATGTTTACTATATAAAGCTATTAATAGATTTATTATTGTACTTGTAAAACTCCTATTCTACTGTCTTAACTATAGAAATTTGCTTTGAAGAGAAAAGGAGGGTCATAATTATATCAATGTTAAGACTTGTCTCCTCAAAGACACAGATGAATCTGATCTACAAAATTAGAAGGAAAGCAGAAATCTGGGAAACAGTCTTCACAACTAGCAGTTCTGATAAAAGTCTCATTTCTAAAATATATGGAGAACTGCATCAAATTTTTAAGATTACAAGTCATTCCCAATTCAATAAATGGTCAAAGGTTATGAATTCTTTAAATGAAGAAATTAAAGCTATATATAATCATATGAAAAAATGCTCCAAATCATTATTGATTAGAGAAATGCAAATTAAACCAAATCTGAGGTATCCCTTCATGCCTATCAGATTGACTGAGATGAAAAAAAGGGATTAAATGATCACTGTTGGAGAGGTTGTGGGAGGGTTGGCACATTGATGCATTGCTAGTGGAGTCATGAAGTGATCCAACCATTCTGGAGAGCAATATGTAACTATTCCCAAAGAGCAATAAAACTGATAATATCCCTTGATCCAGCAATTCTAATACTAGGCCTATATCCAGAATAAATCATAAAAATTGAGAAAAGTTCCATGTGTTCCAAAATATTCATAGCAGCTCTTTTTGTAGTGGCAAAAATTTGGAAATTGAAGGGATGCCCATCAAGTGGTAAATGGTTAAACAAGTTATAGTAAAGGTATATTATGAAATACTATTATTCTATAAGAAACCATAACAGGTTGAACACTAGAGAAGCATGGAAGTTCATAAAGGATTAGGTTAGGTCAAGCTTAAATAATAAAGCTAATAAATAATAATCTCATGCTGAATGAAGGGAGCAGAACTAAGAGAACAATGTATACATGAACAACACTGTGAGATTATCAGCCTTGATGGAAGCAACTCCTCTCAGCAGTTCAGAGAGCTAGGACGACACTATTTGACTGATTCTGGACTTTGCTATCCCCCATCCAGAGGAAGAAAAACAAAACAAAACAAAAAAACAAAGAAAAGCAAAATAAAAAAATTTCAGAAAGCATTCGCTTTTTAAAAAAAAATATCACTTATGTATTTGTTTCCCTTCAACCCAATTCCTCAGACCAAAAATGATTAATCTACAAACATGTTTCATACAAATGTGTATGTGCAACATTAACCTGACTGTTCACCACTGAGGGGAGAGGGGTAGGAAAGGAGGGTAGAAGAAAGTTTTATGACTTAAAAATATTCATATGCATTTGAATTAATGTTGAAAAACTTTCATAACATGTATTTGGAAAAATAAACTATCAATAAAAAAGAAAAAAAAACAATTGATCAAACAAAAGTCTGCAGATATCATAACTCTTTTTGTTACATACTTCATGCCTTTAATTTTTTCCAGGTACAGACATCCACCTGAAGCAGTTCTCAGACTCCAGAACTTCATTTTCTACTATTGTCTTCATGACAATTCAGACGACATTGTAAATTAAAATATCATAACAATATTACAATCCTATTGTTTCTCTCATCAAATAGCAAAGTTTCATTAACCACAACTTAGGGTTTGAATATTATTTTCTCATATTTCTTTAACAGTTACATGCTTTTCTTATAAGTTAGAACTAACCACATTCTGGGGTTTCAGATATAGAACAGTACCTGATGGTTGAATCAAATAAGTGTGTTGAAGTTGCAGTTTCAAAATATTTATAAATGATAGTCAAAATGTTTCAAATAAAAGCTCAATTTTTGTTATTGTAAACTTACAAATCCACCCCACCCCTTAAAAGAAGTGGAAGAGGGGATCCAATTTTCTCAATTTTAGATTCTCTTAAGACTATTAAGATCTTATGATCCTGCTTGAATATTGTATTGTCTCAAGGAACCTCACAGATAAAGCTGTTGAAAGGGTCTGTAAAACTTTCCTCCCAAACAGTAAATTATCACTATCATCATCATCATTATCAACATCATCATCATCATCATTTATTTAACAGTTTTCAGATATCTACTTCTTTACATTCTTTTAACTGCTCATAACAATTCATAATCTCCCACATTAAAAGTGCAGTTGTCTAACAGAATTTCTGATGATAATGGTTTTTCACAGCATTTATGAAATAATATCATGCATTTAAAACATGAAACAAAATTGATTAAAGATCAGATGATGTTGATTCAGCTTAATGTATTTCCAAGTTATTTTATATTATACCCCACCATAGAATAATATGAGGAAATCCCATTTAATTAAAAGTAATGTAGTTTTTTCATAGTAGACCATTTCCATCCATTGTAGTTACCAAATCACATAATAAATAAAAGAAGCAATAACAAAAGTTAGCATTTATATAGTGCTTACCATATGCCAGGCACAGTGCCAAACACTTTTTAATCATTATTTCATTTTGATTCTCTGGGGATGGGGAGGTTAGCAATATTATTTTTCTCTTTACATATAAGGAAAATGTGTTAAACTTAAATACTACAACTTGCTTAAGATCAAACAGCTAATAGATTTCTGAAACTGGAGTGTATCATTTCTTTCTACATTTTACTAGAATTTTTTTTGTGTGTGTTTGATTCAACATTTGATAGAGTAACATATTTTACCACATTATGATTTGGGTTTTTTGTTTTTTGTTTTTTTGAGTTTTTGCAAGGCAAACGGGGTTAAGTGGCTTGCCCAAGGCCACACAGCTAGGTAATTATTAAGTGTCTGAGACTGGATTTGAACCCAGGTACTCCTGACTCCAGGGCCTGTGCTTTATTCACTGCACCACCTAGCCACCCCAATCATGATTTGTTTTGGGAAAATCTCAGGCAACTAAGATCTGGATTTATCAAAGAACACTAAAACCTCAATTTTCTAGGCTATTAGGCACATGAGTTTTAAATTTATAACCCAAATTGAAGACATTTCATTTACAAAATTTGTAGTAGAACCTTCCATAAACTCTAAAAAAAATTCTTTCAAAAAATCATGCAAAGAGTCATATCCAATCCTTTCATGTCCTGAAAAATTCATCCAGAGGCTGGAGTTCTGCTCCTCTACCTAGATGGCTATATCAAAAATAGTGATGTGTAGAAATGACTGAGGAAACAAAGGTTTTTTTTTCTTCTGATCATATCCATTTATTAAACAATGCATATCACTAGAATAACAAATGAGTATTAGCACTCCCCAAAATACAGGGAGGAGACAGATTTACACATTAAAAGGAAACAACCTGATATAACTGGTAATATATTGAAAAGGGATCTGATTTCTAATTGGAGAAATGGTTAAATTACAAGAGTTTTGACAGTTCACAGAAGTGAAGATTAAGCAGGTAGACTTTTCTGGGTGTGAAACAGCATATCACTTAATTCTCAGTAGCAATCAGAAGGAATTTAGAATAAAAGGAAATTTAAAAGTCTCAAAATGGAGTCAGCTTAGTCCACACAATCTCCCAAATTCCCTCACATTCTTCCAGCAAGGGATTTATTATGTGTATGTTAACATTAATAGAATTCCAGGAAAGATGTACCAAGTAAGATAATTTTGTTATACAACCCTCTAATTTTAGTTGAAAGTTTGGCTTGAAATATGATATGTTAGGTTACTATTGTTATGGAAGAAGTCCTGCACATAGTTCAAATTGAAGAGGGACCCTAATGAATGGTAAAGTCCTCTACATGGTTCTTCTTGTGATTCATGTTAATTACTTGAAGTCTTTTGACATTGTAGATGAAGAGGTCAGACACAACTGAAATTACTGAACAATAACATCAACATGGTTTCTTAAACAGTAGGGTTTCTTAAATGACATCCATTAATATTGTTGTTTTGCAATTTTCTTGGCAGAGATAATGGAGTGATTTGCCATTTCCTTCTGTAGCTCATTTCACAAATAAAGGTAACTGAAGCAAACAGGGCTAAGTGATTTGTCCAGGGTCACACAGTTAATAAATGTTTGAGGTCAGATTTGAACTCAGGTCTTCCTAACTACAGGTGTAGCATTCTATTCACCACATCATCTACATTCCTTTAATGATATTCATAATCACTCATAAATATCTATTTTTCCACTGGGGAGAGGGGGAAGTGACAAGATGCTTTTTAGTCAATATCTGTAATTAATTGAACAACACATAAAATTCTCCTATCAGTACATTTTCTTTGACAGACACAAATAGACAATCTGTTCAGTCCAGAAATGTTGGTTGGTTGGTGGGTTCTTGCTCTTCATTATTAGAGAAGACCAAAATGAAATTGCTATGCTTTAGACAAATTGCAGTTTGTCTGACTATGGTTGATCAGACCAATATGAACCCGGAATTCTCTACTACAAGTTGGGCACAAATAGTTCATGTGAACACCTGGTATGGGCACTCTAAACTTAAGGATGTCATATTTCCTTTGAGCTATTTCAATTCTGCCTTCTTGATAGAGCACAGCACCCTTATTGATGAGGGCACGCCATGCTGGGTGGTCCTGTGACAGTGTCTCCTATGCTGTATAATCAATTCTAAAGTTCTTCAATGAAGTCTTCAGGATGTCTCAGTATTGTTCCTTCTGACCCCCTTGTGACAGTTTGCCCTGTGTGAGTTTTCCATAAAATTTTTTTTGGGCAAGTGTACATCTGGCCTTCTAATAATGTGTCAAGCCCATCCTAGCTGCACTCTCTGTAATAGTGTTGGAATGCTAGGCAGTTGGTCTTAACTGTTAGACCAAAATTAGCACAAGCAGCAGAGAATCAATCTATACTTCATTGCTTCTCAGCTTCAGAAGCTGCATTGAGTGCACAGACATCTGCAAACAGAAGACCATGCACCAACACTGGTGACTGGGAAATCCCCAAAGTGTTGTCCATTATCCAGAACCCAGGCAAGTATGCCATCATAGAACTGATATACAATACTGATGAACTTCCCCAGGCAACCAAATTTTGACATAATTTTCTATAAACCCTCATGATTGATGGTATCAAAGGCTTTGGTCATATCTATAAATGTAGGCCTCTGTTTTATTCCTTGCATTTTTCCTGGAGTTGTTGGGCAACAAACACTATATTGACTGCCCTCAACCCTTTCTGAAGCCACACTGAATCTCTGGTTGGTTACTATCTTCCAGGTGAAGGATCAGCCTATTGAAAAAGACTCTGACAAGAATATTACCAGCAATGTCTAAAAGAGAAGCACCCCTGTGATTGTCACAGGACAATCTATTCCCTTTACCTTTATAGTGATGGACAATGGAGACATCCTTGAATTCTTGAGGGATAACCTCTTCATGCCATATAACCTGGAAAATTTCCTTCAGTTTTTGGATGAGCAATGGACCCTTACCTTGTAGATCTCAGATGGCATAGAATCAGCAGGTGCTTTGACACTTGAAAGGAGTGTAGTGGCATTCAAAACCTCTTCTTCAATTGGAACTTCAGCTAGGGACTGATTGACTTCAACTTGAGGTAAAACGTCAGTGGCTTCTACATTGATTGACAATGGTCTGTTAAGAATATTATGGCAGGTTCAGTATCTCTCTTGTGTCACATGCCTACGTGCCTATCATTTATTTATTTTTAGGTTTTTCCAAGGCAAATGGGGTTAAGTGGCTTGCCCAAGGTCACACAGGTAATTACTAAGTGTCTGAGGTCAGATTTGAACTCAGATCCTCCTGACTCCAGGGTCAGTGCTCTACCCACTGCTCCAGCTGGCTGCCCCACATGTGCCTATCATTAATCAAAGTGGATCCATCAGCACTGAGTAGTTGAGATGCACTATAGGCCCATAAATAACTTTCAGAGCATCCTAAATGTTTTGGCTTGTTACTGTCTACACAAAATTGAGTTTCATCTGCCTTCTTACTGAACCAAGAGTCCTGCATCTCCCTAAGCTTCACTTACACTTTACTTTTGATGAAATTAAATTCTTCCTTCTTAAAAATGGATAAACTATCTTGCTGGTAAACCCTGTGGAGTTATTGTTTTCCATTTAGCAGCTTCTGTGTTTCCCCATCATTTTCATCAAACCAGTTTTGGTGTTTGCAAGTGTTCTGGTCCAGATGAACAAAGGCACTGTTGTATACCAGATGTCTGAAAACTGTACACTCCTTTTCTGCTCCACTGTTACCAACTGTGTGTTAGCTCAGTTTCCCCTCCAAGTTATCAACAGTGTTCCTGCTCAAAGAGACACTAATCTTTTGATATTAATTCTTCTAGTATTCATTTTGCCTTGGGGCTGCTGCTTCAGCTGCATGTGAATATTTAGCTTAGAGAGGATGAGTTTGTGATCAGTCCGACACTGTGCACCAGTCATCACCTTTGTCACTCTCACATCCTATCTGTCTCTTCTTACAATCACAGTCTAATAGATACCAATGTTTGCCACAAGAGTATATCCAAGAAGTTTTATTGTGTTTAGGTAAATGGAAGACAGTGTTTGTTATGAGAAGGTCATGTGATACACAAATATTCAGTAGAAGGTGACCATTGCTGCTACTGTTTTCAATTTCATTCTTTCCAAGGACCCCCTGTCACCTTTGGTAATCTGAGCCTACTCTAACATTAAAGTCATCTAGAATTATAAAGGTGTCCTCTTTGGTACATTGATCTCCAGGTCTTCATATAACTTTTCTTTAACTTTATCAATATTCATCATAGTGGGAGTATAAGAACTGATGATGCTGGCTTAGCATTTTCCTAGAAGTTGCAATATCATAGTCATGAGCCTGTCATTCATTCCTTTTGGTAGGCATGTAGGTAGAATGTTGACGAGATTAGTTTTGATAGGAAAAGCTACCCCAACTTGATGGCATTCCCTTTGCCTGCAGTCACTCCAGAAAAACGTGCATCTAGCTCTGACTTCAGTAAGGTGGCCTTCATTTTTTAGACTAGTTTTACTCAGGGCTGCTATTTGGATACATACTTGCTGAGTTTGTCTTTCAGGTCTATTGGATCTCATGCTGTTTCTGAATGTGTGCACGATCCAAGCACCAATGGTGATGGTGAGTGGAATCTTTGAAGAAGGTTTTGTAGTTTTTTTGTGTGTCTTAAACACACTGTGGGATCCCCGCCTGCCACAGTAATTAGGTCAGGGTTGGGTAAGCAGACAATTTTTAGGGCACCTTTTCTAGCCCCTTTCTCACATTGGGAGCTGAGCAGTGTGGTTCTTCAAAATGCTGCTCAGCTCAGTGCTGATTTCAGTGCAGAAATGACTCTAAGACCTTGGGTCACCTAAGTGCAGTGTGACTACTGCTTCCAATGTTTTTTGCACCTGCTTCTGTCACTTTTGTTGTGTGTGTAAATTGGATTTAAGTGAAGTAGAGCTGCACCAAGTCGGCTGCCTCACTCTCTTTTCTAAAGTCACCATGATCCAGCATAGCAAGGCAGAGTCAAGACAACTGGTGACAGCTCTAGATGCAGTAGATGACCTTGGTGTCTTCAATGTTTAAACAAGTTCTAAGCACTCCACGGCAGCTTCTTCAACTGGCTTCTTGGCCATTGGAATGAATTATTCTCCTCTACCCATTCCACCAGTGGAAGATCAGTACTCGACAATGAGTTTGAAACTCCCTCAATTACCCTCAACCTGCTTTAGCCTACCTGTGATAAGGTTCAACAGGGTGTGGCCACTGCATGCTACAGCTTCTTGGAGCCACAGATGAGAGTTAGGTGGCTCAGGTGGACATCAAAGGTGGAAAGCAGCCTTGAAAAGCACTCTGTAGCCCTTACACCAAAGTACTAATCTTCCTTGAACACACCGTACACCCTGCCCAGAATTGAAGAGGGAAAAAGAAAGTAGGCTGAATTGCTTTGAGAAATTACAATTATTCAAAACTTCCCCCTCTCAATAAAGGCCCATCTATTTAACATCAATATTCTTCTGGAAGAGTAAAGAGAAACATCATTTTCTCTTAATATAATATTAACTACTATTGATATTCTTTGCTTTCCATCAATGAAACCTAATCCCAAAAGAATGGTTGGTAGGTAATATGTTAAGAAGGTAAAGTACTTAATGATTTTTTGGTGTTTCCTGAATAAAAAATATAATAGGAAAAGAAGAATTGAGAATCTTAAAGGAAAAAAGTCAGTCCTACTTTTCCCAATTTGTTTGCAAAATAAAGCAATGAAACCCCAAGGTTAAGAATTTAGTTACATAAATCAATTGCTAGAACATTTAATGACTACAAAGGACCTTGAAAGCAATTTTTTCCCATTTCCTCACCAAAGAATCAAACAGTGTAAAGTAATTCAGAAAAATAGATTCAGTAAAAAGATATCAAATTGAAACTCTTCCCATGTCCCAATCTTTCTCCTTGACTTTTTTTCCTTAAATTCCATGTTTTCCCAAGTTCCTCTATCTCTTGTGTGGCCTGACCTTTCACTTCCTTTGTTATTATGTTCACTGAACATAATGTCATTAGAGCAGAAACTCAGGTCTTTATATTCGTACATTAATGAATTTAAACCTCTCTTCCTCTCTTAGCTTCCTCTGTCCATACAGAGGAAGGGAGTTTTTTGAATCAGGGATCTGAAATATGGTCATATAAAATGTACAAGCATAAATTTTCTTTGTCTCTCTCTGCCTCTCTCTTTTCTCTGTCTCTGTCTGTCTCTCTCTCTGCCTCTGTGTCTCTGTCTCTGTCTCAGTTTCTCTTTTCTCTCTCTCTCTCTCTCTCTCTCTCTCTCTCTCTCTCTCTCTCATACTTCATCTTTCTTTCTTTCTCCTGTTTTCCCTCCCCCCCATTCCCCTATCCTTCTCCTCTCCTCTCCTCTCCTCTCCACCATATCTACTTCCCTCTTCCATCTCCCTGCTCCTCCAAGAAGACTTTGGTCACATGATAGCCCAGTATTCCACAGGTCACATGAGAGAGAGATTAGACTTGTTTGATCTTTTATATGAGAATATTGAAAGTTGCACAGAAGAACATTGAGACTTCATGAAAATTTGAGCTTTCTGAAAATGAAATTGGAAACCTCTGTGGGCAGGACATTCCCCCCTTCCCCCATTTACCCCCCTTCCCCCTTGGGCATCTTCCTGCAGAAGCTGTCTAAGCCCTTGTCAGAGAGCTTGAGGAGGGCATTCTTCTTCCTCTGATAAGAGTTGGAATAGATGGCTGCTGTGCTCACTTCTAACACTCAAAGACAAAAGGTGGAATAACTGGTGTGATCAAAATATAGCTCAATGTAAATTAAAATTTTCCAAATAATCTTCTGAGCTCTACATCTGTCCATAATGTAATGAACTGACTTGGGGGGGGGTACTAAATTCCTCTTCACTTGTTTTCAAATGGAGACTAGATGACTATTGGTAGAGGGAATTTTTTTTCAGTCACACTGATATCTGAGGTGTATTTACCCAGCTCTCATACATATATATATATATATATATATATATATATATATATACATATATATATATATATATATATATATATATAGTAATTCTGACCCTTTCCTTTATATGGTCACACAAATCATTAAGGAAAATTCAAAAATGTATATGATACTGGATGCTCTTTGTAAAATTTATTTATTTTCATCCATATGTGCACATGCATATTTCCAAGTTACAAATTTTTCCTCCACCCTCCCTTCCCACCCCCCTCCCCTCAACAGGGATCATTGTATATACATATTTTGATAAATGTTTACAAATTAGTAAGTTTTGGCATGAGGAATTAGAATTAAGGGAAAGAGATCCATAAGAAATCATTTTTATAAAGTGTTCATCAGATTTGGAAGGATTTTTTTTTCTGTGTGTTTTGTTTTGTTTTGCTTTTCTTCTTCTTCTTCTGGATGGGTATAACATTGTCCATAACCAGTCTAATACAGTTGTCCTAGCTCTCTGGACTACCAAGAAGAGTTGTTTCCATCAAGGTTGTTCATGTCACAATGTTGTTGTTAATGTGCCCAATTTTCTCTTGATTCCACTCCTTTTGCTCAGCATCAGATCTTGCAAGTGATTCCATGCTTCTCTAGAATCCAACCATTTATTGTTTCTTATAGAATAATAATATTCCATAGTATTCACATAGCATAACTTATTTAGCCATTTCCCAATTGATGGGCATCCCTTCAATTTCCAATTTTTGCCACTACAAAAAGAGCTGCTATGAATATTTTGGAACATGTGGGCCTTTTGATTCTGGATGTTCATAAATTTTCACCAACATATTGATCATAATAATTTTTATGTTGATACATATACTTACTTATAGCCTTATGAATGTGGCTCATTTCACTTTTTCTCTTCAGGGAAATTTCACTCAGAAGTTATTCCTTTAAAGTTTTTCCTTTAAAAGCAAAACTAAAAAGCTGACTAAATTATCTTAAGACACTCTCAAATCTTAAAAGTCTTAAGGAAGTAAAAACTACAATGTGGTGGTAAGTAGTAAGGAAGATGAAAATTAGTATGAGAAGCGAGGAAAGTAATCACTGTTCTGAAACAGATTCAAAGGAGTTCACTTATGTACATATAGGCCTTATTCTCTTTGCTCTCCTCTCAATTTCTAAAAAGAAAACTCATAGTAATTCTCACCTGTGAATAACCACTCCTTCTATAATACCATCAAGCATTATCTTTGTGTACCATTTACAGAAACCTGTTTCCCTTTGCCTATTAGGGCTGAAGAAAACCTTCTTTTTACACATTCATCGCAAAATAGATAAAGTCAGGCCACATTTTCTGCCAAAACATTCCTAGAAGCAGCATCAAAATGTAAGTTGACATATAATGGAACAATGTTATAGTCTTTGCAAGGTCAATCAAGAATACTGAGCCAGCTAATATGTAACAAAATTATGTTTAAATGTAAAGATAATAACTATAATTCTTGGTAATATTTTTAAATGGGAAAAATATGCTCCAGGCTTTACAAAATGACCATTCATGACCTATGCTCACTGATTACACATAGGGTTCAGTATTACAAAACACATCAGCCTCAATATTTCAAATATTCTGTGATGCTATATTTTCAAGTCTGTTTTTCAAATTTTTTGTATTACCCTTTCACCCTCACATATCAATAATTCCAACTTTAAGGAAATACCACTGTCCATCTTCATTTATTCCCTGTTCAAAAATCTTCCTGATATTAATTATCCATCTTTTTATCTTACTGTTTTTACTGTTGTTGGAATCATCACAAGGTCAAGACTTTGGAGTTATTCTGGCATCCAGATATTTATGCTATCTATCTAGTTGACATGAGCAATAGAAATGAGTATATATTTTGTTTTATATGTATGTGTATATATATATATATATATATATATATAAAATTACTATATCTTTATTAATTGTTTACCATGTACCAGTTGATCTGAGCTCAAATCTGGCCTCAGACATTTCCAAGTTATGTGACTCTGGGCAAGGCACTTCTGATTGTCTTACTCCATTGGAGAAAGAAATGGCAAACTACTCCAGTATTTGCCAAGAAAACCTTATGAATAGTACTGGTGTGCTAAGGTCCATGGGGTCAAAAAGAGTTGAACATAATTGAATGAGTGAACAACAATGTGTCAAGTACTATTAGAAACACTGAAACTATAAACATAAATATAAAGACTAATATTCTAAAGATCAAGGACCTTGAATTCTATTTAGGAAATATAACACCTGAATGGAAACTGAAAGGGACAGAAAATTCTTGTGTGGCGGCATTTTAGAGGAAATCCAGAGAATAAGTAGTAGAGTCTAGAGAGAAATGAAGACATGGTTGACTTCATCACTATTTTTAGATGGTAGCTTTGTAAGTTCATTATCAACTAATCAGAGAAAGTGGCCTCACTGACAGAATATACTTCCATGAGTAAAATGACCTTATGGGGAATGCAATGGAAGTGTAAACTTCTAGACTTAAAAGCTAACTGTGACACAATAAAG
Organism: Macrotis lagotis; assembly: GCF_037893015.1. Classification (NCBI taxonomy): domain Eukaryota; kingdom Metazoa; phylum Chordata; class Mammalia; order Peramelemorphia; family Peramelidae; genus Macrotis; species Macrotis lagotis. Next base: position 427,845,546 of record NC_133666.1, on the reverse strand, counting down.
GAAGTCCATGAAATCACAAATACGACCAAGATATGAATGAAAAGCATAGATGGGCCTGGTTACCTTTCTCAAGAGTAGAAACATTCTGATATGGGATATAGAGAGCTGACCCTTCAGGAAGAGCTGGCCTTAGAACACTGATATAATACTCAACTTCTCATTATCTATCACTCAGCCTACATATACAAATCTTTGATATATATTTTTGTATTTACCTTGAAAACACCTCTGGGTTATTGTCGACATGAAATAAAGAAGACTACCAAAGTAGCAAAAATTAGTGCAATTAGGGATGCATGCAGTACCAAAGTACAGGAGTGCCCAAGAGGCCACAAACAGGCAAAATTCAACACATTTGTAAAGAGAGAAAGTCTCATGGGAAGGCATAACCTCAAGAAGCTGTTACATAAGTTGTAATGAAAAACAACCGAAAGTCTATAGAGAAAGAAGCAATGGGAAAACTAGTTTGGAACTGCTCCAGTCATGGGTTCAGTTGGGATTAAAGTCAAGTAGCTCCTACTAATGTCTGCATTCAACATTTTAAAGAATAGTTTCCATTGTCTTCTTTTAACTGGTTTCATAAGACCATAGAAGAGTTGTAGCTCTAGGACTAGGCAAAATCAGCAACCACATTCGATAAATTCATTTTCCCCAATTCAGTCATTCACCACCTAATTGAAGATCTCATTATGGCTCACCTCTACCATTATGGTAACTTTCTAGGTAGCCTCTCTGCTTCAAGTTTCTCCCTATTCCAATGCTTCCTTCACTCAACTGTCAAGATTATTTTTCTAATGAATAACTGTCAACTCCCCATTAAATAAACTTAGTGGTCTTTATTCGCTAGAGGATAAAATAAAACTCTGATACCTCTAAAGTTTTTCATAGCCTGTCCCCTATCTATATGTCTAATCTTCTTACATATTAGTCCCTTCTACACTTTATCCAAACTTTAACAACAATGGGTACTTGCTACTTCTCACATTTGCAATGTAATTCCTTACCTTTTGCTCCTTTTTAATAGCATTTAAGAAAATAGTAGAGGGATAGAGCACCAGCCCCGGAGTCAGGAGGACCTGAGTTCAAATCTTACTTGATACACTTAATGCTCAACTTAGCCGTGTGATCATGGGCATGTTATTTAACTCCATTGCCTTGCAAAAAAAAAAAAGATAAAGATAATAACAGAAACTGATTTTCTCTCTCTTCCACTACTACCCCATTAAAAATAAAAAAAAATTCTTGTGAGAAATATGCATAGTCAATAAAGACCAACTCTTTCATTGACTGCATTCAAGAAATACATAACTCTTTCTGAAATGTAAATCTATCATCACCCTGTCAGGAAGAGAATAAAATGATTCATCATTAGTCATCTGGTATCCTGAATGTTCATTCTGTTGATCAGAATTCTTACCATTTTCAAATTTGATTATCTACAATATTTATATTATTGTATCAATTATTATTCTGTTCATTTATTATTCATCAATTTATACTGATTGTCTCTCATTCCCACAAAGTTCTACTTCCTCACCCCTGCCCTTTACCTTTCAAAACTCAGTTTAAATCCTATATTCTGCTGCAGTGCTTTCATGGCACCTCCAGTTACTAATGTTTTCTCCTCCTTTTATATTGCTTTCCAAATATGCATATATATCAATCCTTATACATATATGGATAGATATATACACAAATATATATATATACATATATACATACTACATATAGATATGATATCTTATATTTATATAATTACTTAAATGATGTATTTCCCCAATAGAATCCCTGTGACAGAGATTTTTTTTCTGTTCTTTATCCTCAGCAATTAACATAACACCTAGCAAAATGTAATCAATAACTTCTTACTGATTTAACTTGAGTTCATGTCCTGCCTCTGATAGGTCACTCAGTAGTTCTGTGACTCTGGATAAGCCATTTAATCTCTCAGATCTCTAGGTATCAACAGCAACCCTAAAGTTGCAGAGGAAAATACAAAATTGAATTGGAAAAAGGACTTTCCTCATTTGAAAATTCACTAAAACAATGAAATTGCAGGCTGATTTTTATCATTGTAAAAACAGTATTAGATAATTAATTCTAAGTGATATAGATCTAAAGCTTTGTAGATGAATTGTGAACGTGTAGTCAACTACTCAATACTGATAATACTAAGCATTTCTGAATGACTTCGGTGGCTCATGATTGCTAGAAATCTTGAACATTTTGGAACTATATCAACCTTTCTGTATAGTTCTCTTCTTTATTCTCTAAGGAAAGGTTATTGCTGTTTCGTGTTGATAATATTCATTTCATTCTTTCATGTTTTATTCATGTTTCAAATCATTCCTTTGCTTCAGCGAATCATGTATCTCTGTTTTAGCAACAGGCTTTCATTTTAAAAGACTTTGGCTATTGGGAAGCAAATCAGATGTAATGACATGTTTTCCTGACAGAAAGTTGATGGATTGAAATTGAGGAATGGGGCATAATGTGAGAATTTGTTTAGTTAAACTGAATATTTGTTACAAGAGTTTTTTGTTTCTGTTTTTCCAAAGGGGTGAGTGAATGAGGTGGAAAATAAATATTTGTTTATTGAACAATTTCATAAAAAAGAAAAGTTTAAATAAAAAAAAATGGGGCAGCTAAGTAACACAGTGAATGCAGCACCAATCTTGAAGTCAGGAGGACCTGAATTCAAATCTGACCTCAAACACATAATAATTACCTAGCTGTGTTACCTTGGGCAAGTCATAATCCCATTTTCTTGCAAAAAAAGAAAAATAATTTGGTATCTCCTGGTTGTTTTCTTTTCTTGTTTTGAGTAGAATGTCTTTTGTACTTACTATGAATACATGAGTAAGCCCAGCCCTATAAGAAGTGGCACACAAAGGATATGTATAAACATATTTCAATTGAAGAAATTAAAGATATACATATATATATATATAAAATGAAAAAATGCTACAAATTATTATTGATAGAAAAATTCAAATTAAAACAACAACGAAGTATCACTTCACACTTGTCAGATTGGCCAAGATGAGAAAAAGGGAAAATGATCAGTATTGGAAAGATCATGGGAGGACTGGACCTTGTTGCATTGCTGGGGGAGTTGTGAATGAATCCAACCATTCTAGAGAATAATATAGAACTATGCCCAAAAAGCAATAAAAAATTTCATTCCCTTCAATTCCAGGAATTCCAATTATATGTCTATATCCAGAAGAAATCATAAAAAATGGGAAAAATCCCAGATGTGCCATAATATTCATAGCAGCTCTTTTTGTAGTAGCAAAGAATTGGAAATTGTGGGGGATGCCCATCACCTGGGGAATGGCTAAACAAGTTATGGTACATGAATACTATGGAATATTATTGTTCTATAAGAAACCATAAATTGTCAGACTCTAGAGAAGCATGGAATGACTTATGGGATTTGATGCTGAGTGAAGGAAGCAGAACCAAGAGAATAGTATACACATCAACCACAACATTGTGAAATGATCAGTCTTGATGGAAGCAGCTCATCTCAGCAGTTAAGAGAGCAGAGCAACTGTATTAGGCTGGCTATGGACAACATTAACCCCATCCAGAGGAATAAAAGCAAAACAAAACAAAACAGAAAACACAACCCTTCAGTATCAGATGAACACTTTCTAAAAGTTATCTCTTATGTATTTCTTTCCCTTAATCCTAATTCCTCATACTGAAAATGACTAATTTCTAAACACATTTATCAAAAATATGTTTGTATAATGCTAATCTGACTGTTTGCTGGTGGTGGTTTTTTATCACTTTAGGATATGTTTAGAAGTTTCTTTCAAAGGCTCTGACTCAAATTCAATATCATTCTTAGTGACCAAACCTACCAAAAAAATGAAACAACTTTTCAATAAAAGATCTTGGAGGAACTTCAGGTAAAGGTCTATCTTGTGGGTAAAAGAGAAGTATAGCCCAGTGTAGTTAGGAAAATTGAGAAGCTAGTGGGAGAACTAGAAAGCCAGGGAAAGCAGCTCATGTCCCTGCTCAGCAGGCCAGTCACAACTGCAATTGGGAGAGCAAAATTTCAAACCCTGGAACATTTGTGCTACTCTAGCACAGGGAATAAACCATGAATACCATAAATGACAGAGCAGAAAGCCAGGCACCAGTCCTCCTGACCCCAGAAAAAAAATAGCTTGGGCACTGTATGTCCTGTGCCCCAGGAGTAAAGATCAACTATCAAAATGAGCAAAAAACCAAAAAGGTACTAATCATTGAAAGCCTACTACTCTGATAAGGATGATAAAAATGTCATCTCACAAAAGGAAAGCAGGGACAAAATGCCTATATGTGAAGCCTCAAAAAGGTTGATGATTTTGTCTCAAAACCAAAAAAAAGACCTCTTAGAAGAATTCAAAAAGAATTTTAAAAACCAAAGAAGAGAAGAAAAGTGGAGAAAAGAAATGAGTCATGCAGGAGAATTACGAAAAATTAACTGAAGGAAACAATAATTTTAAAAATAAAAATGATCCACTGGAAAATAAAATTGACCAACTATAAAAGGAAAGAAACTCATCTAAAAAGTAAAATAACCAGTTGGAAAAGAAATCCAAAAAATACACTGAAGAAAATAAAACCCCCAAATCTAGAATTGTATAAATAAAAAGGAATAGTTCTATTAGACACCAAGATTCCATCAAGCAATACCCAATAGACTGAAAAAAACAGAACAAATGTAAAGTAGCTCTTAGGAAAAACAATTGGCCTGGAAAATAGATCTAGAAGAGATACCTTATGAATTATTGGTCTACTTGAAAACCACAATTAGAAAAAGAATCTGGAAAATACCTTACAGTAAATTATCATGGAAAACTCCTCTAATATCATATAACAAAAAGATAAAATAGTCCTTGAAATAATTCATCAATCAACCCCAGAAAAGATCCCTGATTAAAAACTCCAAGGAATATTGTAGTCAAATGCCAAATTCTCAGCTAAAGGAGAGAATACCAGGAATCCATAGGCAGGATTATGAAGTACTTATCCTCTTCAACATTTAAGGATCAGAGGACCTGGAATAAAATATTCTGGAGGACAAAGGAACTTGGGTTACAAACAAGAATTGATTACCCTGAAAAATTCAGTATATTATTTCAGGGAAAAAGATGAATTTTCAATGAAATAGATGACTTTCAAACCTGCCTGACAAAAACTAACTGGATAGAAAATTTTATCTTCAAATACATGACTTAAGAGATATGTAAAAAAGATAAGCAGAAAAGGGAAAAATGTTAGTCTGACTACATTCCTACATGTGAAGACAAGACTTATAGCTCTTGAGAACTATATTTTTCTTAGGACAGTTGAACAGAGCATATTTAAACAAGAGTGTGTGGGTATATAAGAGTTTGATGTGATCAAACTCTTAGCTCTTAAGGATTGAATTTATATTGGACAGTTGGAGGGTTTGTTCTTTTTTTTTTTGGCATTTGCACAGCGACATTTTTATTGCTACTTAAGGCTTCCCTGCACATCATTTCCTAAGTTTTTGGCATTTAAAGACATTGCACAATGGTTCTACCAGACAGACACCCTTCCCCAAAGCAAATGGGAAAAGCTTGTGCTCCCTGGGGAGATGGGGGAGCTAAGCAGAGCTGCGGTATTAGTGGGCAGTGGTGTGCAGGGGGCAAGAGAAGGCTCCCAGGAGCTGGGATTTGGCTGCAGTCCTTTCCCACACAGCTCCCAGTGATTTTCCAGTTGATTTGTTTGGGAATCAAGGGATTCTCAAAGAGGGAGATGCAGGAAAAGAGCCGACTGCAACTTTGCCAAGTCCCAAAGGTTGGGACCCCCATTTTGGGGGTAGGTAAGTCAAGGAGCAGAAGCAGCAAGCTTGGACTAGCTATGAAGAGGGGCTTCCATTGAGTGCTGGGGCAAGATCAGGAAAAGCAAGCCAAAGTGCTCTCAGTAAACCCAAGAGACAGGTACCCACTGGGGGGAACTGCACGCTTGCTCAAAGACATCTTGTAATATCTTGAGGCTCTCCTCAATGCCATTATTTACCGGTGTGAGATCAAAATAATGTGCATATCTGGTGTGGATAGCCTCCGAATCCTTTTGCAGTTGCTGCAACGCTTCTGACTGATGGGCCTTGTCTGTCGGAGCGATGAACACAATGAAAGGGGACAGTTCTGCTGTCCGAATAATCTGGTGCAATGTCTCAAATTTGGTGCCAAACATATTGCCCTGGTAGCTGCCAAATTCTAAGAACTCATTGGCTGAGATATTCTTGGTCATCTCCTCAGTAGAGATGAAGTGATAATCCTTCCCATTTTCTTCACTCTTCTTTGGAGGTTGGGTGGTATATGGAGCTAGATACACAAACTTCTCTGGGTTCTGATTGACCAGAGCGTTCTTGATGTGGCTGCGCCCAACTCCATTGGCTCCTATCAGCACCAGGGTCTTCCGCTTGAATGCAGGGAGCTGCACAACTTCCTCATAGGAAACCACATCCAACTGATCAAAAATTGAGCTGTGCTTCACCAGGTACTTGTCTTTGTACTTTTTCTTCTTTCCTCCAAAGGGGCTGCAGCTTGGGGACTCAGTCCGAGTAGCTGATTGGCCACACTAGCCACTCTCCACTCTTGCAACTCTGGAGAGGGGATTAAGCCTGCAGCTTCCCTGGCAGAGCCTTCTACCCTGCCCTGCCACCAGTTGCTGTCGTCCTTGTTGATGATCTGAATGATGTCTCTTGTGGTGAACTTCAGGCCTGCTTCCTTGTAGGGGATCAGGGGATCCTTCTGGGGGTCATAATCAAACTGGGCCCGCATAAACATCTGGAGAGCAGGGAGCTGGCTCTGCTGGTTGGGGATCACTTTTAATGAGATCATTCCTTTGGTTTCTTTCATCACCTTCTGCAGCCGATCCACAGAGTGGTTGGTTACACTCATGCCATTGATTTCTAAGATCTCATCTCCCACGTGAAGGGTGCCTTGTCTGTGAATCATGCCTCCGTGGAGAATTCTGGCCACCATGCAAGACTGTTTCTCATTCAGCTTCAGAGTAATTCCCATGGGCTCCTCTGTGACTTTCTCAAATTGAATGAAGCGGACTTTCCATGGCTCCTGGTTGCCGCCTTGGACGAGTCCAGGACTAGCTGGTGCAGCAGACCCATTGGTGTATATGTCCTCGGTCACAGCATTAGAGGGAAAAGAAGCCACCTGGGGCTTGGCGCGGTGGTGCAGCAAGTGCTCCAGGTAGAGGTTGGCCAGCGCCGTGCGCATGCTGTTCCCGCTCTCCGTGCGGCTGGACTTGAGCATCATGGCGCCCCGCCCCTCGGCCCCCCAGGCAGCCCCGCATAGCCGCCCGCATCGACTCACGGCCTGCTGGGAGCTCCCCGGGGAGAAGGGAGGGTTTGTTCTTGAAACAAAAGGTAGAAGTATAAATTGATTGTGATGGAAAAATGCTTATGCTCTTGAGAATTGTACTTCTAAAAGTCAGTTGAATGGAGTATATTTGATAGAAGGAATGGATGGATACAAGACAGCTATAAAATAATTAAGACATGAGAAAAGAAAAAGTATTATGATGAGATAAGAAGGTGGAGGTAATAGAGGATAAATAATATCAAATGAAGAGGAACAAAGAACCTGATATAGAAGAAGTAAAGAAGGTAGGGTGTGAGTACTAAGTAAATCTCACACTTCACACATTTGTCTCAAAGAGGAAATAACATACATCCCCAACTGAGTTTAGAAATTTATCCCACCATATAGGCAACCAGAGTGTGAAACAGGTAGGTGAGCTGATGAAAGGAAGGCAACAATCAAAAGCAAAACACTTGTGAGGAGAAATAAGGGAAAAGGAGAGAGAAAAATATAAACAGATGAAGATAGGATGGAGGGAAATACAGAGTTAGTAATCATAACTGATTATGAATGTGATGAGGTCTCCCATAAAATGGAAGTGGATAGCAGAGGCAATTAAAAACTAGTATCCTACAATATGTTGTTTACAAGAAAGACATTTGAAGCAGAAAGATATACTTAGGGGTATAAAGGTAAAAGACTGGAGCAGAACATGTTATGCTTTAGCTGAAGTACAAAACCATCAGCAGTAGCAATCCTTATCTCAGATAAAGCAAAAAGCAAGAATAAATCAAATTAAAAGGGATAAGGAAAGAAGATACATCTTCCTAAAAGATAGTATAGGCAATCAATATTAAACACATACATACCAAATAGCATAACATCCATATTATTGGAAGAGAAGTAAAGGACTTAGAGGAAGACGTAGACAGCAAGATTATTTTAGTGGGAGACCTTACCATCTTTCTCTCATAATTAGATAAATTTAACCATAAAATAAATAAGGAAGTTAAAGAGAGAAATAGAATTTTAGAAAAGTTAGATATAGTTGACCTCTGGTGAAAATTAAATGGGCATAGAATGGGGATAGATAGTTCTCTGCAGTACATGGCAACTATGTAGAAACTGACCATGTTTTTAGAGTATAAAAACCTCACAATCAAATGCAGAAAGGCAGAAATATTAAATTCATCATTTTTTGATCTTGATAAAATAAAAATTACTTGTAATAAAGGATCATGGAAAGGTAAGCTAAATATCAATTGGAAACTAAATAACCTAATATTAAAGAATGAATGGATCAAACAGTGAATCATAGAAATAAAGAAATAATCAGCAATTTCATTTAAGATAATGACAGCATGAAACATCATACCTAAACTTGTAGGATGTAATAAAAGCAGTTATTAGGGAAATTTCATGTCTCTATATGCTGGCTTGAGTAGAAAAAATAAGGAAAAGGGAGATGAATAAATTGAACACAAATAAAAGTAAAAAAAAGACCAAATTAAAAATTCACAATTAATTATCAAATTATAAAGGATAAATTAATAGAATTTAAAACATGAAAACTATTGAATTAATAAATTAAACTGAGTTGACTAAGAAAAAACAAATAACATAATAAATATTTGGTTTATCTGCTTAAAAAGAATAAAGAAGATAACCAGATTACCAGTAACAACAGTACCACCAAGAGAGAAGAAATAAAAATATTTCAGAGCTTTTTTGCCAACTATTGGACAATAAATCTGATCAAGATAAATATTTCCAAGAATATAAATTACCATGAGGGACATGAGAGCAAATAAAATACTTAAATAATCCCATTTCAGAAGAAAAAATTGAACAAGCCATTAATAAATGCAGGAACAGATGGATTTGCAAGTGCAGTCTACTAAACATTTAAAGAACAGTTAACTGCAATTCTATATAAACTATTTCAAAAAGTAGGTGAAGAAGGAGTCCTTCCAAATTCCTTTTGTAATATCCAACATGGTGCTAATACCTAAATAAAGATAAGTCAAAACAAAGACAAATTTCCTGAATGAATATTAATGCAAACAGATCAGAGAAGATTTCCAGCCAAGATGGCAGAAAGAAGACAGGTCCTGTGCAAAGGTCTTCTGATTGTCCATCATATATAATATGAAACAAACCTCTTAACAGAAATTCAATCTACAAAACCCAGAAAAAAAAAGAAGATAGGAGAAGAACATCTATGAACAAGGTCTGTCTTTGGGGATCATGGATAAGTTGGGGGCAGAGAGCAGAGAGCCAGCTGGGGTGGGGTGAGAGCTAGATTTGAGTCAGACTAACCTAGGATCAGTCATGGAGGTGTTGACTATGGGAGCCGCAGTCTAAGAGCCAACTGGGGTGGTAGGCTTTGACTGTAGGATTAATGATGTGGGGCCCTCTGGCAGGGCTGGAGTGCAAGTTCCAGTGCTGAGAGTTGTGGCAATCTGCTGGGCTCCACTGGTCTGGAGGACCTCAGACTCCATACATTCATTTCAACTGAACACTCTTCCAAGGACAAACAGAGTAACAGTGCCTTCCTCCCCACTCAGACTCAGGTGTGGGCAGTAGAGCTCCTTCAGCAGAATAGGGGTATTAAGTACCTTGCCCCAGGGCATAGCCTACATTGTTCAAGGATAAAAGTATCAAGCAGCAGTACCCAGACCAAGGGAAAGGGCCTCAAATCAAGGTCACAGGCACTCTAGAGAAAGCAAGCAGAATCCTCTACTGGCCAGCCCACTTTGAATTATTAAGCCCAGTGAGAAAAGCCTCTAGCACCCCCATACTGGCAGGACCACTTGGTGTTACTAAAACCAGTGAACAAAACCTATAGGGACCTCAACACCAAACCTCTGAACCAGCCCCTCCCCCAAGAAAGATCGTAGGAAAATGAAGGAAGGCCAATGAAAAGGAAGGTCCATAGAAACCTACCTAGAAGGTAAAGACCCTAACTCAGAGACATCTAGAACCTCTGAAGAGAATATGATCTGGTCCCCAGCCCAGAAAGACTTCCTTGAAGAAATCAGGGAGGAGTTTAAAAATCAATTGGAAAATTTTAGAGAGAAAATTAACACCTTGCAACAAGAAAACAAGTCCTTGGAAAATACAATTGGAAAAATGCAAAAAGAAAATAATTCTCTCAAAAACCTCAATTGGTCAAATGGGAAAACTACTTCAAAAGTAGAATTGACCAATTGTAAAAGGAGTTTCAAAAAGTAAATGAAGAAATTCTTCTCTTTAAAAAAAGAATGGAGTCTATGAAAACTAATTACTTCAAGAAACAACAAGAATGTGTTAAAACCAAAAAATTGAAAAAATAGAAGAAATTGTAAAATACCTCATCAGCAAAACCACGGACCTCAAGAATAGAACCAGGAAATACAACTTAAGAATCATTGGGCTCCTTGAAAATATTGAAGAGAAAAAATACCTGGACTTAATATTACAGAATTTAGTGATGGAAAATTGCCCTGACATCATGGAACCAGAGGGCAAAATAGTTATTGAAAGAATACATCAATCCCCTGCAGAAAGGGATCCCAAAATGAAAACCACAAAGAATATTGTGGCCAAATTCCAGAACTATCAGATAAAAGAGAAAATCCTGCAAGCAACCAAAAAGATATAATTTAGATACCAAGAAACCACAGTAAGGATTACACAGGGCCTAGCTCCATCAACATTAAGGGAACAAAGGGCCAGGAATGTGATATTCTGAAAAGCAAGGGAGTTTGGAATGCAGCCAAAAATTCACTATCTGAAAAAAACTGAGCCTTCTCTTCTAGGGGAAACAATGGACATTTAATGAAATAGGGGAGTTCCAGCATTTCCTGATGAAAAGACCAGAGCTTAATAGAAAATTTGGACTTCAAACAGGAGATTCAAGAGACATGTGAAAAGGTAAAAAAAAAAGGTAAGGAAAAAAAACTGCTATCCAATAAGATGAAACTGGCTATATCCCTATCTGAGAGTAATTCTCTCATAACTCTCAAGAATTGTACCTCTTTTAGAGACAATATACTTAGCCAGAAGTGATGGACACTCATAACTTTTCTGTCACTCAAAATGTTTTAAAAACAATGCCTCCTAAAAGGGGGGGGGGTAGTAAAGAGATGGGAGGGTGGAGGATATTGAATGGGGGTAAATATAATTACATTAAGAGATACAAAGAAACAATTGCAATAGAGGGGAAGAAGGGAGGAAATGAGAACTACCTAAATCTTACTCTCTTCAGATTTGGCTTAAAGTTAACATACATACACTCAGTTAAGAAACTTATAATAACTTTCAAGTATTAAAAGGGGAGGGGGAAGAAAGGGGGAACTAACAGAAGGAAGGGAAGGAGCAAGGGGAAAAGGAAAAAGCTAAAGAAAGGGGAGGGGTTGGATATAGGGAGGCAAACACACTGAAGGTGTTGGTATTCAGAAACAAAATACTGGGGAATATGTATAAAGGGGAAAAGGGGAAAATATAAACAGAGGGATAGGGCTATGCAGAGTTAGTAATTATAACTTTGAATGTGAATGGGATGAACTCATACTTAAAATGTAAATGAATAGCAGAGTGAATTAAAAAACAGAATCCTAAAATAAGCTGCCTACAAGAAACTCATTTGAAGCAGAGAGATACATATAGAGTAAAGGTAAAAGGTTGGGGACTTCTGGCCAAGATATCAAAGACAGGCACAGTGCTAAAGTCTCTTCATCTTCCCTCATATATAATATGAAACAAACATCTTAATAGAAATCCAATCCATAAAACCAAGAAAGAGAAGCTAGGAGAAGAACATTTACCTCAAGGTATGTCTTCCAGAATCGTGGATGATCCCAGGTGCAGAGGGCAGACTCTGATGGGAGCACAGTACAGGGCAAGAGCCTAGTACAGGGCAAGAATCTGAGAGCCTAACAGAGGGCCTATCCTGATCAGCAGCAGGGAGGGAGAGAGTCCGAGAGCCAGACTAATCTGATCAGTCATGGGAGCTTGGGCCAACTAAGGAGTAGTGGCATTGGTTGTGGTACTGATGATCTGGAGCTTGCCAGCAGACCTGGAGGGTGAGTTCCAGTGCAGGAGAGTTGCTAACATTGATGCCTGGACTCCTCTGGTCTGGAGGAACTCAGAGTCCATACCTTCACTTCAGCTGATGCCTCTTCCTAGAACAAATACAATTACAGCACACTTCTGCCACAGGCTCAGGTATGAACAGCAGACCTCCCCCCACCCCCAGCTGTGAATAGGGAGAGAAATTACCTTGACCTAGGGCAAAACCAACCCTTGTTCAAAGATAAAAGTATTCAGCAGCTTCAACCATGCCCTCCAGGCCAAAGGAAAGGGCCTCAAATTAAGGTCACAGACACTCCAGAGAAAGCAACCAACACAGCCTACTCGCCCACATGGAGTTACCAAACCCAGTGAGTAAAGCCTCTAGGGATCTCAACAGCAAAGCTCTGTGAACCAGCCCCTCCCCAACACAAGGTCTTAAGAAAATGAAGACCAGTGGAAAGGAGGGTCCATAGAAAGATTCCTAGAATGAAAAGACTGTAATTCAGAGAGACCTAGAACCTCTGAGGAGAATATGATTTGGTCTCCAGAACAGAAAGACTTCCTTGAAGAAATTAGGAAGGAATTTAAAAATCAATTGGAAAATTTGGAGGAGAAAATTAACACCTTGTAACAAGAAAACAAATCCTTGGAAAATACAATTGGACAAATGAAAAAATAAAATAATTCTCTCAAAACCTCAATTGCTCAAATGGAAAACTCCTTCAAAAATAGAGTTGACCAATTGGAAAAGGAGCTGCAAAAGGTAAGTGAAGTAAATTCTTCTCTTAAAAAAGAATGGAGTCTGTGGAAACTAATGACTTCATGAGACAGCAAGAGTCTGTTAAATAAAAATAAAAATAAAAAATAGAAGAAAATGTAATATATCTCATCAGCAGAACCACTGACCTCAAGAACAGATCAAGAAGGGAAAACCTGAGAATTATAGGTCTTCCTGAAAACATTGAAGAGAAAAAAAAAACTTGGCCTCAATATTACAGGTTTTAGTGATGGAAAACTGCCCTGATATCATGGAACCAGAGGGCAAAATCATTATTGAAAGAATACAATCCCCTCCAGAAGGAGATCCTAGAATGAAAACACCAAGGACTGTTGTGGCCAAATTCCAGAACTATCAGATAAAAAAGAAAATCCTGCAAGTAGCCAGAAAGAAACAATTTAGATACCAAGAATTACACAGGACCTGGCTGCATTAACATGAAGGGATTGAAGGGCCTGGAATGAGATATTCCAAAGAGCAAGGGAACTTGGAATACAATCAAGAATCTACTACCCAGCAAAGCTTAGCCTTCTCTTCCAGGGGAAAAGATAGACATTTAATGAAATGGGAGACTTTCAACATTTCCTGTTGAAAAGACCAGAGCTCAATTAAAAAATTTGGACTTCAAACAGGAAACTCAAGAGACACATGAAAAAGTTAAAAAAGGGTAAAGAAAAAAAATTGCTATCCACTAAGATGAAACTGACTATATCCCCACCTGGGAGAAAGATTCTTGTAACTCTGTTAGAGAGAATATACTTAGCCAGAAGTGATGGACACTCATGACTTTTCTGTGACTCAGATAGAATGATTTATGACCAAGGAAGAGATGGAGAACATCATTAAAAACAAACTAGATAATTTTGATTACATTAAATTAAAAAGGTTTTGCACAGATAAAGCACTAACACCCTGACAGCAACATGGGGTTCATGATCAACCTTAATGGACTTGTTCATTCCATCAGTACAACAACCAGACATAATTTTGGGATAGCTGTGATGGAGAATACCATCTGTATCCAGAGAAGGAATTGTGGAGTTGGAACAAAGAGCAAAGACTTTTAATTTTAAAAAGTCATCTTATTATGTAATTTTTGCTCTCTTATACTTTTTTCCCTTTAAGGATATGAATTCTCTCTTATCACTTTCAACTCTTAGATTAATACATACCATGGGAACAATGGAAAGACTAACAGATTGCCTTCTGTGGGGGGTGGGTGGGAGGGATGTGAGATTAGGGGGGAAAATTGTAAAATTCAAAATAAATAAATAATTTATAAAAAAACAATCCTGGAATGTAGGTGCCATTATTATTTCCATTTTATATGTAAAAAAGCTGAGACAAGCAGAGGTTAAATGACTTGCCCACTGTCTCAAAACTAGTATTTGTCTTAAACTAGATTTCAACCCAGATCACTCTGACTCCCGACCTGGCACTCTATCTAGATGCTTGAGGTTATGAGACAGAGAATTGACAAATTTCATTTCTAGTAATGATTGCTAATAATTAACTAGATGATTTCAATGAAATTTCCCTGATCCTCATAAGATCATGCTTACATCACTTACATCACTTATGGTTCACTTAAGGGCTAAGGCATGCTTTTTGTCAACCTATACCAAAATTTATATACTTCCAATGATAAGTCATCTGTACAAAAATAAAACCAAGTATGCATTAGGGCAAAGCAAATGATGTATAATTAAAACAGAATACCAAATTAAATGACAAAAATCAACCCTTACAAGCAAGGGAAAAGTTCCCACAACCCAGGAGTGGAAGAGGGAAATGTATATCATATAACTTATGCTTCTGCAGTTCAACTCCAGAACTCCTAGTTATATAGCTGACCCAAAATACATGCAGGTTTACCTTTTTATGTTTATTTTGAGAGTTATAAATAATTGTTTAGAAGAGAGATTTTTTGGGATATTTCATATAGGCATTAATCATAAAGCAAAATTTTTAAGTTTTTTTTTCAAGAAGTTTGTGTCTTTTCCACCTATGGTACTACATTTTCTTGCCTTTAGATAGCAGATTCTAAATGAGCAATGACTGACTGGAAAGACAAGAATTTAAAGTACTTCAATGCAGTCATTCTATATGACCATTTGCATTAAAAAATTTAAATCAATGAAAGTATAAACAGAAGCATATTTTTTTGTTTGGCAAGTGAAAATTTTAATTCATACATGAAACATTTCAATGAATTAAAATTGAAGTTAATATTTTGTTAATTGTTTTAAAACCAAAGAACAAAGCACAGATAAAGTTGTCATTTTTCAAATATATAATTTTGTCAAATCTGTGAGTCATTCCCCAATTGATAAATAGTAAAGGTTATTAAAAGGCAATTGCCAGAAGAAGGAATCAAAACAATTTTTAATCATATAAATGCTTAAAATAATTATTAAAAAAATGAAAACTAAAAAAACCCTTAAGATATCACTTTATACCCATTAAATTGGCTAAAATGACAGGAAGAGAAAACAACCAATGTTGAAGCGTATATGGAAAAATTGAGACACTACTTCTTTGTTGGGGGAATCATGAATTGATTTGGGCAATTTGAAGTTATTCCCAAAGAATTATTATACTGCCTATACTTGGCTCAGCAATAATAATACTAGATATACTTCCAGACATGATTAGAGTAAGAGGAAATGAACCTATATGTGCTAAAATATTTATAGCAGCTCTATTTGTTCCAAATAGAATTTTAAGGGATGCCCATCAATTGAGAATGACTGAACAAATTGTACTATGTGATTGTGATAGAATACTACTGTGTTAAGATGATGAGTTTGATGATCTTAGAAAAACTTGGATAGATTTCCAGAAAATTAAGAAGTGAGAAAAATATAGAACTAAGAGAATATTGTATACAATAGCAGCAGTATTGTTTTAAGGACAACTTTGGGTAAAGAAGTCATTTTTAATATATATATATGTATATATATATATATATATATATATATATATATATATATATATATATATAAATTCCTAAATTATCTACAAATTACTAATGGAGGAAGATACTGTCTTCATAAAGAGAATAAACTGATAAATAGAAGTATGTATATAACGATTTTGCATACACACATGCAAGTGTGTGTGTGTGTGTGTGTTCGCACGTATATGCATGTGTGTAATGGTAGCAAACTTTAGGGCAGGATGGAGGTAAAAGGAAGAAAAAATATATGATAAGTGTATTATATATATGAAAGAATTAGCAAATTCTGCATAGGGGATTTGCCATTTCATGTGCAGTCATCTTTTTCCTTTATTGTTGTACTATATCATAAAAATGCTTCTTTTCTCCCATAAAGTTCTATTGAATAAGTTTTAAACAAAGAAAAAATTACAACAGTAGGATGATTTATTTAGTAGTTGACTAAATTGTACCTTTTGCTGACATTTCAGTTTGATGAAAATTTACCTGTGAAAGGGAGATTTTCATAAAACTCTGCCAAATTAATGCTTATGTTTAAAACTTTTCCTAATTATTTGGATATCTTTTACTTCATGGAAAGGAAGCATTCTAAATTAAAATTAATTTTTAAAATACTTAATCATCTAGGCAAAGTTAATTAACAAGTTGGGCTACACTAAATGAAAATGCAAAAAAGATCAATTTTGGAAAGGTCACTGACAAATTGACTAAAGTTAAGAATGGAAAAAAGAAACTTATTATAATGATATTAATTATTACAGGAGATCAATATTTAGGGATAAGTTTCTTTCATTTTTTTCAAAAATATATTGATATAATTAAAATGTTTCTTAAATCCATTATGCTTCCTTTTCCAACCATAATTATTATTTTATTTAAAAAAATTTACTGCAAGATTAATATATGGAATCCAATTAAAAATAAATGTTCATTGTTTCTTTTATGTCCATTATTATTCATTTCATTATTAGTGCTGAAAATAATTTTATCAAGTATTAGTATTATCTGCTCTGGGTATCAGATATACTAAGTATGCTACTGCCTACAACATTTAAATTATATACATAAAATCAATATTATTTAAAAAACTTTTGAGGCACCAAATAATTAGTAAATGGGTTGTTTTATTTTAAGAAATAAAGTAGTTATTCTGTTAAAAAAAATGAGTTCTAAGGACCAAAATTGTGGAATTAAAATGGTTGTTCTATTAAGTATTTAAAGACAAAAATTTTCTCCTAATAACTGTATTGGATATGTCCTATACATTTTGGTATGATGCCTCATTATTGTCATTGTCTCAGATGAAATTGTTGATTATTTCTATGATTTTTTATTTTATCCACTAATACTTTAAAATTAGGCAATTTAGTTTCCAAATGATTTTAGTTCATCTTTCCATAGCCCTTTATTACTTGCAATTTTTATTATTTAATGATCTAAAAATGAAACATTTAAAACTTCCAAATTTTTCTGAATTTGATAGTGATTTGATTGTATGCCCAATACATTGTCAATTTTGGTATAAGTACCATGAATATACCAAAGGAAGGTATATTCCTTTCTATCCTCAATCAATTTTCTCCAGAGGTCAAAAATAACTAAATATTCTAAAATTCTTCTCATTTTCTAAACTTTCTTCTTGTTTATTTTTTTGTTAGATTTATTTAGAGTGGGAAAGGTTGACTTCCCCCACTAATATAATTTTGCTATCTATCTTCTGGTAACTCAATTATCTTCTTTAAGAAACTGAATGCTATACCACTTGATTCATATATGTTTAATATTGATATCACTTCCCTTTTGGGATGATGTAGTTTCCTTTTTCCTTTTAATTAGATATATTTTAATTTCATTTTTTCTGAGATTGGGATAGCTATCCTAGTTTTTTATTCAACTGAAGCAAAGTCTATTCTCCTCCAGTCTTTTACCTTTACCCTGTATGTACCTTTCTGCCTCATATATGTTTCTTATAAACAATAAATTAGAGGATTCTGATTTTCAATCCATTCTGCTATCCACTTCCATTTTGTGGGAGAATTCATCTCATTCACATTCACAATTATGATTACTAATGCTGTAGTTCTCTCTATCCTATCTTATCCCATTTTTACTTTTCTTTCTTTTCCCCTTCTTTCCTGCTCACCGGTGTTTTGCTTTTGACTTCTACCACCCTCAATCTGCCCTCCCTTTTGAGTCCATTTTCTTTTCTTCTCACTTTCCTTTTATTATTTTTCCCTCCCCCTTTTCACCATCTTGTTCCTTTTTCTTTCCCCCTTTTCTCTCTGCTTCCCCATAGGGAAGGATAAATTTTTAAATGCATTTGTGGATGTATGTTATTCTCTTTTTGAACCAAATGAATAAGTAAGATTAACTCAGTGTTCACACCCATGCTTCTTTTTCTCTACTATACTAGGTCCTTTGCTAATGTGGTATTAATTATCCTCTAATGCTTCCTTCTGCTTTCTCCAGTCAAATGTTTTCTTAGGTCCTAATTGTTTTATAACTGTCTTGTATCTACTACTCCCTCTATTAACATATCCTCCTTTCAACTGTCCTGAGAGAAGTAAAGTCTCAAGAGTCATTAGCATCCTTATATCATAATCAATTTATACTCACACCTTTTTACCAAGTCTATTCCTCCATTGTCTCCATATAAATACAGCCCTCAAGAGCTAAAAGTTTGATCACAACACAATCAATTTATACCTATACTCCTTTTAGCTAAGAGAAATACAGTTCTCAAGAGTTATAAGTATCGTCTTCCCATGAAGGAATGTAGACACTTTAGTCTTATTGGGAATACTCTAGAAGGGTGACCTAAGGTTCATTCTATTTCATTAGATACAATAGGAACTGAGGTCAGGGTCAAAGGCTGAAACTCCTGCTCTCTAGTTAAGTTGTTAAATGAGGAAATAGTAAAAAAAAAAGATCCAAAAAAGTTTCAGTCATGGGTTCCTTAAGAGTAGCTAGGTATCCCATCTGTATCCAGATAAAGAACCATGGAGTTTGAACTAAGTTCAAGGACTTTTTGTTTCTTCCTTAAGGACATGATTTCTCTCTCATCACACTCAATTTGGATCAATGTACAACACGGAAACAAAGTAAAGACTGATGGATTGCTTTCTGTTAGGGGTGGGGGGAGAGAAGTAAGATTGAGGGGAAATTGTAAAACTCAAAATCTTTAATAAACAAAAAGAGTAGCTAGGTATCACTGTGGATAGAGAGGAAGATTTATTCCTCTGAGTTCAAATCTGGTCTTAGATACTTATTAGTTGTGTGACCCTGGACAAGTCATTTAATGCTGTTTGATTCAATTCCTCATCTCTTAAATGAGCTGGAGAAGGAAATGGCAAATTGCTATAATATCTGTGCCAAGAAAACCCCAAACAAGGTCACAAAGATTCAGATACAACTGAATGACTCAATATACTTATAAAAAGATAATGATATAGATACATACACATATAATATATAATATATATTAGACTTTGAGGTTTGAATATACATTAGTACATTGAATCCTCAAAATAATACTACGAAATAGATGCTATTATCTTCATTTTATATAGATAAGGAAATTGAGACTCAGGGATAATACTCCTTGCCAAGCATCAGATATAGATATAGATATAGATATAGATATAGATGTAGATGTAGATGTAGATGTAGATGTAGATGTAGATGTAGATGTAGATGTAGATGTAGATATAGATATAGGCATAGATATAGATATAGATATAGATATAGATATAGATATAGATAGATATAGATATAGATATAGATATAGATATAGATATAGATATAGATATAGATATAGATATAGATATAGATATAGATATAGATATAGGTATAGATATACATATAGGTGATATAGATATAGGTGTAGATGTAGATATAGATATAGATATAGGTGATATAGATATAGGTGTAGATGTAGATATAGATATAGATATAGATATAGGTATAGATATAGGTGATATAGATATAGGTGTAGATGTAGATATAGATATAGATATAGGTGATATAGATATAGGTGTAGATGTAGATATAGATATAGATATAGATATAGATATAGACATAGACATAGACATAGACATAGATATAGATGATATAGATATAGGCGTAGATATATGCACACATATATACACACACATATATACACACACACACACATATATGTGTTTCCGAGGCAGAATTGGAACTCAAGTCTTCTGAGCTAAAAATCACCTAGCATCCATAAGAAAAAACTGAAAGAAAAATTATATTTACAAATGAAGTCAGAACACTATGAAAGAGAATAAACAGCTCAAAGTAAAAAGTGGACAAACACCAACGGATTGCCACCTGGAAAATTAGAATGGGTTAAATAGAACTTGGTTCAATGTCACAAGTAATAATAAAACATGATCAATTACCTAGCTGCAGCCTTGGGCAAGCCACTTAACCCCATTGCCTTGAAAAAAATCTAAAAAAAACACAATCAAAAGACAAAAAAGAACGAGATAGATCTCTACTTCCAAAACAAGTAATGTTAAAGACTGGATGAGATATGAATTAAAAGTCATCCCATAACTATTAGGAACAGTGTGCAAAGTGCAAAAAAGAAAAAAAAAGTATTGGTTATTTGAAAACAACTGATACTGCAAGCAACCAGAAAAGAAGAAACCAAGCACCAAGGAGCCATAGTCAGGATCACTGAATAGATAACAGCAAATAATTTTAGGAAAGAAAATGTTGGCATATGATATATTGAAAGAAAAGAAAAAGACTAGCAACTAAGAATTATTTACTTTGTAAAACTGAGCACAATTCTATAAGTTGAGTAGAGGAGTTTGAAGTATTCCTGTTGGGGGAAAAAACAAACTCAGTAGCATCTTTGAATGAGCTAAATGATGATCATTTGTTGTTTGATCTTTATTTTTAAGAGGAACGGTGACATCATAGAGTGAAATCTTGACTTGCACATGAATTGAAGTTAAGTGAGTCAGAGCTTGGGGCAATGGTTCATCCATTCTGGGAGCAGAGTCCAACTTTAACATAAAGTTAAAAGTTAAGAAAAAGGCTGAAAAATAAACAAGCAACAAAAAAAAACGTGACCACGGAACAATACTATAGTGATAGGGAAGATCAAAACATGAACTCAGAAGAAGACGGTAAAGTCAGAACAATTACATTCAAAGCCTCAAAGAAAATTTTCAATTGGTCTCAAATACCTACCCCCCCCACACACACACCAAAAAGAATTCCTGTAAGAGCTCCAAAAGGATTTTAAAAATCAAATTAGAGTGACAGTGTTGCAAGGAAATGTGGGAAAAGAGTCAATAATTTGGTAAAGGAGGCATAAAAATCCTGAAGAAAATAACACCCAGGAAATATAATAGACCAAATAGTAAATCAGGCACAAAAGTTTATGAGAAGAATTCCTTATAAAGAATGAGCCAAAAGGGAAAATAAGATATTCAGAAATTCACTAAAGAGAAAATTCCTTAAAAAGCAGAATTGGTCACATGGAAAAAGATGTACAAAAATTCACTGGAAAAAAGGAACTCCTTAAAAAGTAGAATGGACCAAGTGAAAAAGATGATACAAAAACCTCAATGAATAAAATATTTTTTAAAAAGAATTAGAATTTGGTAAGTGGAAGCTAATGACTCCATGAAACACCAAACAATAATCAAACAAAATTTAAAAAAATCAAACAAATATAATATCTCATTGAGAAAACAATTGAACTGGAAAAATAGATCTGAGCAGAGATTATTTAAGAATTATTGGCCTCCCTGAAAACCATGATCAAAAAAGAAGCTAAGATATCATTAAATTATCAATGAAAGTTACCATAACATTCTAGAACAAGAGAGTAAAATAAAAATATAAAGAATACACCTATCATTTCATGAAAGAGATCCCAAAATTAAAACTCCCAGGAATATTACAGAAACAGTCCAGAACTACCACATTAAGGAGAAAATATTACAAGCAACAAAAGAAGTAATTCAAATACTGTGGTTCCACAGTGTAACACAAGATTTAGCATCTACTTGTAATATGATATTCCAGCTGGCAAAAAAGCTAAGATTGCAACCAAAGAAAATAGGATGAAGCAAAATACACAGAGAGTTATCTAAATGTGCTTGTGAATGGAATGAATTCACCAATAAAAAGGAAATGAGTAACAGAACGAATTTGAATTAAGATTCTAACAATATGGTGACTTCTTCATATTTCTCTGTTGAGTGAGATAGATTTCTATTAGTTGGTCCTTATCCTTTATCGAAGAAGATCAAAATAACATCATTAAATTAGAGACAAATTGCAGTGACTGTGATTGATCAGACCAATAAGAGCTTGGAATGCTCTACCATGGGTGGGAACAATGTGAACACCGTGGGTAGGTTCTTTAGACTTATTCTTCTCTTATTTATTTTGAGTTGCTTCAATTCTACCATGCTCATGGAGCACAACACCTTCTTTGATGAGGGCTTGTCATGGCATTGTCTCCCATTTTACCAATCAATTCCAAAGGTCTTAAGAGAGACATTCAGGATGTCTTTTTCAGAATGAGGAATAGGATGAAGGGAATGAAAAACATGAGATATTTTTAAAAAGTGAATGTAGTGTTCCCCAGATTCTGATGGGTTTTTTGGTTTTGTTTTTCTTTCTCTGGTTGGGGATATTGTCCAATGTCAGTCTGATAGGGTTGTCCTAGTTCTCTGAACTGCTGAAAGGAGCTGTATCCATTAAGGTTAATCATTGGACAATGTTGTTAATGTGTACATTATTCTCTTGGTTCTGCTCCCTTCTCTCATCATCAGATCCTATAATTCATTCCATGCTTCTCTAGAGTTGGACCATTTATGGTTTCTTATAGAACAATAATATTCTATAGTATTTATGTACCATAACTCGTTTAACAAATTGATGGGCACCCTCTCAATTTTCAGTTCTTTGTCATTACAGAAAAAGCTGCTATGAATATTTTGGAACAAATGGGACTTTTCCCAATTATTATTTCTTCTGTATATACTCCTAGAATTGGAATTGCTGGGTAAAAGGTTATGAAAAGTTTTATTGCTCTTTAGGCATAATTCCATATTGCTCTCCAGAATGGATGAAACTGTTCACAACTCCACCAGCAATGCTTTAAAATCCCAATTCTCCCACAACAATGACTTTCCCTTTTTCTCATCTTAACCTATCTGATAGGTTTAAGGTGATACCTCAGAGTTGTTTTAATTTGCATTTCTCAAATGCAAATTATTTGGAACATTGTTTTAGGTTTAATTAAAGATTTTATTTATTTTGAATTTTACAATTTCCCCCCCAATCCTTCTTCCCTCCCCCACCCTCCCACCCCCACAGAAAGCAATTTGTCAGTCTTTACATTGTTTCCATGTTGTACATTGAATGGAACATTTTTTTCATATGAATATAAAAAACTTTATTTTCTTCATTTGAAGACTGTCTATTTGTCCCCTTTGACCATTTATCAATTAGGGAATGACTTATAATCTCATCAATTTAGTGCAATTCTCTATATATTTTAGAAATGAGACATTTATCAGAACTCCTAATTGTGAAAATTGCTTCCCAGCTTTCTGCTTTTCTTCTAATTTTGGCACCATTGATTTTATCAGTGCAAAAACGTTTTTAATTTAATATACTCAAAATCATTGATTTGCAGTTTATAAAGGACCCTACTTCTTGTTTGGTCATAAATTTATCCCCTTTCCACAGATCTTATGAATAGAGTACTTCTTGTTCTATTTATTTACCTATGGTATCACCTTTTATGTCTAAATCCTCTACACATTTTAATGTTATTTTGTTATTTGGTGTGAGATGTGTATCTAAGTCTTGTATTTGCCATACTATTTTCCAGTTTTTTCCAAAATTTTTGCCAAACAGTGAGTTCTTATCCCAGTAGCTAATGTCTTTGTGTTTGTCAAACAGTAGATTACTGTAGTCATCACTTCCATTTCTTTTGAACTTATCCTTATCCACTGATCCATTGCTCTATTTCTTAACCAGTACCAGGCAACTTTAATGACTGCTGCTTTATTGGATAGTTTTAGATCTGGTAGAGCTAGACCACCTTCCTTTACATTTTTTTTTCACCAGGTCCCTTGCTATTCTTGACCTTTTGTTGCTCCAGATGAATTTTGTTATTATTTTTTGTTGTTCATATATGGAAATGCTGATGATTTATGTGAGTTTATTTTATATTCTGCTACTTTGCTGAATTTGCTCATTGTTTCAAGGATTTTTATATGATTTTCTCAGGTTCTCTTAGTATACCATCGTATCATCCACAAAGAGTGAAAGCTTTGCTTCTTCATTGCTCATTCTGATTCCTCCAAACTATTTTTCTTCTCTTATTCCTAAAGCTGACATTTCTAATACTATATTGAATAGCAGTGGTGATAAGGGGGAATCCTTGTTTCACCCCATATCTTATTCGAAATGCTCCAAGTTTATCTCTCTTGCATATAAAATTTCTTGATGGTTTAGGTAGATACTTATTATTTTAAAGAAAACTATTTATTTCTAAACTTTCTAGTATTTTAAATAGAAATGGATGTTATATTTTATCAAAACTTTTTCAGCATCTACTGAGATAATCATCTGATTTCTGTTGGTTTTACTACATGTTCAATTATGTTGAGTGGTTTCCTAATATTGAGCCATCCCTGCCTACTTGGTATAAATCCTACCTGATCATAGTGTATTATCCTAGTAATAACTTTCTGTAATCTCATTACTAAAATTTTATTTATGATTTTTGCATTAATATTCATTAGTGAGATTGGTCTATAAAATTTTTTCTGTTTTGATCCTTCCTGGATTAGGTATTATGTAGAATAAGAATTCATTGTTCTTTAAATGTTTGGTAGAATTCACTTGTAAATTCATTTTGACCTGGATACTTAGGGAGTTTATTGATGATTTCTTCAATTTCTTTTTCTGAAATGGGGTTATTTAAGTATATTATTTCTTCTTCTGTTAATCTGGGAAGTTTGTATTTTTTAAATATTCATCCACTTCACTCAGGCTATCCAGTGTATTGGCATAGAATTTGGCAAAGTAGCTCCATATTATCTCTTTAATTCCCTCCTCATTGGGGGTTAGTTCACCTTTTCATTTTTATACTTTTTTTATCAGATTAATCAAAGTTTTATCTATTTTGTTGACTTTTTCATAAAACCAACTCAATTTTATTTATGAGATCAATGGTTTTCTTGCTTTCAATTTTATGATTCTCTCCTTTGATTTTCAGAATTTCTAATTTGATATTTAATTGGAGATCTTTAATTTGTTAATTTGTTTTTTCTCTAGATTTTTAGTTGCATGTCCAATTCCTTGATTTCCCCTTTCTCTACTTAATTCATATAAAGCATTTAGAGATATAAAGTGTCCCTTCAAAACTGCCTTGGCTGCATCCCACAAATTTTGGTATAATGTCTTATTATTATCATTTTCTTGGATATAATTATTGATTATTTCTATAATTTGTTGTTTGATCTACTCATTATTTAAAGTTAAGCTATTTAGTTCCCAATTAGTTTTTGATTTATCTTTCCATAACTCTTTATTACATGAAATTCTTATTGCATCATAGTCTCAGAAGTATACATTTGTTAATTCGACCTTTCTGTATTTGATTATTTTTTATATCCTTGTACATGGTCAATTTTCTTATGGATGCCATGTACTGCCAAGGAAACAGGTATATTATTTTCTATCCCCATGAAATTTTCTCCAGAGGTCTATCATCTCTAAGTTCTAAGATTTCATTCACCTTCTTAACTTCCTTCTTATTTATTTTGTGATTAGATTTATCTTGTTCTGAGAATGGGAGGTTAAGGTCCTCCATTATTAAAGTTTTGCTATGACTCCATGTAATTCACTCAGCTTTTCCTCCAGGAATACTGATGCCATACCACTAGGTGCATATATGTTTAATAATGATACAGCTTTGCCTTCTAAAAACAAGTATTAACTTCCTTATCCCTTTTAATGAGATCTATTTTACTTTTGGTTTATCTGAGATCAGGATCACTAACTCTAATTTTTTTTTACTTCAGCTAAAACATAATATATTTTGCTCCATCCTTTTACCTTTACCCTCTGTGTATCTCTCTACTTCAATGTATTTCTTATAAACAGCATATTATAGGATTATAGTTTTTAATCCATTCCATTTTATGGGACAATTCATTCCATTTTTATTTACAGTTACGATTACTAATTCTGCATTTCCCTCCATGCTATCTTTCCCCAAATATATTTTACTCTCTTTCCTCTTATTCTTCCTCACCAAAATTTTACTCCCTTCCCTGTAGAGTAAGATTTATTTTTTTTTATTTTTTAAGTTTTTTTTTTCAAGGCAATGGGATTAAGTGGCTTGCCTAAGGCCATACGGCTAGGTAATTATTAAGTGTCTGAGGTCGGATTTGAACCCAGGCATTCCTGACTCGAAGGCCAGTGCTCTATCCACTGTGCCACCTAGCCACCCAAGTAAGATAGATTTTTAAACCCAAGTGGGAATGTATTTTATTACCTCTCTGGGCCAAATCTATGGAATAGAATTTACTCAGTGTTCACACCCTCCCTTCTTTCCCTCTAAAATTATAAATCTTTGTGCATCCTCACTTGTATCATTCAAGTATTATTAATCAGGTACTATCAATTACAGTTTGATTAATTGATTGCTTGATAAACTCAAAGTGTTATCAAAGTGCCATCACAGTTCAACTGATTGATTGCTTGTCTGATAAAGAGCATTGCCTCAAAGTTACTTCACCTCTTCTGTCTCATTAGAAGCACATTTTTCAAGAGTCTTGAAATATATCTATTTATAATCATTTTTTACCTTACCCCTTTCCAAGTACCATCCAAGGACACACAATCCTCATGAGCCAAAGTATCATCCAAAGCCAAATCGTTTTATGAACTATTTGTACCCCCTTCCCCCAAGCATACTTTTTCCCCACATTTCCCCCCTTCCCTTCCCAGGGTAGTTAACCCTATGTTAAGTAAAGTATGGATTAAATCCAACACAGATTCAATTAACTATAAGATTCTGAAAGTGCTCAAAGTACTGGGAGACTTAAGATCTTACTTTAGAACTTTACAATTAAATTGTAAAGGACCACCTCAGGGCTTTTTGTCTCAAAAATAGTGATGTTATCTTCTACGTTTTCAATGTAGAGACAAGACCCAACCATAACCATATCCTCCAAATTCAATTTCTTCAATTATATTTGGCTCTTTAATTATGCTAAGAGAAGTACAATTCTCAAGAGTTATGTGTTAAATCTTCTCTTTTAGGACTGTATTCAATTTGATGGTCTTGACTAACATTTGTTTTGCTTTGGGTTTTTTCTCCCCCTTTTCATTTACCTTTTTATGCATCTCTTGAGTCATGTATTTGGCAATGCAATTGAATTCTCTTTTTTTCAGAAATTTTTGGAATTCCTATATTTCATTTAAAATCCATACTTTCCCTTGACAGTGGGAGTAAATTCTAGGTTGTAATACTAGGTCCTTTGCCCTCTGATATATGGTATTCCAGATCCTCCAGTCCTTCAATATTTTGACTGATTGGTCCTGGGTGAGTTTGATTGTTTTTCCTTTGTGTTTAAATTGTTGCCTTTTTCTGCTTGCAGCATTTTCTCCTTCATTTAAGAGTTCTGGAATTTGGTTATAGAAGCCTTTGGAGTTTTCATTCTGGGGTTTCTTTCTGCAGGTGGTTTGTATGTTCTTTCAGTGTCTATATTGTCTTCTTGTTCTAGCAGATTTATTATTTATTTTGTGATTAGATTTATCTTGTTCTGAGAGTGGGAATGTTCTGAGAGTGTTTCCTCCATGTTGTTTTCCACATCCTTTCTTTTATTATCTAGAGTTTCTAATAGTCCAATGATTTGTAAATTATCTCTTCTGGATGTATTTTCCAGGTTGTTTTTTTTTCTGAAAGATACTTTATATTTTCTTCATTTTTTCCATCCTTTTTATTTTGTTTGATAGAATCTTATAGTCTCATAGATTTATTGGTTTCTATTTGGCTAATTCTAATTTTTAGGTTTTTATTTTCTTAAATTAACTTTTGTGTTTCCTTTTCCAGTTAATTATTTTTATTTTTAAAGGAATTGATTTCTTTGGCCAATTTTTCATAATTTTCTTGCATGACTCATTTTCCCCCATTTTTCTTCTTCCTCTTTGGTTTTTAAATTCTTTTTTAAGTTCTTCTATGAGCTTTTGGATTTGAGTCTAATTCATAGATTCTTTTGAGACTTCCTCTGTGAGTAATTTTTCACTGATTTTGTCTTCTGACAATGCATTTTTATCACCTTTATCTAAAAAGTAGTTTTCAATAGTGAGCATTCTTTTGAGTTGTTTTTTTTTTTTGCTCATCTTTGATATTTTAGCTCTGCTCCTGGGGTATAGGGAGTAAAATCCAAGCTTTTTATGCTGGGGGCTGGGGGCTGATCCATGACTTGTCATTGGCCAAGATGTTGCCTACTCAGTCTAGGCCTTGACTTTGTAGAGATTTATTTTCACCTTTATGTCCAAGTTCTGCCTATGCAGTGGTTTTTTCCTAACCCAGTCCTGTCTTTTGCCCCAGTATTCCCAGGATTCAGACTTTGTTTGGGATTGGAACTCTCCCTGCTGACTAGCTATCTAGCTGCTGGGACATACTGTTAATGCATACTACTAATTTCCCCCTCTCCCATCTCACTTGGTTTTACTTCCTCTTTTCCCCCAAGGAGGCAGACCTTCACTGAATATCCTGCATTATGTCTACCATTGAAAACTTCTTTGTATCTTTTCATTTTCTTGGTGGGATCTATAGCTTCACTGTCAGTGCAGAGGTTTCATTCATCTTTGGTAGGCAAAAGTTCTGGGAGCATGTTAACTTCACAGTGATATCTTGTCTCCACCCCCAAACTCCAATTCTGTTTTTTAGGTATTTTTCCCAATTTTTCCCAATTCATAAATTGCCTTTTAATAATTTTCTTCCCTTGTTTTAACCTTCACCTTTATTTTTCCCTTTACAACTCTTAGCTGATTCTGAAAATAATTTTTAGCTCTTTGAACAATTTTTGTAGGACTTTCCAATTCATCTTTTTCTTTGAGTCTTTGCTTGTAGCTATTTTGACTTCACTGTCTTCTTCTAGTTTATGTCTTGATTTTCCCTGTTGCCATAATAGTTATTTATAATTAGATTTCTTTTGTGTTTATTGTTCATTTTTGCACCCTATTTCTTGATTTCGAATTTTATGTTAATGTTGAGCCCTGTTCTTATGAGGTTGGGGTACTGTTTCTGACTTCAAATTTTTTCACACTACTGTTTTCATATCCAGTTCTGTGGGATTGGACATTTTCAAGGTGATATGATCTGGGGAGAGTTATGATCACTGCTTTCCTGTTCTGCCCTCTGGGTCTTATCCAGGATGAGCCCTGGTCTCTTTAGATTAAATTAATACTGCTTCTTGGCATCAGAAACTCCCTTGGGGTCAGAAACAATAATGTTACTCAAGGTCCCAGATCCCTTAGTGCTGGACGACTTCCCCTCCAGGCTTCTGTTGCTTCTTGAAAGTACTTCTCTCTGCCCATGAATTATGTCCCAGAAATAGATAAAGACAATAGAATTGCTTGTCAAACTGTGTCTGATTCTGTTTTAAGAGCTAATACAGAGATCCCCAGTAATTTTCTGGCCATTTGCCAGGTCCCCTTACCATCTATGACTTGATTGCTCCTAAAGCTACAGTTGTTTCTCTCACCACTGTATTGCCCCACAATTTCATTTTCATTCAGCTGGTCTCTTAGCCAGCCTCTTCCCTATGTAGCAGATCCATCTTTCCAACCCCCATGTTGTCTTGAGCTAGAAGAATGTCTCACTCTGACCTTTTATTTAATTGCCACTCTAGAATTTGATTTAAGATGTTACTTTAAAGTTGTTTTGGAAAAAATGTTGGGATAGCTCTGCTCAATATATCATCTACTCCCTCATCTATTACTTTTAGATTAAATTCAAACATTCAGCACCACTTTCCTCATGGGATAGGTAGTATGGTTATGTAATCTCTCTTTTCAAGCCCTTAAGTGGAAGCAATAAAGTGCTTACTATTGGAAAGTGGCATGGGTGATGGAAATCAATGGTCTTGCTTTCAAATAAATGAAAAAGATGGAATAAATGCCAAGGATTTACCCTGAATTACACAATCTATAAAATCTTTGCACTGTAAGTTAATTTTAGGCTTCTCTTAACTTCAAGTTCAGCTCTCTATTTCCTTGACAAGTCTATCTCAGATAGTTGACAATTGGTATATTTCTCCTGGGGACCAAAAATAAATGTTATTTAGTATATATTGGTACCTGATACTGATATGGCAAGAGTTTGAGCCTTCCCAGTAGTGTAAACAGGATATATCAGATGTGTGAGAGGAATCAGGTATAAATATGGTCATTTTCTTTTTATTTTTAGACAAGCTATGTAAATAACAGATTGCAATAATGTAGAACCACGAAATAATTTTTAAAATTCTGTTGCTACAGTGAGATTAAAAACAATACAAATTTGGGATGAAAGGTTCTGCCATCTTGGATTGTGACATACATAGCTTATTTTCAATATCTAACAAACCCTATGGAAATTTCATAATTAGTTGTTGACTCATTACTTCTACATCTATCACTATTTTTATTAGGCCTCTGTTACTCATCATAGGATATTGTTTTCTTTTTAAACTTCAGTATCTTCTATGGCCTCACCTCTTATAACTTCTGGTATGATATATTTGTCTCTTTATTAATTTTCATCAGTATAACTTCCTCTTAATCTCCTCCTCCTTTCTCCTGAAATTTTTCTTAAATATTTTTGTAAGCATATCTTTAATGTTTTTCCCTACTACATCCAGAGATCTCTACTTTTCTGTAGATAGAAGTTCCAGAACATGCTGTACCTTTCATCACAAGAATGACTATGAAGCATACAGATTGTTCCTTTGGTATTATTCAAACAATATTTTTCTAAAGTTTTTGAGGGAAGTATTTTCTACTTAGGAAAAGAAGATTCCTTGAAATTGAGCATAGTTGATAGACCACTGGACTTGGAGTCAGAGAGACCTGAGTTCAAATCTTAACAAAAACGTATTAATAGTATCATCTTGGGCAGATAACAACTTTGGTTTGTCTCAGTTTCTTCATTTGCAAAACTGGAATGATAGTAGCTCCCAAATCATTGGTGTTTTGTGAGGATCAAATGAGAATTTGTATATCTAAACCAAGTTATAGTATTTTTAAAGTGCCATATAATTATAATACATTATTATTATTATTATTATTATTATTATTATTATTATTATTATTATTATCCATTTACAAAGAAAAATCCCTATATTACCTTATGAGTGATAGGATCTGGATCTATATTTTCATTTGTTTAGGGAGCTCTAAGGGAAGAAAACTCCATTTATCAATGGACATTGGCAATTTTTCTGCACTTTGTATTCTTAGAGAGTTACCTGGAAGTAAAAAGAATCAAATATGTGTCAGAGGTAGTATTAGAACACCTGCCTTCTTAGCTTCAAAACTGACTTTCTATCCACAATGACACACTGGCACTCTACCTTTAGAATAAAACCAAATAATACAATAAATAGAAACACAGAAATTTAGATTTGGAAGAGAACTTATTTATTCCATGAGTTCTTAACCTCTTTTTTTGTCATGGATCCTTTTAGCAATCTGCTGATGCCTATGGACTCCTTTTTGGAATAAAATGTGATGCCTACATTAAAAATTGAAAAAAATATTAACTTTGTTATAGATTAGTGAAAATAAGTTTGACTTTTTCATCCAAGTTTATGAACTCCTTGAAACTATCCATAAGTCCCTTTCAGGTTTGTCAACACAAGCCTATGAATTCCTGATTAATCTGACCTCATTTCACAGGTGGAGAAAGTGAAGACCAGAGAGTTGACTTGTCCAAAGTAATATGTTCAATAAGTGGCAGTTCAAGAATTCCAGCTCAATTCTCTTAACTGTATGTAGGTTTATATAGTTATCCAAATTGACGCTATATGACTTATGGATAATTTTTGTCTTATGTAGGAATGTTGTAAAATTACAAATAATCAAAAATATTTACAATGCAACAGACTTCAAAGCAATTGTGTCAAATCCAAAATATATTTGAAGTTGCAAAGAAGTCAGCCAGTATTTATAGTTGTCCTCACACCTCTAATGTTGCTGAACAGCAGGAAATGTAATGGTGGCATCTCAGCTGGCATTAAAAAAATGTATAACAGAATAGAATTTGAAAGAAATTCCTGAGGAAAAAACTAAGGAAAGGCAAATGGCTAGTTACCTTAACCTGGCAAAGAATTTATTCATTAATGATTGGTTATCTCTACTAAACGTAACATTTTCCTTTACTAGTTCCTATAAGAAACAGCTTTAAGTTTCAGGGCCCCAGGATCTCTGAATCAAGAGGGAACTAATGCAAATAATACTTCAAAGAGAATCACTTCAACCTTATCCCTAATAGGTGATCAATCAGCCTTTGCATTAAGATCACCCAAAAAAGGTGAATGAGGAATTATTAAGGTCCTATTTTCACTTCTTGACAGTCTTAATGGTTGAAAAGTGTTCCTGGATTGAGTTGAAATCTATTTCTCTCTAACTTTCATTCATTTTTCTATGTCTAGCCTCTGAGGCCAAGTAGAATGTCTAATCTTTATTCTATTTGATAACTCTTAATATAATTGAAAAGAAATTTTGTGTCTTTTAAATCCTTTTCCTTCAGAATTAATATACTCAGTTCCTTCAACTGTTTCTACGTCCTTCCTAAAATATGGAATTGAGTGTTGAACATAAAGCTCCAGCTCTGTTGTAACTAAAAAGGTAGTGACTGCACTTTTATTTGGGAACCTAATATTTCCTTTAATGCAGCCTAATTTGTGGGTGTTTTTTAAACTTATTTTGCCACACCATTAATTTATCTAGAAACTTTTATATTTATTGTTTTTTTTTCAGACAACTCTAACTACTCTAACTGCTCTTCTCCCCTCTTCCACTGATGATATTAATTTTTTTGAATGTAAGAAATTTCTCTTTATTTGCATCAAATGGCTACTCCTCATTCTTTTGTATTGGGACTTTTTTGTATCATTATTCTGTCATCTAAAGGTTAGGGGTCCTCCTTAATTTCAAATCATCTGCATATCTTACAAGTCATTGACAAGAATATTTAACAAAACAGATACAACAACCAGATCCCTGAGATATTCTTTTAGAGGAATTTATCAATATGTTTTAATTACCATTTGAGTATAGTCATTCATTCAATTAATCATTAACCTAATTGAACTATCATATAATCACCTTATCTATAAGAATTATGAGACAGTCAAATAATTTCCAAAAACGTAAATACTGTTTATATCACCCAGAAAGGAATCAATGTAAATATAAATTCTTTTTTTAAGATTTTTGCAAGGCAAACAGGGTTAAGTGGCTTGCACAAGGCCACACAGCTAGGTAATTATTAAGTGTCTGAGACTGGATTTGAACACAGGTACTCCTGACACTATGCCACCTAGCTGCCCCTTAAATTTGTATAATTCAAACACTTTAGATTATTTTTAATATTATGTTATCCTTGAATCAGGATATGGTAAATATAATTAGTAATGCTAGCTCAAATTCCATAGAATATAATGACTTATAAAACCTTTTCTTTATCATAGCCCTGTAAATTAGTTAATAAAAGTATTATCATCTTTATTTTATCTTACCTAGTATACCAAACTTACACTGAATCTTAATTTCATTATTTGCCAACAGTATTATCTTGGGCAATTATTCAGCTTGTCTGAGTATCCCTTCTTTACAATAAGTCTAAATTAAAATTAGACTATATACTTGACAAAATTGTGAGGAAAAGTGGTTTGAAAATGTGTAAAATGCTCTAAGCATGTGAGTGACCTTAAAAGGTCACAAAAATAGCAAGTATCACAACCAGAGTTCATATGTTGTTATTTCTTTTTTAACTTTTATTTTTAAAATTTATTTAATATTTTATTTTTTCCTAGTTACATATAAAAACAATTTTTAACATTCATTTTTAAGAGTTTGAGTTTCAAATTCTCTCCTTGCCTCCTTCATCAACCCTCTCATTAAGAAAGCAAGCAATTTGATATAGATTATAAATGTGTAGTCATATAAAATCTATCCATAATAGAAATGTTATAAAAGAAAACATACACCCCCCCCCCAAATAAACAAGAAACCTCAAGAAAAAAATAAAGTCTTAAAATGTGTGCTCTGATCCATATTCTGAAAACTATCAGCTATTTCTCTGGGTATGAATAGCATTCTTCAAATGACTTTTGTCTTAAATCTTTATATTGCTGAGAATAGCCAAGTCATTCAGTGTTGGTCATCCTATAATATTGCTATTACTGTGTATACAGCACATTTCATTTTGCATCAGATCACATAAGTTTCTCCAGTTTTTTTCTGGGGGTATCTTGCTCATCATTTCTTATTGCATTAGAGCATTCCATCATAAACACACACACACAGCAATTTGTTCATCCATTCCCAACTGATGGACATCTACTCAAGTTTGAATTTCTTGCCACCAGAAAAGAGTTGTCATAAATTTCCTTGTACATAAGTCCTTTTATTTTTTTCTTTTTTCCTCTCTTTTGGGATACAGACCTAGTAAACCTAGTTATTATAAGACCTAGACCACCTTTTCACCACTATTCCACTATTCCTTTTAGTGTTTTGTTCCCTCTTAAATATTCAGAAGGATATTTTTTTCACTGCAATATTTTAAAGAACTGAAATTTCCAGGAACCTTTAGTTCTCTTAGGTCTCTCTCAAAACAGACCAACTGCCACAGCACTAAGGACAAGTGAGTGTGAAATGGATGATGTCAGTAAGTAGTAATCCAACTTCTCTTGTAACCATGGGAACAAAAGAAATCTCAAATGAAATCCTAATATAGGAAAATTAGCAAGTGGAAAAGCATCAGGTAAATCAAGAATAACTAAAAAGCAATTTCTAAAAATTAACCTTCCTCTATCACTGATCAGAATTCTCCAAACACAATCATGGCCTAGAAATTCATCATTTTTAAAGGCCAAACTAATATAATAAAAGTGACAATGTACAAAAATTAAATTACTTATTTGGGGCCATACAAAACAAAGTACCAAAATACTATTTTACAGAGCTAGAAAAAAATAGTAACAAAATTTATGTGGAGTAAAAAAAGGTCAAGAATATCAAGAAAATTGATTTTAAAAAAAAACAAAAGAAGGGGTCCTAGCTATACCAGATCTAAAACTATACTATAAAGTGGCAGTCTTCAAAAGTGCCTGGAACTGATTAAGAAATAGAGTAATGAACCAATGGATTAGAACAGATAAAATCATAGCAGTGAATGACTATATTAATCTATTGTTTGACAAACCCAAAGACTCTAGCTTTGGGGATAAGAACTTACTATTTGATAAAAATTCCTGGGAAAACTAGAAAACAGGATGTTAGGCATAGACCCACATCTCACATCCTATGCCAAAATAAGGTCAAAATGGGAACAGGATTTAGGCATAAAGGTTGAAACCATAGACCAATTAATAGATCAAGAAATACTCTATTTTCAGATCTAAGGAAAGAGGAGAAATTTGTGACCAAACAAAGAAAGATTACATCATAAATTGCAAAATGAATGATTTTGACTATTTTAAATTAAAAAATTTGAGGGCTATTAAAATTAATGTAGCCAAGATTAGAAGGAAAACAGAGGGGCAGCTAGGTGGTTCAGTGTATAGATCACAGGCCCTGGAGTCAGGAAGACCTGAATTCAATCAAATCTGACCTCAGACACTTAAACCTAGCTGTGTGACCTTGGGCATGTCACTTAACCCCATTGCCTTGCACAAAGCAAACAAACAAAAAAGGAAAACAGAAGCCTGAGAAAGCTTTTTCATGGCTAGGGCTTCTGATAAAAGTCTCATTTCTGAAATGTAGAGAATTGAATCAAATTTGTAAAGTTATAACTCATTCCCCAATTGAAAATTGGTCAAAGGATATGAGCAGGCAGTTTACAAACAGCAAAATTAAAGCTACATATAATCATACAAAAATGCTCCAAATCATTATTGATTAGAGAAATGCAAATTAAAACAACAATGAGGTATCACCTCACACCTGTCAGATTGTCTAAAATGACTAAAAGGGAATATGATCGATGTTGGAAATGTTCACTGTTGGTGGAGTTGTGAACTATTCCAACCTTTCTGCAGAGCAATATATAACTATGCCCAAAGAGCAATAAAATTTATTATACTTTTTGACCCAGAAATATCAATACTAGGCCTATATCCAAAAATCATAAAAATGAGAAAAGTTCCACATGTTCAAAAAGTTTATAGCAGCTCTTTTTGTAGTAGGAAAGAATTGGAAATTGAAGGGATGCTCATCAATTGGGAAATGACTGAGCAAGTTATATGGCATATGAATGTTATAGAGGACTACTGTTCTTTGAGGAAATCATAAATGGTTGGACATTAAAGAGTTCCATGAACTGATGCTTTGCAAAGGGGAACAGAACCAAGATATCATTGTGCACATTAACAATAACATTGTGAGTTGAGCAACTATAATAGATAACAGCTCCTCTCAGCAGTTCAGAGAGTTAGGACAACTCTGGGAGACCTGTTACAGACAAGGTCACCCACATCCAGAGGGGGGAAAAAACAACAAAAAGAAAAAACATAATATGAATGGATATTATGTTTGCTTTTTAAAAACTGCCCTTAAATTTTACTTCCTATCCTATGGATTTCTTTCTTTTCCTGTAGTTCTAATTCCTCATATTAAAAATGACAAATATATAAATATGTACATTTGTGCATGCTCAACTTTTACCCAACTGCCACTGAGGGGAGGAGAGTGGGAAGGGAAGGCGGTAGAAAAATGTGTAACTTAAAAATAAGCAAGTGGATGAATATTGAAAAACTTTTATAATGTGTAATTAGAAAAAAAAGAAAAAAGAAATCATACCATTTAGACAAATGATGACATCATTTTTCCAATAATATTCTGCTCCCTTTTTGAACAGTTACAAGCAGAACCTGTCAAAAGTTTCTGGAATTTTTTTCTGTACAAAATTGAAATAGTCATTAACAGCCTAATAACATAGTTTCCATATTTACTGACTGACTCAGTAAAGTCAAGATGTTGACAATATACAGTTCTAAGGTGCAACCTTTTGAGAGCTAATTTAGTAAGGAGCATGAATTTTGAGCACCCACTCAAGTATTTGGAAAGTCTTTTTCAGTTCAATGATGTACATTTCCAAATTTCATATAATTTTACAGCAGAATTGGTGTCATTCACTTTATACAATGTTGTATTAATACAAATAATTTTCATTTGATACATGTAAATGAGGTTTCTAAATAAATACTTCATATATTGAGATTTAAAGAGAGTCTTACCACTACCAAGAGTCGGGGGGGGGGGGGAAGAGGGAAGGAAGGAAGGAAGGAAAGAAGGAAGAAAGAAAGAAGGGAGAGAGGGAGGGAGGGAAGGAGACAAAGAGGGAAGGAAGGAGGGATGGAGGATGGGAAGGAGGAAGGGAGGGAGGAAAAAATGTTCTTTTGTCTTTTATTACATTTTATTCTAGTTAAACCAAGATTCCAGTTCACCCAGGTCTACATAATTTACCATCTAATATCCATTCTATCAGACTTTAATCAATTCTAACTTATTAATGAGTATTTATTAATTCCTTTTATGTGCCAGATACTGTACAAAGTACTGAGGACACAGAGAAAGGGGAAAAAAACAAAAAATCCTTGTTTTCAAGAAGCTCACAGTCTTATGAGTGAAAAATATGTAAATTACAATGTACAAACAAGATATAGACTGAATCAAATATGATGAAAGAGGAAAGACACTAGTTTAAAGGGAGTTTGGAAAAGATTCTTGTAGAAGGTGAGATTTTTAGTTAGGACTACAAAGAAGTCAGGAAGTGGAGATGAGGAGGAAGAGAAATATTTGGAGTCAGTTATTTTTCAAGGTTCTTGTAGTTCATCCTCTTCTCACCCTTTCCTGTCTCAGAATACCCCATCCTTCCAGGAGGTCACAGAGCTCACAACTCAGACTTTCTGGTCTCCTGCGGGAGGGAGGGGTGTCTGGTGTCAAGTAGTCGGTCCTCGACCAAGAGTTTGGGTTCTTCACTTCTGGCCTTCCAGCATCCAAAGCAAGCCCTGTCCTCTTGGTTTTGATCGTAGCTCCAGTGAGAGCCACCAGGTCAGTTCCTGCTGCCTTCCACTTGTCCCCCACTGTATCCCAGGGTTCTCTCTACCTAGAAAGAAGAAGAAAGCAAAGAAGGTCAAGTGCTCTCTCTCTCTCTCTCTCTGCTCTCCTCTCCCCAGAACCAGAAAGGCCAAAGGTCTAGTGGTGGTCTAGTGGCTTGTCAGCCCTTTGTGATATGGCATAATTAGGGAGCTCTTGAAACTGTTAATGGTGTTCTTTCCCACAATGTAAAGACTGACTACCTTCTATGGGGGGAGGAGTGAGATTGGGGGAAAATTGTAAAATTTAAAAAACAATGATAAAATTTTAAAAAATGATATTCTTTCCATGTCCCTTCCAAATCACTCTTCTTTTTCTCTCCATGTCAGTGTCCTATGCCTGCTGGTGGCTTTGTTCATTTCTAATGGCTCAGCATTGCCAAGCTCATCTTAGATCAAGAAATTAAACCTTTTCAGGATTTCAGGAGCAATCAGTGTTCTTCATTGGTTGTTACAAGACCTTCCCCTCTTCCTCACTAAAAGTCCCTTTTGGCAAACTGGTAACATTTCATTACTTTCTCAAGATTCTATAGAATGAACTTCACCCTCTGCAGAATAGAAAACCATGAAGAATAGTCCATCTAAAACCCAAGTCTTCATCTTCCATGTGGAAAGTCAGCAGGCCTTCCAGGCTAAATCTTTCTCTTAAGGGCAGAGAATCCCAGGGACAGACCAGAGTGTCTTATACTGGAAACTTCCAGCCTCACAAAGAATGTCACAATTTTGTCTCCTCTCTTTCTGTTCTTCATCTATCTCCCTTTTCTCTTCCACTCAACTCTCTTCCTCATCTCCTTTCTATCATTTTCTATGGACACTTTTTATTCCACTCATTCCCTCCCTCCCAGGAACAGGTTTTCTGGTGTTGAGTTCTTGATTCTCTGAATTGTCAGGGAAATATTCTTCTCCTGGGCTATATGTAACTGTATGAAATTCTTATGTTAGGTAGAAGACCAGGCTTTCACCCTGTGACCCACCTTATCTTTTCCCATGCCTTCCTGAGGACATTGGTTGCTCTCCTAGAGTTACTGGGCCAGGGGCCTCCATTTGACTTTTGATATGTCATAAGAGTTTCATTTGTAGTTAAGTTCTACTGTCCTTTTGTCTCTGTCTTCTCCCCAATATTCTCTTGACTGATAGCATTGCTGGCTAAAATTCCTTACCAGGGGCACATCCTTACTAGTAACAGGAGTTGAGAAAATGTTCAGGCACAGGAATGTGGCATGAGCCCAGTGCTAACTGGTGTTTAGGGATCATCTAACCAGGTTCCCATTGTCAGGAATCAAAATAGACTCAATTGCCCACTCTGTGGCATTGGAGACAAAACTATGGCTCTTGACAACCTTGTGGTCAAGTCCCATCATATTGGCACCTCTCTCCCACTCCCATAGATGGAGCAAGTAACTTCCTCACCACCATACCTTGCCTTATTCCCAGAACTGACTTTGAAAGTCCCTCCTCAAAGGACTATGATTTCCAAGGGGTCTAGGAGTGAATAAATGAAATAGTTTACCTTTGAAATGTGCTCTTTAGAGTAGGGAGGAGTGGGTTGGGAATTTTAAAGCACAAAGAGTCCAAATCTTTATTGAATACCTAACATCCTTTGTGCTGTAACCAGAGGTTAGCCCTGTGGAAGGGTGTTATATTACTGTCCCTCTCTTTTTCCCCCCTCCTATTTTCAAAATCCAGAGGTGTTAAGACTAACAGATCAATAGTCTCCTTCCCAAGTCTTCTTACCTATTTGTGTTTCTACCCTCCCTTCCTCTTGAAATTTTCAGGTGCTTAACATATCAGTTGTCTCCTTGAATAAGAGTGCTTAGAACATTAAGTTTTTTTAAAAAAAATAATAGTAGGAAAAGAACATTCCCATGGATTCTCTTCTTCAATTCTATTTTGTTTTATTTTTGAAGTCTCAGCAGGCAGGATCTTTCTTGGTTTAGACTGCCTGGTACCAGAAATGGGTACAACAGCATGTCTCACCTCTCCTCCAAGTGAAGAAAATTCCAGACTTAGGGAAATGGGAATTCTGCTGATTGGTTTTGTAGACTTCTTACTGCACTCTGCCAACTCAGCTTATCATGCTGCCTTGGGAATGTGCCTTTCCTGTCTCTGACTAAACTTGTACACACCCCCCCCCCAAATCCATGCATCAAGGCTGACTAGGTTTCTGTTGCCATTGTGTGCCCAGCTTTCCCCTTCCAGGACTCTGGACCAAGATCAGACCTTTATTATGTCCTTCCTTTCCCATCCTTCTTATGTACTAAAATTTAACCATCTTGCAAATGGAAATTTGAAATCTCCAGATTTGGGACCTCTGATTGATGATCAAGATGGATGGTGTTGATAAAGTAGACATATTACTGGTGCTTGGAAGCCAGAGCACTGAATGAAGGATAATGCCTCTCATTTTGCTATGGGTGGATATTTGCTTAAAGGATTGACTTGAATGCAAGAGTTCACCTGTGAATAACCCCATAACCTGGCCTCAAGCATGAAAGCATAGTTAATCCTCCAGTGCTCAGGGGAGAAAAAAACCAACAAAAAAACATTAGCTAAGTCTTCATATGCACAGTCATCAAAGTTATAAAATTTTTGCTGGCCATACATTAAACTTGGTGAAGCAGAGCAGAGTGAAATGATGTAATCATTTGGCATTTAGCACACCAGAATTGAAGGTCATGTCTTTTGGGACTGGAAAGATTAATGCATAGAATGCCAACCATGAACAATGAGTACTGTCTTAGTCACTCCTTGGTGACCACCACTGTGGCATATGCATTGGATAATAACTGGAGCTAGGTGCTAAACCACCCCCCAATCACCACCCTTGTCCCACCCACCATTGGAAAAGATTTTAAGCAAAGAACTAAAGGACTCTCTTCTCTGAATTCTCTCAGGGCTACTGCTCTTTTCCTCTTTCTCAGCTACAGCCACATTCTCTGGCCTATGCCTCTGGAGCAATATACCCCTGCTCCATGTGACAAAATTTATGTTGATCTAAGTTTTTCTCCTCTCCTCTGCTGGGCTCCCTGCCATTTCTTTCCCTCTAAATTTCTTTCTGGATTTATGTTAATTTAAGCTTCTCTCTCTTCCTTTTGATGAAAGACTTCTTTTTTGGGCCCATAGTTAAACAATATGGACCCAGCTCTGAGCTTCTTCTCTTTCTCTCTCTCTTTTTCGATGAGACTGCTTCTTTCCAGACCCATAACTAAAAATCTAGCTTCAGGGTCAGAATCACTTGGATCTAAGCCCAATGGTTTCTGAGGACTGTTTTATTTTACTCTTTTCCTCAGCCATTCTTGTCTTGATCTTTGTCATTCTGCCTGTCCTCAAGAGATTTACTGTCTCTCCAGATGAATTAAATCTGTGAATTCTTTGCAATCTGTAATATATGTGAACTTTGCAGGTCTGTGAATAAAAAATTTGAGGTTTTTAAACCTCCCAAATCAGAATCATGAGTTCTTCACTTAAAGAGACTTAATTGTTGGAAAGACATTGCTAAATTCCCAGCTATCAATGGTGCCACTGGTTTCAGTGTGATATTTGGCTGATTCCTTTAGAATTCTGATTCCATCATAGCCTACACCTGATTTGGATTTTACCTGGTGAATGGGTTACTCTCTCTGTTCTTCAACACTCCACTACCCCAAAGCAAATCCACTCAATCACATGGAGCCCCATCCAGGGGAGAAGAGCCCTGCCTATCCTCTGAAAAGATGCCCTACAGGAAGCTCAGGGTCTGTGCTTCCATAGCACTTTTGAACTCTAGCACCTCTTTGCCAGGTCACAAAAGGAAGAGAGTGTAAGAGGGCAAGCTTTATGCAGAAAACAGAAAAATCAGGTGGCCATGTAGTTAGGGGAGAGTAAGAGGAAAAAGTCATCCTCATCGTTCCTAAAAGCTGCTGTGAACTAGAACCCTAGCACTCTTTAAACACAATGGAGAGAACAGTGGATGTGAGGAAAAGGTTAAACCCAGGTTCAAAGTTCATTTAAAGTACTAGTTAACAAATCTATTTTTTTCTGATTGCTGTTTGTTGTTGTTGCACAAAAACAGGTAATCTAGGACCTACCTACATGTGAGCTACTTTATCTAAATATTTTGTGTACTTTATTTACTTGGGTTGGATTGAAATCTTTTTATTTAAGTTTCTAAAACACTGTGAATCCCCTGATGTGTCTCAATGAAAGACACTTTGCAAATTGATGAGACATTTGTGTGAATAAAGTTATTTGAAAAGGTTGAAAAAAAGAAAACGTTTGGATCTTCTGGGAGGAACAGCAAAGAGAACAGTATTACTGTATCATCAAATTCTCTATTTCATTCGATCTTGGTGAGGGAAGAGGGAAATATAAAGTAGAAGAAGAATGGAAAGTATTAAAGTATTTTAAAAGACTTTAAAAGGGGTGGCTAGGTGGTATAGTGGATAAAGCACTGGCCTTGGAGTCAGGAGTACCTGGGTTCAAATCCGGTCTCAGACATTTAATAATTACCCTGCTGTGTGGCCTTGGGCAAGCCACTTAACCTCATTTGCCTTGCAAAAACCTAAAAAAAAGACATTAAAGAGTATTAAAAACCATATGGAGAATTTTTGATTCTATTCTCAGATCTCTCCTTTGATCAGTCTACAAAAGCATTTCCCTTCAGACCAGAGTGGAAAACTATTGCCTACAAGAAAGAATTGCTTCTTACTTGCTTCTAACTCACAATATATAACTTCCAGGATTTTATCAAATTTTTAAACATGAATGTCCTTTTACAAAGGGAGTTATTTGTTATGCAATGGATATTAAAGCTTAGGCTTTAGAAGTACAAACAATGTCACACATGGTGGATAGAATGTTCAACTTGGCATTGGGAGAAAGAGCAGAATTTGAATACTTTCTGCCACTTATTTATTAGGTGATCATGGACAGAGTCATTTAATCCCTCTGGGCCTTAATTTCTCACTTTTAAAGTAGGAATAATAATGTCTGTATTTTCAGGAAATAAATTTACTTATTATTCAAATAAATAGGTGTTTGCCTCAATTTGGAAGTTCCTTCTAATAGTGGAGATTGCAACTCATGCATACTTGACCATCATGTGTGACTTTTGTCCTTCTATGGAAGACTTGGAATAATCTATACTTGGCAGAAATGCCTCAAATGCTTTTCTTTTAGTCAGAATTGGTTTTGATTTTAGTCTTGACCTCACTTGATATTGGAATAAACACTACCATTTAATTCTGTGCTTTCTTATGGTTAAAGGATAAACTTACATTATTCAAAATTCTTTCCCCCTTAAATTTGGGAGACTTTTACTGGCTCCTTCTAAAATTTCTTGTATATCACAAAAATAGTTTCTTAGCCATTCTGTATCTTGGAGTTTGAGACTTAGTGTTTTGGTTTTTGCTTTTGATTTTTTTCTGGA
Source organism: Macrotis lagotis (assembly GCF_037893015.1). NCBI lineage: Eukaryota > Metazoa > Chordata > Mammalia > Peramelemorphia > Peramelidae > Macrotis > Macrotis lagotis. The sequence goes on along the minus strand of NC_133666.1, from coordinate 427,801,616 downwards.
AGTAATCTGGGAATTCTCTTCAATGGTATTTTAGTTTATGTATTCAGAAGTTCTAAGATACTATTTTTATCTTATTCCTGCATATATGACTCAGCTTTAATGATTTATATTGTTCTTCCAGGACAGAAGGGGAGAATGTCAGACCTATAAGCTGTTCTCCTGGCCCAGCCAGGGCAATTGCAGGTAGGATTCAAAATTCAATAAATTTAGGATCTTCATGCATAAATTGCTTCATGCATAAAAGGGGTTTAAACAGCTGCCAGTTTAAGGAGTTACTGAATGAACCTGACTCGGAATATGGTGGCTGAGTTATGAGAACATGTTCGTGAGATTTTATGAATGGTGGGATGAAGTTCATGGAGATGAAGAACTCAATGATAACAAGTGGTGGCATGAACTAGCATTTATGGACGATGTTATCAATTACCTTTTAGAGATGAACATCAAGCTATAGGACCTCAACCACCTTCTCAACTCCCTGCTTTCAAGTGTGAAATCATTAAGCTAAAATAATGCTGGGGGAAGTGCAACTCAAAAGGAATAACATGGTGCACTTCCCCATTCTGGAAGGACAAAAGCTCTCTATGACACTTGAATATGCTGAGGAATATGTGAAAATAACTGTGATATTTAATGAAAGATTCAAGAATGTGAAAAAGTTAACAAATGGAAATGTGAAACTTTGCTGTACCATTCAATGTAGAACCAGTGGAAGTCCATGATAATCTACATGAAATCATTAGGCTGCGAAGCAATAATAAGATGAAAACAAAAACCTCCCAGTGCTTGAGTTTTATAAACATTATATAAACAAGGATGAAATTCCCATTTTGAGGAGATATCTTTTGAAATACACATCTAGGGACATAGAGATACTATAGATAAATTAATAGACCAAAAATACTCTATCTATCTGATCTATGGAAAATGGATAAATTTATGACCAAACAAGAATTAGAACATGTTATAAACTGCAAAATGAATGATTTTGACTATAATACATTAAAAAGGTTTTGCACTAATAAAATCAATGCTGCCAAAATTAAAAGAAAAGCAGAAAGCTGTTCTGATAAAGGTTTCATTTCTAAAATATATAGAGAATTGCATCAAATTTATAAGGTCACAAGTCATTCCCCAGTTGATAAATGGTCAAAGGATATGAACAGACAGTTTTCAAATAAGGAAATAAATACTATATATAATTCTAGGAAAAATGCTCCAAATCACCATTGATTAGAGAAATGCAAATTAAAACAACAATGAGGTATCATCTCACACCTATTAGATTAGCCAAGATGAGAAAAAGGGAAGATGATTAATGTTGGAGAAGTTGTGGGAGGATTGGGACATTGATGCATTGCTGGTGGAGTTGTTATGGATCCAACCTTTCTGGAAAGCAATATGGAACTATGCCCAAAGAGGAATAAAATATTCATACCCTTTGACCCAGAAATCCCAATTCTAGGACTATATCCAGAAGAAATTGTAAGAAGTGGGGAAAAACCCATATCCCAAAATATTCATAGGAGCTCTTTTTTGTAGTGGTAAAGAATTAGAAATTGAGAGGATGCCCATCAGTTGGGGGAATGGCTAAATAAGTTTTAGTATATGAATACTATGGAATATTATTATTCTATAAGAAACCATAAATGGTTGGACTCCAGAGAAGGATGAAATGACTTTTGAGATCTGATGCTGAGCGAAGGGAATAGAGTCAAGAGAATAAGATGAACAACCTTCATGAAAGTAACTCCTCTCGATAGTCCAGAAAACTAAGACAAATGTATTGAACTAGTTATAGACTATATTATCCCCTACCAGAGGAAGAAAAACAAAACAAAATAAAACACACAGAAAAAAAACACCCCTACTGAATCTGATGAACACTTTATAAAAATTATCTCTTATCTCTTTCCCTTAATCCTAATTCCTCATGACAAAAAAATACTAATCTGTAAACATGGTTTTTTCAAAATATGTGTGTACAATGCTAACCTGATTGTTCCCTACTGAGGGGAGGGGGGTAGGAAGGAAGGAAGGGTAGAGGGAAATTTTGTAACTTGGAACTATGCATGTACAAATGGATGAAAATTTAAAAAATAAATATACATCTACATTCAGAACAATTTATTGCTCTGAACAGTTTTCAAAACTTACCACATTAAGGGGTGGCTAGGTGGTGCAGTAGGCAGAGCACCGGGCCTGGAGTCAGGAGTACCTGAGTTCAGATCTCCTCTCAGACACTTAATAATTACCTAGATGTGTCACCTTGGGCAAGCCACTTAACCCCATTTGCCTTGCAAAAACTAAAAAAAAAAGTGAGTTAACTAAATGTTTGACCAAATATAGTAAGCTAATTTTTAAGTTCATAATTTTGTATGGGCCATGGCAAATAAATATAAACAATCCAAATATATTATAAATATCCAAATGGCCTTTGGCAAAACAAAATAAGATTCCCCATAACTGTTCTAGAACATCTATGGTGCTTAAATTATCTGTTCATTTTCTCTTAAGACAGCAATTGCTTTAGCTTATCAAGTTCATTTTTTAAAAATGTTGTATTTTGTTATCTTTTGCCATATTTTCCTTCAAAATTTTCTGTATTCTAGACCTCTTCATCACTCACTATTAAGAAACCCTCCATTGTTTATTCATTTTCCCTCAAAATTTATTCAACTTGATCTTAATTCTGTATGTAAAATTCTGATTTCTGACTTAAATTTTTTTCTTTTAAATGAGTTTCAATTAGAGCTTTTCCATTTTTGTTCCATGCTCTTTAGAGTTCAAAGAACTCTCTATTTCTTCAGATATTGCTTCACTTTGCCTTCCAGTATTTGCTAATAGAACTTTGTATATTCTCTTTAGGGGTTACTCTTCACTTCCTTATCACTTTAATACCTTATCAATAGAGTTTTTGTATGTACTATGGGATTTTATTGAGTTCTTTCACTGGAGACATTTCATATTTGAATCTTTATGTTCCCCTATTCTCATTTTCTGATTCCTCAATATGTGCTAATGATTACATCCTTGAAGTTGAACTGTCAGAATTTTTCAAGTCACTGGAGTGATAGGGCTATTTTCAACTGGGTTTCATTCTTTTTTTTTTTTTAAGGCTTGGTGCAGCCATGTCCTCTACTTCAATATTTTCCATGGCCCATCCTCTTTCCCTCTCATGCATGGCTGAATTGACATCTGTGGCTTTTCTGTGGGTTCTCTAAATAGAGAATTAACAGAGAGTCACTTGAGTCTTGAGACTCAATAACTCAAGTTTCATATCTAGTCAATAGTCAGCATGATATCAATCTTTCTTCTATTCTTCCTCAGCAATATATGGCTAGACAGGGATTAAAGCAGAGTGTTTGTTGCTGGGAAGGGGCTCTTAATAAGAATAAGCCCCCCACAAAATAATAAATGTCTGTTTGAGTGCCTTACACTTGCCATAACTGATAGAGCCTAAGGGGGAGGGGATGCTAAATAATCACTTTAAGTTTTTGAATTTTTAAAAAATTTATTTAAGGCAACAGGGTTAAGTGACTTGCCCAAGGTCACACAACTACACAATTATTAAGTGTCTGAGGCCAGATTTCAAATTAAGTCCTCTTGACTCCAGGGTCAGATCCACTGCACCACAAGGCTGCCCCAAGCTTTGGAATTTTTAATGTTGATTTATAAGGACTTATTTGAGATTCTTAATTATTTTTACTTTAAATTCAACTATAGATAAAGTACATTTGACACTTATAATGGAAACTCACCTATGATCTATTTGGAAATGGGTAAAGATCAATAAAGACTATCAACTGCTAAATAAATTTAATTTATATAAATTGAGAGTCCAGAATTCCCATCTTATCCATCACTTTTCAAGCAGAGGGACATTGCAGCCAAAAAGAAAAACAATTTAAAATCTAAATCCATTTGTAGGATTGTAAGGATTAATAAAATTACAAAAGGTAGAGGATGAAACAAATTTTCAGAGAGTTTATTTAAAGACCCAATTAAAGCAATTCATTGTAGGAGCATTTAAGGATAAAACTGGAAAGAGAATGCCAGGTAGATAAAAATAAAATATGTGTATAACTTTGAATGATAATATCATAGTCCCATTATACTGCTTGGAAAAATAGAAATGAACTAAAAAAACAAAAAATGGAGAAAAGTAACTTGAGTAGATGAAATATATACAAAGGAAGACTTTGTGAATGCTAGAGTCAACAAAAATTAGATGCAGTTGAGGGAATGATTCATGATGGATTTTAAGAGGAAAAAGATGCCAGATTCATGTGAAAAATATTACTAATATGAACCCTTTTCCCCTCTTTTCATATCTCTTCAAAATCTGTAAGGAAAAAAATCTACATTTCCTTAGAACATCCTTTTCAAGGAATGAGAATTACATTAGAAAGATTTTTATAAATAACATTTTTCATTAGGCTATATATATTTACCATGACAGAATTAACTGAAATGTTAAGAGAAAGTAAGCCATTACCATGATTATATTATTTTTTCATAATAAAGAAATCATTTGATTCATTGATGCAAAAATCTTTCTATATAATCATTCTCTTATAAGACATCTCCCATACATATGCTAAAATAATTCAAGTTTTCTTGAAAGATATAGTGAGAAAAACCTTATTCAATGAACCTCTGATATTAAGATGCATAAAAGAAACAAGTGTTTGCTTACCATAGATATTTGCCACTGTCTTAAAGGAAATTCAGCACAAATTCCAAATTAATGAAGGATTCTTTTTGAGATGAGGTCCTACAAAACTATTTGTTTCTACATGACTCTATTATGATTGAATAAAATGTCAGAATATTATAGTGTCTTAAATAAGATATATCCATGCTCAAACAGCAGACTAACCACAAAGGAATAACTAAGTGAAAGAAGAACTGGAACTAAAATGAAACAGGAGAATGAAATTTGACTGGATTATATATGGGAAGTTTCACAGTGCTTTTATGACCTCAAATTTTTCTCTGAAGCAAAGGCTCATCAATATTCTGCCACTGATTCAACATAACTGTGCATGTCGAATGAAATAGTCTTTATTTAGTTTGAAAGTCAATCAAAAATCAATAGATAGACACAGAGTGAGCAGGAGTGGTCTGTATCTTTTTTTACATAAAAAAATGTAAAGCAAAATGGGGTTAGGAAAAATTTCATAACAATTTGTGTTGTTGTTCAGTTGTTTCAGTCATGACTGACTCTTCAGGATTCCAAGATACTGTAATAGTTTGCTATTTCTTTCTTCAGCACATTTTTGCAGATGAGGAAACAAAGGCAAAGAAGGTTAAATGACTTGCTTGGGGTCACATAGTAAAATATCTGAGTTTTTGAACTCAAGAAAATGATTCTTTTGTAAGTCTAGCATTTTTATCTACTGTACCACATAGCTGCCCATGAAAATTAAAACTTCGACAAAATGGAATGATCTGCCCAACAAGGTATTATAAATGAAGAACTATAAGCAGAAGGTAGGTGATTACTGGTCAAGAATGGATAGATGTATGATTGTTTCTTAATCTGAAATTTGGCAACTAAATGTCTTAAGGTCTCTCTTAGCTCTAAAAGCCCTTGATTTGGTGATTAGTTACAACAGATGAAATTGCAATATGCCTTGCAAAAAAAAAAAAAACCTAAAAAAAATAGGAAGTTAACTACAATCAGTTGAGGTCATTTACAATCCTCACAATATATTGTTGAAATATTAACCCAAATACTTTAGTCAAGTAATATATTTCTTAGTCACATTTGAGCTATCAAAGATTTCTTCTGGAATTTCTCTAAAATAGCTGTTTTCTCTTTTTTTTAATTCAAGTTTTGATTTCTATTTGTTAAATACTGAACATGCTCAACACACTACTAGTGTTTGCTTCTCATTGTCTGATAATAGCTGTTATATTTAAAGGAATCTCTGGTTTCCAATTTCAAGTGAATTGTAAGAAGAAAATGTAATTGACATAGGATATCAAAGAACTGTCATTTCAATAGCAATGTATTAGTCAAAATTCTATGTAATTCAAAATATAAAAAGTTTGTCCATTTTCAAAGAAGATCCCAACATCAGGGAGGTGATACCATAACAAGTACATAAATTGGATTTGAGTGAGGTAGTGCTGTGCTACGTCACCACCCTCACTTTCTCCTCCAGAGCCATCTGGGTCCAGTGACCAGATATGAATTGGGATGACTGGAGACACCCCGGATGTGAGGCAATCAGGATTATGTGACTTGCCTTTGGTCACACCACTAGTAAAAATCAAGTGACTGAGGCCAGATTTGTACTTCTGTCCTCCTGACTCTAAGCAAGGCCAGTGCTCTATCCACTGTACCATCTAGCCCACCATATTCTATGTATAACATCACTCTTGGCATAACTAAACTCCCCTAAAAAGGAGTATCTGATACATAAAAGATATTTTTCTATTTTTTTAGGGGTTTTTTGCAAGGCAAATGGGGTTAAGTGGCTTGCCCAAGGCCACACAGCTGGGTAATTATTAAGTGTCTGAGACTGGATTTGAACCCAGGTACTCCTGACTCCAGTGCCAGTGCATTATCTACTACACCACCTAGCTGCCCCAAAAGATATTTTTCTAAAACTTGTTTAAGTAAACCTTTTGTAGTACAATTCTATTAATCATTTTGCTGATTAAGGTCTTTCCTTAGAAAATTAAATGAGCACATAAGAATATTTTCAGAAAGGAAAAGTATTTTGTTGTTGTTTTAATGAATGAGCAAGGACATTGTTAAAATCCTGTTTTGTTTTCAAGAATGAAGACCTTTGAATTGATAAGCACCCAATGTTGTAATCTTGGAAATAGATTGGGATTTTGATTTAACATTTGCCACATGTAACTGACACCCTGACTTTTCAAGTTATATCACGTGATGACTCAATATTTTGAGATGAGTATTTTATAAAACAGTTTTTGCTTCTTAGAAGTTTAGAATTAGCTGGAGAACAATCTTCTGGAAAACAGCATCTGGCCTTCAAAATGATCATCAGGAAACATCAGTATCAGCCTTGATTTTGTATTCAGGAAAAATTATAAGGAGGCTTACCTGGAGACTCATGTTCTTGACAGAATGTGCCTGAATCTGGTCTAATCCTCTACTGGTGAATAAAGCTGTACATTAGAGTTTCCTTAACTGTGCTCCTTTCATTTGAAACATCATGGGCTTAAGAGTTGTAGAATTTTCTTGTCATAGAAATATTAGATTGTTCTGTCCAAATTTAGTTAATATACATACAAATTATCAAGTTATATTGAAAAAAGGTAGGAAAAAACCATGAAGAGACAAGCTTTTCTCATCTATGCTGTTCAGTTGTTTCAGTTATGTAATTCTTTATGACTCCATTTGGAGTTTTCTTGACAAAGTTACTGATTTCCTTCTCCAGCTCATTTTATAGTTGAGGAAATTGAGACAAAGAGGGTTAATTGATTTCCTCAGGATTACATAGCTAGTAAGTGTCTGAGACAAGATTTGAAGTCACGGCAGATATCAAAATCATATAGTCTTCTCAAAAACCAAAAACACAAAAACAAAAAACCTCATTCCCCTCTTGCTTAAGGCTATCAATGAAACTTAAAATGAGGTCATATTATGCATAGGATCACAAAGTTGCCAAAATCTCTTAACTATCAGATCTAACAGACTTTTTAAAATCTTTATCCTTCTTGACCTCTTTGCAAGCCCCTATGTCTTCTCCATGATGCTGACTTCTCCATGAAGCCCTCTTCTCCATAATTTCACTTCTCTCTAGGTTTTAATGATCCTGTTCTCTCCTGTCTGATCACATCTCAGTCTTTTGTTTAGAAAGATTTTATTTATTTTTTTGGTTTTACAATTCCCCCCCCCCATTCTTTCTTTCATTCCCCCACCCCCCACAGTAGGCATTCTATTAGTCTTTACATTGTTTCCATGGTATACATTGGCCTCAGATGAATGTGATGAGAGAGAAATCATATCCTTAAGGAAGAAAAATAAAGTATAAGAGATAAAAAAATTACATAATAAGATTAAATTTTTTTTCTAAATTGAAGGTAATAGTCTTTGGTCTTTGTTCAAACTCCACAATTCTTTCTCTGGATACAGGTGTAATTGTCCATTGAAGATAGTCCAAAATTGTCCATGGTTGTTACACTGATGGAATGAGCAAGTCCATCAAGCTTGATCATCACCCCCATGTTGCTGTTAGGGTGTACAGTGTTTTATTGGTTCCTGATCATCTTGTTCAGCATCAGTTCATGGAAATCCTTCCAGGCTTCCCTGAATTCCCATCCCTCCTTATTTCTAATAAAACAATAGTGTTCCATGACATACATATACCACAGTTTGTTAAGCAATTCCCCAATTGAAGGACAATCACTTAATTTCCAATTTTTTGCCACCACAAACAGGGTTGCTATGAATATTTTTGTACAAATGATGTTTTTACCCTTTTCCATAATCTCTTCAGGGTATAGACCCAGCAATGGTATGTCTGTATCGAAGGGTATGTACATTTTTTGTTGCCTTTTGGGTCCAAATCCAAACTGCTCTCCAGAAAGGTTGGATGAGTTCACAGCTCCATCAACAATATATTAGTGTCCCAGATTTCCCACATCCCTTCCAACATTGATCATTGTCATGGTCATGATCATCGTCATATTGGCCAGTCTGAGAGGTGTGAGGTAGTATCTCAGAGATCCTTTAATTGACATTTCTCTAATAAGTAATGGTGTAGAGCAATTTTTCATATGACTATAGATCACTTTGATTGCATCAGCTGTAAATTTACTTTGCATATTTTTTTAACCTTTGTTGAGGAATGGCTTGTAATTTTGAAAATTTGACTCAGTTCTTTGTATATTTTAGAAAGGAGTCCTTTGTCAGAAATACTAGTTGCAAAAATTGTTTCCCAATTTACTACATTTCTTTTGATCTTGGTTACAATGGTTTTGTCTGTGCAAAAGCTTTTTAATTTAATGTAATCAAAATTATCTAGTTTGTTTTTAATGATGTTCTCCATCTCTTCCTTGTTTATAAACTGCTTCCCTTTGCATAGACCTGACAGGTAAACTAGTCCTTGATCTTCCAGTTTGCTTATAATAATTTTTTATATCAAAATCCTGTATCCATTTTGATCTTATCTTGTTATAGGGTGTGGGGTATTGGTATGATCTAATTCTCTTCCATACTAACTTCCAGTTTTCCCAACAGTTTTTATCAGAGAGAGTTTTTATCTCAATTGCTGGATTCTTTGGGTTTATCAAACAGCAGATTACTATAATTACTATATTATATTATATAACATTACTATATTATATTATATATTATTACTATATTATATTATATATTATTACTATATTATTATATTACTATAATCATTTCCTTCTATTGTACCTAGCCTATTCCACTCTATTTCTTAGCCAATACCAGACAGTTTTGATGAATGATGCTTTATAATTTTAGATCTGGTAAGGTTAAGCCACCTTCTTTTGCACTTTTTCATGGAATCCCTGGAAATTCTTGACTTTTTATTTCTCCATATGAATTTACATACAACTTTTTCTAATTCATTAAAATAATTTTTTGGAATTTTGATTGATAGGGCACTAAACAAGTACTTTAGTTTGGGTAAAATTGTCATTTTATTTTATTAGCTCGACCTATCCACGAACAGTTGATGTTTGCCCAGTTATTTAAATCTGATTTTATTTGTGTGAGAAGTTTTTGTAATTGTTTTCAAAGTTTTTGAGTCTGCCTTGGCGGGTAGACTCCCAGGTATTTATATTGTCTGAGGTTACTTTGAATGGGATTTCTCTTTCTAACTCTTTCTGCTGTATCTTGCTAGTCATATATAGAAATCTTGAGGATTTATGAGCGTTTATTTTATATCCTGTGACTTTGCTAAATTTGCTAATTTTATCTAGTAATTTTTTAGATGATTTTTTTGGGATTCTCTAGGTATACCATCATGTCATCTGCAAAGAGTGAGAGTTTTGTCTCTTCCTTCCCAATTGTAATTCCTTCAATCTCTTTTTCTTCTCTTATTTCTGAAGCTAATATTTCCAATACAGTACTGAATAGTAGTGGTGGTGATAATGGACATCCTTGTTTCACCCCTGATCTTTTTTGGAATGCTTCTAGCCTATCGTCGTTGTATATAATGCTTCCTGATGGTTTCAGATAGATACTGCTTATTATTCTGAGGAACAATCCATTTACTCCTACACTCTTTAGTGTTTTTAGTAGCAATGGGTGCTGTATTTTGTCAAAAGCTTTAGCAGCATCTATTCATATGATCATATGATTTCCAATAGTTTTGTTATTGATATAATTAATTGTACTAACAGTTATCCTAATATTGAACCAACTCTGCATTCCCAGGATAAATTCTGCCTGATCATAATGTATTATCCTAGTGATAACTTGTAATTGTTTTGCTAAGAATTTAATTAATATTTTTGCATCTATATTCATCAGGGAGATAGGTCTATAATTTTCTTTCTCTGCTTTAACTCTTCCTGGTTTAGGTTTCAGCACCATATTGGTGTCATAGAAAGACTTAGGCAGAATTACTATTTCCCCTATTTTTCCAAAGAGTTTATATAGAATCAAACCAATTGTTCCTTAAATGTTTGATAGTATTCACTTATGAATCCATCTGGCCCTGAAGATTTTTCTTAGGGAGCTCAATATGGCTTGTTGAATTTCTTTTTCTGAGATAGTATTATTTAAGTATTTAATTTCCTCTTTTATTTAATCTAATTTCCTCTTCATTTAATCTGGGCAATTTATATTTTTTATAAATATTCATCCATTTACCTTAGATTGTCAAATTTATTGGCCTAGAGTTGACCCTCTGCTCTTGTCTCCCAGTTCACCCACCCTGAGACAGACTTTCTCGGTAGGTGTTCTCCTAGCTTCTCTTTCTGGGCTTTGTCAATCGGATTTCTGTTAGGAGGTTTCTTTCATGTTGTTTTTGAGGGGAAAGAGGACCACTTAACATAATGCCTGTCTTCTCTCCACCATCTTGGTCCAAAAACTCCATCTTTTTCCAATGAAAATCTTCATTGTCCACTGCATTCTATCCTGAACTGTTTTCTCTTCTCTATCTACAATATGACATTCAGAGGATCTCATCAGCTCATGTGGATTGAATTATCAACTATATATATTGAAGATTTCCTATCCCACACCTCCAAATGCCTGTTGGACATCTCAAACTGGATGTCCTATCTGATATCTTAAACTAAATATGTCTATCATAGAACTCATCTACCTCCACTAAAAAACAAAAACAGAAAAACTTGCTCTTTTCCTAACTTTCCTATTGTTATCAAGGATACCACCATAACCCCAGTTACTCGTCTCAAAATCTATATGTCATCCTCAATTTTTTACTCTCACTCTCTCCTTATCAATCACTTGCCAAGTCCTATCATTTAAATCATCATAACATCACTGATATCATCCTATTATAGAATCTCATTATCTCACCCCTTGAATTTTGTAACAGCCTGTTGGGCGGTATACTTACTTCAATTCTCTCCTTCTTCCACTCAGGTATCAAATTGACCTTAAAGCTTCAAACAACTCCAGTAGCTCCTTATTGCCTGTAGCATAATGTGTGTGTATGTATGTGTTTGTATGTTTGTGTGCGTGTATAATTCTTTACATATTGTCTTCCCCATTAAATTTTAAGTTCCTAGGAAGCAAGACCTTTGTTTGTATCCTCATTGTTTGGCATAGTGACCAACACATAGGAGATACTTAATATATTCCAATTGGCTAACTGGCTTAGATATCATTCAGTTTCTTCTCTCTAGAGCACACTTCATAGCCAGCAATTGAAACATCTTTTAATTCTACCTCCAAAACATGTCTTGCATATGTCCATTTCTCTAAATCTGGCATAGTGGAAAGAACAACACCTCTAGAGATGAAAGGTCTGGGTTCAAATACTCTGTTAAAAATTTGCTATCCTAAGCCTCGGTTTCCTCATCTTGTAAGATGAATAGACTGATCTACATAGGCTCTGATGACCTTTCAGCTCTAAATCTAGGAGATATTTACACAGGCACAACTCTAATTTGAACCCTTGCCATTTCTGGCCAGGGTTATAGCAATAACCAAATAATTTAATTTGTCTCAACTCTCTTCATATTGCAAATAATCCACTGCCCAACTACAACAGTGCTTTTCCTAAGGTACAGTACTAACCATATCCCTGGCAAGTGGTCCAATGGATAAAACACCAGATTTTGAATCAGGAAGTTTCATCTTCATGAGTTTAAACCTGGTCTTAGACAGTTGCTCATTGTGTAATCCTGCGCAAGTCTCTTAATCCTGTCTTAGTTCATCATCTGTAAGATGAGCTGGAGAAGGAAATGGCAAACTACTCCAGTATCTTTGCCAAGAAAAATCCCAAAATGGAGTAAAAAGAGTCAGATTGCCTAAAACATCTCAAACACAAAAAAAACATGTAACTCTCCTGAATAAACTAGTGACTAACTATTATGTCAAGGAAGAAATAAATTTAAACTGCCATTTTAAGTTATTTACAAGTTGGCTGCACCCTAATTTTCTTGCCTTATTATGCAATACTCCTCCCTCAACACTCTCTAGTCCTGCAAAATTGACTTTCCTACTTTGCCTCATTCACAGTATTCCATCTCCTACCTCCAAGCCTTTACATTCACTGTCCCCCAAGAATGGAATCGCTGAATTTCCTTTGGAATCCCTGGTTGATGTTGCCTTCTAAGGAAGGCTTATACTAATCCCATTGGATGCTAGCACCTCCTTTCCCCTCAATAGTTGTCTTGTGTCTAATTTGGATTTGGGTTTATTATAGTTAAGATAGCATAGTGTAGAGGATTGTACTTGAATTGGAATAAAGAAAACCAAGACCTGAATACCCTTTCAGACACATACTAGATGTGACAGGGTAAATTATATTCTCTCTCTGGATCTGAGTTTCTTCTCTTATAGAGTGATAGGAGATATACTTGTTTACTAAGTTCGAAATCTATGACCTTATGTTCTATTCTCCAATGGGTTACAAGCTTCCTCAGGGCAAGAATTGTACTTTTGCCTTAATGTCTTCCCAGATCTTTCCATAGTGCTTGAAAGATAGTAATGTTTTTAATAAATATTTGTTAACTTATCAAAAGCAGAGTAAGTTGACATTGCTATAAACAGATCTGATATTCCAAGCAGATTAAGTAGGCAGTAACATACATGATGCATTTTAAGGAAACCTCACAAAATATTTTGAAAATTCAACATTATGCAATGTATTAAAAGTTTTGAGTCAAAGCAATGAAAACTCCTGAGTTAATGATTATCTTTGAAAAGCAAATATTATCAGTCCTTTTCACTTTGGTTTGCATGTTAACCAGTTAACTAAATGATCACCTACCAAAGCTATGGAGGAATAGTTAGTATAAGATGTTACATAAAACACACTGGATTAAAAGGCAAAGGAAGGACCTGAATTCAAATATGCTGCCTTTATGATCATGGGCAGACTATATAGTCTCTCTGGGTCTCATTTCCACATCTATAAATTGAGGAGAACAAACTAAATAATTTTAATGGTCCTCTAATTCTAAATCTGTTAATGAAACATAAAAAAGGAAGCTTTGATTGATGTGGAGAGCAACAGGAAAATATGGCATGCTGCCTAGTGTGGCTATCCCTCAGGAGATAGGCAGTATTCTGAGTAGGCAAGAAGCAGAAGCAGAATATGGCAACTTCAGGATTGGGAAATGATTGCAGAAAAACTGTAGAGAATCATATGGAGGAGCCATTGTATGTCTACGTACTTCACAAATCTTTTTCACAGAGATAGTTTTATCAGACATTTTTACCCTAACTATAAGTTGAATTGAAATGGATAATCATATCTGAGGAATCTTTGAATTATCTCAGATTTTTTTGACCTTTGATTTAGCTAGATAGCATGGGGCAATAGAGCACCAGGCATGTAATTAGGGAAATTTTAGTTCAACTATGCTCTGAGATACTTACGAGTTGTGGAATCAATGGATACAATCTCTGATTGCCTCAGTTTCCTCAACTGTAGAACTGAGATAATACTAACACTTACCTCCCAGGATTGTGGTGAGAATCAAATGAGATCGTAATAAAATGTTTAATATAGTAACTGGAACATAGTAAATATTACAAAAATATTAGGCAATATTTTTATTATTAAACTATTATCCTAGGTTCAACAAGTTGATAGTACCTTGAGATGTGCATCTCTCTTTCCATGATGTTTCAATAAATCAGTGATTTTTCTTCTTTCAACACTGCAAATTGATTAACAAACTGGCCATTTGTCTTCATTCATTCAATTATCCATCCATCCATTAATCCAAACATCTATTCATCTATCCACACATTCATATGATTTACTACCATTTAAAAAATAATTGCATTGGATAATTGTGACTTGTTTACCAGGAGTTGCTGTTAGCTTTTCTTGAATGTATAAATATGTGTTGTTCTTATAACAGTAAAATATGTTCTGAAGCTACTTCACAAGATATTGATACTTGCTAATAAATTGGCCATTATTCAGAGATTTGTCATATTACAAAGTGTTCTGTAGCAGAGAAAATCCAAAGAATAGGGAGAAATATGTATATCTGATGCTCAGGACAAGTGCTGTTACATAGACACAGTGGTCTATGTTACAAGTCACAAAATCAGTATCTTTAATAGTGCCTAAGTACCTTGGTGATCCAAGAAGATTAAATAGAAGTTGTGCTAGAAAGAAAGGCAGCATGGAATGATGACTAGGCTTCTGCTTTGGAGTAAAGAAGACCTAATTTTAAATTCCTCCACAGCCATTGTAGCATGACTTTTTGCATTTAATTTCTCTTAGTTTTGTTTTCAAAAAAAGAGGATTGTAATTCATCTTGGAACCTTTTCTAAAGTCTCTTTGAACCCTTTCTAAATGTAGTAACCTTTTACCTACAGAATAAAATACAACTTTCCCTTCATTTAGCTTTGGATAATTTGAGTCTAACATTTTGTTTTCCTTTGATTCTCAATATTCTGTGTCACTCATATTACATTAAAATTGGACAAATACAGTTTCCCAGGCTTTCATTGCATTATCTCATATCTATGAATATATTTAGATCATCACAATTTCTATAATATTATCTGCACTTTTCTCAGTTTGTTGAAATCCTTTTCTTCCTGCAAGGTTCAGACCAGTTTTTAGCTCTTCCATGAATGTCCCTGATTCTCACTGATGAAATGAGTGGTATAGGGAGAGGAACTCTGAGAAAGGATTCAGAAAATCTGCATTAAATGTTTAGCCTTGTCACTTACTCTAAGGGGACATATGAAAAAAAATTCAACCTTAGATTCCTCATCAAAAGATTTAAATTTGAAAAAAAATCTGACTTCTGGACAAGATGGCAGAGAGAAACCAGGCACTGTGCAGAGGTCTCCTGTTTTTCCCTCAGAAATAATATGAATCAAGCCTCTTAACAGGACTTGGATACACAAAAACCCAGAAAAAGAACCAAGAAGAAGAACATCTACCTACAAGGTCTGTTTCAGAGCAGAGTGCCAACACAGGAATGGCAGGGTGATGCCCAGGGACTAACCTGAGAACAGCTGCAGAAGCTTTGACTGTGTGCCTGGAGGGCAAGAAAGCTCTAGGGAGGTTGGAGAGAGAATTCCAACACAGCAGACAGGAGAGAGCCAAAGAGCAGCTAGACAGGATCTGGTGAGCTCAGCTGGACGGAAAGACCAGGACCATGAGGCCCCATATTTTCAGCAGAGTCCCCATGTTTCCAGTTGAGTCCCCTGCTCTCCCCCCAGCCTTGTGGGAGAAAATAACTCTTCCAGAAAAAACACAGCAACAATCCCTTCCCCCACCCCCAGGCTCAGGAGTGGGCAACAGATCTCTCTGAGTACTGAGTGAAGAATAAAGAGATTAACTATATATAGCCCCAGGGCCCAACCCATTGTTCAAGGATAATCCAGACCCTGCAGGTTCCCCGCCACCCCCTCCACACACACACAAAATCCCTCTAGGTCTAGGCAGTAGGCCACAAATCAAGGTCACAGACACTACAAAGTGTCTAGCATTTCTCACTGGCATTCCCACTTGGAGTTGCAAGTCCCAGTGAGCTAAACCACTAGGGATTTCAACACCAAAGGTCTATGAACCAACCTCTCCCCCAAAACAAGATCCTAGGAAAATGAAGAATAGTCAGCAGAAATGGGGTTCCATTGAAAGTTACCTTGAGGGGTGGCTAGATGGCACAGTGGATAGAGCACCAGCCTTGGAGTCAGGTGTACCTGGGTTCAAATCCAACCTCAGGCACTTAATAACTACCTAGCCATGTGGCCTTCAGCAAGCCACTTAACCCCATGGCCTTCAAAAAAAAAATCTGAAAGAAAGTTTCCTTGAAGGAAAAGACTAATTCAGAGAGAGCTAGAACTTCTGAGGAGAATATGAATTGGTCTCCAGACCAGAAAGACTTCATAGAACAGATCATGGAGGAGGTTAAAAATCAATTGGAAAAATAGGAGAAAGAAATGCAAGAGAAAATAAATACCTTGCAAGAGAAAATTAATACCTTGCAAGAAGAAAACAAATCCTTGGAAAATACAATTGAACATGAGCAAAAACAAAATAATTCTCTCAAAACCACAATTGGGCAAATGGAAATCTCCTTCAAAATTAGAACTGACCAATTGGAAAAGGAGTTGTAAAAACTAAATGAAGAAAATTCTTCTTTAAAAAATGGAATCTGTGGAAACTAATGACTTCATGAGACAGAGATCTGTTAAAACGAAAATATCAAAAAAATAGAATAAAACATAACGTACATTATCAGCAAAACCACTGACCTCAAGAATAGATCCAGAAGAGACAACTTAAGAATCACTGGGCTTCTTGAAAACATTGAGGATCAAAAAAAGCCTCGGCTCAATATTTCAAGATTTAGTGAAGGAAAATTGCCCTGATATCATGGAACCAAAGGGCAAAATAGTTATTGAAAGAATACATGGGGGGTGGCTAGGTGGTATAGTGGATAAAGCAATGGCCTTGGAGTCAGGAGTACCTGGGTTCAAATCCGGTCTCAGACACTTAGAAATTACTAGCTGTGTGGCCTTGGGAAGCCACTTAACCCCATTTGCTTTGCAAAAACCTAAAAAAAAAAAGAATACATGGATCCCCTCCTGAAAGTGGTCCCAAAATGGAAATACCAAGGAATATTGTGATCAAATTCCAGAACTATTGGATAAAACAGAAAATCCTGCAAGTGGCCAGAAAGAAACAATTTAGATACCAGGGAGCCACAGTAAGGATTACAGACGACCTGGATGCATCAACATTAAGGGACTGAAAGACCTGGAATAGGATATTCCAAAGAGCAAGGGAGCCTGGAATGCACCCAAGAATTCACTATCTAGCAAAACTGAACCCTTTCTTCCAGGGGGAAAAGATGGACATTTAAGGAAATAGGAGACTTCTAACTTTTCCTGATGAAAAGACTACAGCAAAATAGAAAATTTAGACTTCAAACAGGAGACTCAAGAGACACATGAAAAGGTAAAAAGGGGAAAAGACAAAACAACAGTTATTCAATAATATGAGACTGGCTATATCCCCACCTGGGAGATTCTCATAACTCTTGAGAATTTTAAATCTGTTAGAGACAATATGCTTAGACAGAAGTAATGGACATTCATGACTCTTTTTTGGCAAGGCAATGGGGTTAAGTGGTTTGCCCAAGGCCACACAGCTAGGTAATTATTAAATGTCTGAGGCACTCCTTACTCCAGGGCCAGTGCTCTATCCATTGCACCACCTAGCTGCCCCACTCATGACTCCTCTGTGACACTGATAGAATGATTTAAAAACAATATTTCCTTAAAAGGGAAGGGACAGTAAAGAGACAGGAGGATGGAGGAGATTGAATGGGATAAATTACATTACATGAAAAAGTACAAATGACCTATTTCAATAGAGGGGAATAAGGGAGGAGGTGAGAATTGCCTGAATGTTATTCTCATCAGATTTGGCTGAAAGAAGGATTAACATATACACACCCAGTTAAGAAACTTATCTTATACTCTGTTTGAAGATGGTGGTATAAAGGCAGGATTTCCCAGAAACTCCTTCCCCAATAAATTCCAGAAACATTAAATTATGACTCCAGCCAAAATTTAGAGGGACAGAACCCATAGAAAGACTGATATGATTTCCCAGTCCAAGATAACTTAGAAGTTCCATCAGAAAGGTGTGCTTCACCAGGAGTGGGGGTTGGAAAAAGCTGCAGCTGCAGTCACAGCACAGACCAAGGATCACTGTGAACAGCTTGAAGGGGCAGTGAGAGAACTCTGCTGCATCAGAATGAGTGTGGAGTGAGGAGGTCCAGCTTCAGCCCTGTGGTGAGAACATGTGGTGGGAATAGGGGAAGCCAGTCTGTACCTCCAGAGCGCAGTCCACTGACAGTAAGGGGTAGAGGGAAATTGCAGAAATCTCTCTTCTCTCCCTGGAGCAGGACTCTGCTGTTTGCCCACACTCAGATCCAGGTTGCAGTTTGGGCTTTCATACAAAGATAGCTGAGCAGGGATCTTCCTCACAGCTCCAGGGAAGAGGAGAGTGATATCAAAGCACAGGCAAAACAGCATAAGACCTTGGAGTGTGGTGCCCTAAAAATCTCCCAAAGCCTTGGAAGTGCCATAAATTAGTCTTAGGCTGAGGAAATGAGCAAACAAAAGAAAACAAAGGATCTGACCATAGAACATTACTTTGGTTCCATGGAAGATTCAGAAGATGACAAATTTGAAGATTCTGTATCCAAAACCTCTAAGAGAAATAGAAAATGGACTCAGGCAATGGATGATCTCAAAAAAAGACTGAAAAGCAATTAAAAGAGGTGGAGGAAAATTGGGAGGAGAAATGAGAGTGATACAGATAAATCATAAAACTAAACCAGGAGCTTGGTGAAACAAATAAAAAAAAATTATGAAGAAAATAGTATGTTAAAAACCAGTTTAGGCCAAATGGAAAAAAATCAAAAAGAAAGGCAAATGAGGAGAAGAATGCATTAAAAAAGCAGAATTGGTCAGCTGGAAAAGGAGATAAAAAAGTTCTCTGAAGAAAATATCTACTTCAAATGCAGAATGAAACTAAAGGAAGCTGATGACTTTTCAAGAAATCAGGACAAATTTTTTTTAAAAAGCCAAAAATTAGAACAAAATGTGAAATATCTCATATCTCAATATCTCAAAAACACTTCCAGGAGAAAGTGTTTAAAAATTATTCGATTGCCTGAAAGTTATGACCAGGAAAAGAGCCTAAACTTCATTTTTCAAAAACTAATCCAGCAAAAATGCCCTGAGATCCTAGAAACAGTAGGGAGGTAATTTACCAGTTACCTCCAGAAAGAGATCCTAAAAGAAAACCTTCTAGGAATGTTATAGCCAAATTCCAAAACTCCCAAGTCAAAGAGAAAATACTAAGAGCTGCCAGAAACAAACAATTCAACTACCATGGCTTTATAGTCAGGATTTCACACCATCTGGCAGCATCTACATAAAGGGCTCGAAGGGATTGGAATATGGTATTCTAGAAGACAAAAAATCTTGGTTTACAACCAAGATTCAACTACCCAGCAAAACTGAACATACTCTTTCAGGGGAAAAGATGAACTTTCAATGAAACAAGGGACTTTCAAACTTTCCTATTGAAATAACCAGAGATGAACAGAAAGTTTGATCTTCGAGTACAGGACTCTGGTAAACCATAGAGGGGGTGGACAAGAAGGACTAACTCTAAGGAACTTAATAATGTCGAACTGTTTGTATTCCTGCACAGGAAGAAGATACAGATAATTCATATGAACTTTCTCATTTATAAGAGCTGTTAGAACTGTTAGAAGGAATATATATATATATATATATATATATATATATATATATATATATATATACAGAGAGAGACAGACAGACAAGGCACAGAAAGGAATGGATATAATGGATATAACAAAAAGATGGAGTCAGTGGGTGATAAAGGAAAGTACTGTGAGGAAGAGAAAGGAGAGGGAGAAGGGGCTAAGATATTTCATATAAGAGTCAAGAAAAAGCTTTTTCAATGGGATGAAACGTGGCAAGGCTGGGGGGGTATGAGTGAGTCTTCATTCTCATCAGAAATGACTCAGAGAGGAAATAACATACACATTTAATAGGGTATAGAAATCTATCTTGCCCTAGAGAAAAATGAGAAGGAAGAGATGGGATAAGGGGGAATGGGTGGAGGGAAGGGGGAATAGGTGATAGAAGATAGTGAAGGATATGGGAGAGGGTGCTCATACAACACACTTTTGGACAGGGACAGGATGAAAGGAGAGAGAAAATAAAATAAATGAGAGTGGGGAGGAATAGAGTGGAGGGAAATACAACTAGCAATAACAGCTGTTGGAAGATATTGAAGCAACTTCTCTGGTGGACTTAAGATAAAGAAGGCAACTCACACCAGAGACAGAACCAGTGGAATCTGAACACAGACTGAAATACATTTATCATCTCTCACAGTCTTCTTGAGATTTCTCTTCTACTTGGGAGGGAGGGGGGTTTATATTTACTCTTATAACAAAATTATTATAATACTATAAAATAAATAAACAAAAGAAACTTATCTTACCTT
The DNA here is from genome assembly GCF_037893015.1 of Macrotis lagotis. Taxonomy (NCBI): domain Eukaryota; kingdom Metazoa; phylum Chordata; class Mammalia; order Peramelemorphia; family Peramelidae; genus Macrotis; species Macrotis lagotis. The sequence continues at coordinate 427,780,914 of NC_133666.1, read as the reverse complement.
TCAATCATTAAAAGGGGAAAGGGGAGGGGGAGGAAAAGAGGAATTAACAGAAGGAAAAAGGGACAAAGGGAAAGGGGAAGAAAGGGGAAGGGGGTTGGATATGGGGGTAAAATACAGAATGTGGTGGTATTCAGAAACAAAATACTGAGGAATATGGATAAAGTGAAAAGAAAGGGGGAAATACAAACAGAGGGAAGGAGGACAATAAAGAGTTAGTAATAAATGAATGTGAATGGGATGAATTCTCCCATAAAACGTAAGTGAATAGTAGAGTGGATTAAAAAGCAGAATCCTACATTATGCTGTTTATAAGAAACTCAGTTGAAATAAAGAGATACATATAGAGTAAAGGGAAAAAGTTGGAGCAGAACATATATATTCAGCCAAAGCGAAAAAGTCAAGGATAGCAATAACAATCCTTATCTCAGACAAATCAGCTACAAAAATAGATCTCATTAAAAGAGAAAAGGAAGTAAACTCTATCCTTCTAAAAGGTACTATAGACATTGAAGCAATTTCAATAATAAATGTGTATGCACCAAGTAGTATAGCATCCAAATTCATAGCGGAGAAGCTGAATGAGATACATGAAGACATAGACAGCAAAACTCTACTGGTGGGAGACCTCAACCTCCTGCTCTAATATTTAGACAAATCTAACCATAAAATAAACAAAAAGGAAATTAAGGAGGTAAATAGAATGTTAGAAAACCTAGACTTGATAGACCTTTAGAGAAAATTGAATGGGGTTAAAAAAGGAATATAATTTTTTTCTACAGTACATGGCACTTACACAAAAATCGACCATATACTAGGGCATTAAAACCTTATAATCAAATGCAGAAAGGCAGAAATAGTGAATACTTCTGTCTTAGATCATAATACAATAAAATCATTGGCAATAATGGGCCATGGAGAGATAGACCTAAAACTAATTGGAAATTCAGTAGCTTCATTTTAAAAAATGAGTGGATGGAACAAAAAATCATATCTACAGAATTAATGATTTCATCCTAGATAATGTTTTCATTAACAAGACAAAATACCAAAACTTACAGGATATGGCCAAGGCAATTATTAGGGGATATATTATATCTTTAAATACTTACATGAATAAATTAGAGGAAAAGGAAATCAATGTAATAAGCATGCAACTAAAAAAATTAGAGAATGAACAAATTAAAACCCCAATTAAATACCAAATTAAAAATTCTAAAAATTAAAGGAGAAATTAATAAAATTGAAAGCAAAAAATAAACTATTGAATCAATAAATAAAAGGAAGAGTTGTTTTTTTTGAAAAAAAATAAAATTGATAAACCTCTGGTTAATTTGATTAAAAAAAAGAAAGAAGAAAACCAAATTACTATTACCACAAATGAAAAAGGTGAATTCCCACCAATGAGTAGGAAATTAAATTAAAAGAAAATTAAAGAAAAAGAAATTCAACAAGCCATCATTGAACTCCATAAGGAAAAAATCTCCAGGGCAAGATGGATTCACAGGTGAATTCTATCAAACATTTAAGGAGCAATTGGTTCCAATTCTGTATAAACTTTTTGGAAAAATAGTTGAAGAAGGAACTCTGCCAAACTTCTTCTATGATACCAATATGCTACTGATATATACTGATACATAAACCGGGAATAGTCAAAACAGAGAAAGAAAATTTTAGACCAGTTTCCCTGATGAATATGAATGCAAAAATCTTTAATAAAATATTAGCAAAGTGATTACATCATGTTGTCACTAGGATAATACACTGTGAGCAAGCAGGATTTGTCCCAGCAACACAGAGTTTGTTCAATATTAGGAAAATCATTACTATAATTGACTATATCAATAGCAAACCTAACAGAAATCATATGATTATCCTAATAGATACTAAAAAGCCTTTGATAAAATATAATGCCTATTCTTACTTAAAATACTAGACAGCCTAGGAATAAATGGATTGTTCCTTAGAATGATAAACAGTATCTATCTGAAACCATATACAAGCATTATATGCAATAGAGATAATAGAGGCATTCCTAATAAGATCAGAGGTGAAACAAGGATGTCCATTATTACCACTACTGTTCAATATTTTATTAGCAATATTAGCTTCAGCTATAAGAGAAGGAAAAGAAATTAAAGAAATTAAAATTGGGAAGGAAGAAAGAAAACTCTCACTCTTTGCAGATGACATGATGGTATACCTAGAGAATCCTAAAGAATCATCTAAAAAACTATTAGAAACAATTAGCAACTTTGGCAAAGTCCCAGGATATAAAATAAATCAACCTAAATCCTCAATAATTCTATATATGACTAGCAAGATACAGCAGCAAGAGCTAGAAAGAGAAATCTCATTTAAAATAGCTACAGACTATATAAAATACTTTGTAATCTACTTGCCAAGACAGACTCAGAAACTCTATGAAAACAACTATAAACGCTTTTCACACAAATAAAATCAGATTTAAATAACTCGGAAAATATCAACTGCTCATGGAAAGGCCAAGCTAATGTAATAAAAATAACATTTCTACATAAATTAAACCATTATTTAGTGTCTTGCCAATTAAACTTCTAAAAAATTATTTTAATGTGCTATAAAAAGTTGTAACTAAATTCATATGAGAAACAAAAAAGTCAAGAATATCTAAGGATTTAATGAACAAAAGGGCAAAAGAAGGTGGATAAGCCTTAGCAGGTCTAAAATTATATTATAAAGCATTCGTCATCAAAACTGTCTGGTACTTGCTAAGAAATAGAGTGGTGGATCAATGGAATAGGCTACGTGCAAAAGCAGCAGCAGGAAATGAATATAGTAATCTGCTGTTTGATAAACCCAGAGTCCAGCTTCTGGGATAAGAACTCTCTCCGATTAAAATGGTGGGAAAATTGGAACTTAGTATGGCAGAAACTTGGATTAGACCAAGATCTTACACCCTATATCAAGATAAAATCAAGGGGCAACTAGGTATGCAGTGGATAGAGCACTGGACCTGGAGTCAGGAGGACCTAAATTCAAATCTGATCTCAGACACTTAACAATTGTCTAGATGTGTTACCTCCCAAAAGTCACTTACCCCCATTTCCTTAAATAAATAAAAAAAATTTAAATAGTTCAGATCAAAATTGGTTCATGATTGAGACATAAAAGACAATATTATAAGCAAACTAGATCAAGTTGTCAGATTTATGGAAATGGAAGGAGTTTATGAAAAAGAAATAGATAGAGAACATCATTAAAAACAAATTAGGGGCCAGCTAGGTGGCACAGAGGAAAGAGCACCAGCCCTGGAATCAGGGGGTCCTGAGTTCAGATTTGACCTCAGAAACTTAATAATTACCTAGCTGTGTGATTTTGGGCAAGTCACTTAATCCCATTTCCTTGCAAAAAGCAAAAAAAAAAAAACTAGATAATTTTGATTATATCAAATTAAAAAGCTTTTGCACAAGTGGCAGAGCCAAGATGGCAGAAGGAGTGCTTAGGGGCTTTCTCTAAAATATTTCAGAAACCTTAAAATTATGACTCTAAATTTTCAAGAGACAGAACTCACAGAAAGATCCAGTGAGGCAATTCTCCATCTCAATGTAACCTGGAAAATATTAGGAAGGGCTCCATAGGGTTGGAGGGGTGGCAGTGTAGGAGTGAAGGAGCTTCATCCCTCCAGGAACATCCCCAGGGCATCTGGGAGTGCCAGCTCCTCACAAAAGAAGCAGTTTCCTGACCTGCACCCAGAGAGCACCAAACACAACTTGGAAGATCAGCAGGGAGACCTCTGCCAGAGCAAGCATAACACCCAGACACTCAACATGGCTACAGAACTAAGCACAACCCAAATTCCAGGAAAGGGAAGTAGGCCTGTGAATTTGCCCAGCAAGATTCACCCAGCAGCTGTGCCCTAAGTGCTCAGCTCACGGAATGTAAAGGAGTGGAGGGAGACTGCTGAGGTCTATCCTCTGTCCCTGGGACAGGACTCTGGAGATTTAACCATATTCAGATCCTAGTCTCAGTCTGGGTCCCCCATAGAGCAGGGAACCCTCCTCACAGCCCCAGAGCAGAGGGGTGCACTAGTTGTCATTCAACATACCAGGAGAGCAGTCAGAGCCTCACATACTGAGGTCCTTATGGGAGTATTCCAATAAAACTCAAAAACTCAGCAAGCACCCCAAAACCAGGCACAGGCTGGGGAAATGAATAAACAGGATAAAAAGGAACCTGACCATAGACAATTACTTTGTTCCCATGGGGGATCAAAACACTAAATCTGAAGATGAGAAAGTCCAATCTTCTGCAGCTAAAGACTCCAAGAAATATAGAAGTTGGGCTCAGTCTATGACAGAACTCAAAAAAGATTTTGAAAATCAAATAAGGGAGATAGAAAAAAAATTAGGGAAAAAATGAGAGAGATGCAGGAAAAACAGCAAAGTCAGCAACTTAGTCAAGGAGATCCAAAAAATTACTGAAGAAAATAACATGTTAAAAACCAGCTTAAGTCAAATTAATAAAACAGTTCAAAAAGTTATTGATGAGAAAAAGGCTTTAAAAGGCAGAATTGGACAGATGGAAGAGGAGATAGAAAGCAATCTGCAGAAAACAAATCCTTCAGATGGAGAATTGAGCTAAAGGAAGCTGATGACTTTGCGAGAACTCAAGACACAGTAATTCATCACCAAAAAAAATGAAAAACTAGAAGAAAATGTGAAATATATCATTGAAAAAATAACTGATGGGGCTGATGATCAACCTTGATGGACTCACCCATTTCATCAGTGCAACAATCAGAGACAATTTTGGGCTGTCTGCAATGGAGATTACCATCTATATCCAGATAAAGAACCATAGAGTTTGAACAAAAAAAAAATCTGATCTGGAAAACAGATTTAGAAAGATAATTTAAAAATTATAAGGCGATCTGAATGTCATGATCAGGAAAAGAACCTTGACCTCATTTTTAAATAATTTCTACAAGAAAATTGCCCTGATATCCTAGAAGCAGAGGGTAAAATAGAAAATGACAGAATCCACCAATCTCCTCCAGAAAGAGATCCAAAAAAAAAACCCAACCCAGGAATATTATAACCAAGTTCCAGAACTTCCAAGTCAAAGAGAAAATATTACAAGCAGCCAGAAGGACACAATTCAAATATTGTGGAGCTGCAGACAGGATTACCGAGGATTTAGCAGCATCTACATTAAGGGCTTGTAGGGCTTGGAATGTAATATTCCCGAAGGCAGAAGAGCTTAGAATGCAACTGAGAATCAACTACCCAGCAAAACAGGGGGAAAGGGTTGGATTTTCAATGAAACAGGGGAATTTTAAATGTTCCTGTTGAAACGACCAGGGCTGAACAGAAAGTTTGCCCTTTAAGTACAGGGACTCAGGTGAAGCATAGAGATGTAGGAGGAGAAGGGTAAATTATGAGGGACTTAATGATGATGAATTGCATGTGTTCCTGAATGGAAGATGGTACTGATAATACTCATATGAACCTTCTCATTTAATAGAGCAGGTAGAAGGAGCTTTTATAGATGAGAAACAGGAGAGAGCTGAATTTGAAGATATAATATATATGGTAAAATTGAGTCAATGGGTGAAAGAGAAAAGTATTAGGTGTAAGATAAAGGAGAGGTAGAATAGGCTAAGATATTTCATATAAAAGATATTTCATGTAGCTTTTGTAATGGTATGGAAGGGGGAAGGTGAGGGAAATGAAGGAACCTTCATTCTCATCTGAAATGGCTCAGAGGAAACAGCATAAACACTTAATAGGGTATAGACATCTAGAAGAAAAAGGAGAAAAGGGGGACAGGGGGAGGGGAGTGGGGATGTGGGTGAAAGAGGAGAAGGTAGATCATAGGAGAGGATAGTCAGATATAACACTTTTTCTTTTCTGCTCTTTTCAAGGTAATGGGATTGGGTGGCCTGTCCAGGCCATGGGGCCAGGTGGTTACTGGGTCTTTGGTGTGGGATGTGGGCTTGGGGCCTCCTGGCCCCAGGACTGGTGGTCTGTCTGATGCACCACTTGGCTTCCCCTCAGTACATTTTTGAAGACAGAGTGAAAGGAGATAGAAAATGTAATAGATAGTAACAGGGAAGAATGGATGGAGGGAATTACAGTCAACAACAGCAACTGTGGAAAAATATGGAAGTAACGTCTGTGATGGACTTATGATAAAGAATGTGGTCCACCCAAGACAGAACTAATGGTATCAGAACACAGACTGAAACCCATTTTTTTCTCTTTTTTTCACTTTATTTCTTGTGACATTTTATTTTTTTGTGAGGGAGGAGGTATTTTGTTTACTCTTAAACAAGAATATTTTAATAATGTGTAAATAAATTAAAGAAAAATTTTTAAAAAGCTTTCTTTTTTACAGAGAAAACCACTTTAAACAAGATCAAAAGAAATGTAGTAAATTGGGAAACAATTTTTACAAGTAGTATTTCTGGCGAAGGACTCATTTCTAAAATATATAGAGAACTGCATCAAATTTATATAAAACAAACCATTCCCCAATTGACAAATCATCAAAGGATATGCAAAAGCAATTTACAGATGAGGAAATCAAAGCTATCTATAGTCATATCAAAAACTTCTCTAAATCTAAATGATTAGAGAAATGCAAATTAAAGCACCTCTGAGCTACCAGCTCACAACTCTCAGATTGGCCAATATGACCAAAAAGACAAGGATCAGTGTTGGAAGGGATGTGGGAAATCTAGGACACTAATAGATTGTAGGTGTGTTGTGGCTTGCTTGACCTTGGGGCCCACAACGTTGACCTCCCTCCCAGAGGGGAGCTGAGAATAAGGAGTCAAGCCACCACTGCCTTATGCCTCCAGCTCAATTTTATTACTGCTTAGCTTCTACATATATACTGTTTGGTCTTCCAGGGTAGAACAAAGAATAATGAGGGAATGGGGGTGCACAAGTGGGGTACATGCAGCATCTTGCATTAAAGGATAAGGGGGTATGTTAGGGAGGAGGTGATAAAACACAGCTGTGTCTAGTGCCCTTGATCTGTGGGGCCGAACAATCAGTTCCCGAAGACTCCAGTGTACCTTATCTTTAAGGGCAGCATGCCAGTTCCTGAGACTGTCCAGGTGGTGGTTTACTTGGAAATGATTTGTGTCATGGCTGTTAGAATAGCCTGTGTTCCCACATCTCCCCCTTGTTTTTCATTTAGGACCAGGAGGACCTGGATAGTCATGGCAAAGCCGATAAGGGCTTTTGCTGCTCTGCACTGTTAATCAAAGAACAGAGGGATGTGGGAACACAGGCTATTCTAACAGTCATGACACAAATCATTTCCAAGTAAACCACCACCCTGGACAGTCTCAGGAGCTGGCATGCTGCCCTTAGAGATAAGGTGTGCTGGAGTCCTTGGGAGCTGGACATTCCACCCCACAGACCAAGGGCATTAGACACTGCTGTGTTTTATCACCTCCTCCCTCACATACCCCCTTATCCTTTAATGTAAGATGCTGCATTTACCCCACTTGTGGACCCCCATTCCCTCATTATTCTTTATTCTACACTGGAAGACCTAACAGTATATATGTAGAAGCTAAGCAGTAATAAAATTGAGCTGGAGGCGTAAGGCAGTGGTGGCTTGACTCCTTATTCTCAGCTCCCCTCTGGGAGGGAGGTCGTCACTATGGGCCCCAAGGTGAAGCAAACCACAACATTGGTGGAGCTGTGAATTCACCCAAACTTTTTGGAGAGCAATTTGGAATTACAGCCAAAGGGCAATAAAAATGTGCATACCCTTTGATACAGCAATACCACTACTGGGTCTATAACCTGAAGAGATAATGTAAAAAGGTAAAACATCACTTGTACAAAAATATTCATGACAGTTCTGTTTGTGGTAGCAAAGAATTGGAAATTGAGTGAATGTCCATCATTTGGGAAATGGCTAAACAAATTATGCTATATGTACATTATGGCACACTATTTTTCTACTAGAAACCAGGAGGGATAGAAATTCAGGGAAGCCTGGAAGGATTTGCAGGAAGTGATGCTGAGTGAGGTGAGCAGAAACAAAAGAACATTGTATATTGTAACAGCAACATGGGAGTGATGATCAACCTTAATGGACTTGCTCATTCCATCAGTACAATAATCAGGGACAATTTTAGTGTATCTGTGATGGGGAATACCATCTGTATCCAGAGAAAGAACTGTGGAGTGTAAACAAAGACCAGTATCTATTACCTTCAATCCAAAAAATAAGTTGTCATCTGTACTACATAATTTTGCTATCTCTAATATTTTATTTTTTCTTCAAGGATATCATTTTTTTTCTCATCACATGGAAATAATGTAAAGACTATTAGCCTGTCTCTGTGGTAGGGTAGGGAGAGGGAAGAGAGGGTGGGGGAAAATTGTATAATTCAGAACCTTACAAAATGATAATGATTGCATATAATTGGAAAACAAATAAAAATAAAAATTTAAAGTTTTATCAGCTCCTCCATTCAGTTTTTTTTAGGTTTTTCTTTCAAGGCAAATGGGGTTAAGTGGCTTGCCCAAGGCCACACAGCTAGGTAATTATTAAGTGTCTGAGACCAGATTTGAATGCAGGTACTCCTGACTCTAAAGCCAGTGCTTTATCCACTACACCACCTAGCTGCCCTCTCCATTCAGTTTTAACTAAAGAAATATTATGCATACCCTTGGCCCCTGGGTACCCTCTGCTGTTCCCTCTTTCAGTTTTCTTTTGTGTTTTGTCTTACTCCATCAAATTGTAAGCTACTTGAAGACAGAGATTATCTATCTTTTTTGAAATCATATCTTCAGTATTTAACACAGTTCCTCTAATGTATCAGATACTTAATAGAAGTTTAATGAATATTGACTATTGAAGTAGAAGTCTTGGTTAGGAAGTAATGAAAAGTCCAGTTTGGATATAATAAAGGGAACACATAAGAGTCATAGCTATTGATTTGTTGGAGCCACTTCATAGAATTAATTGTCAAATTTTCAATGATGATTTTAATCTTAGACATCATCAGTTGCCACAATTCACACTTTTTTTGTTGATTTTCTAAATTTAAGAAAGTGATAGAAAGCATGATAATAATGCAGATTAAATTTACATGTGTATCATGAGTTCATTTTTTTGGAGTACTGGTTAAACATTTATCAACATACCATGGATTATATTAGACAGACTCTTAGGTCATCACACCTGACTGAGTATGGCTGGTAGGATAACCATCAATTATTTTTGGTAAATTATACAGATTATACCACTGAATCCCCAAAATAATGTGGAACATAAATTAAATGAATTTAATTTTGTATAGAAGTCAGAATACATCATGGGATTTTGTCCCCAGGAAAAGGTTGTGTTTGTTTTCTTCACGAGGAAAAAAAAGAAGTTACTGCCTAAAATATTAGTCTTGACCATTCCACTGGCAGATGCAGGAAGATATTATCTTTTCTTCCTCATCAGAATAAATTAAGAGATTTGCTACCATGATGTTTCTGGAACTTGTGTTCACCATAAGGCTTTCTAATTACCAGATGCCATGCAAGTTGGAGATAACTTGGGAAATTACAGAAGCTGCCAATCTTTTATTTAGAGAGTATGATGAGATGCATAGCACTATTAATTAAGTCCAGAAAAGTTGAATTGAATACAAGCACATGAATTGTAAGTTCTACTTTGGGAGGAAATTCAGCCAGATTTCTTTTGTTTTCTTGTTTGTTTTGCTTTAGCACGTCACTTAACAGAACAAAATGACATACCCAATGCACATTTCTATGATAAATGAGGTTAGGCTGCGGGGTTTGGTGAAAGTGGCAGCAAGGTCTACCTGTAACAGAACTGAGAGAAGAGGATTTTGGAGATCAAAGAATTAGTAATTTATAATTGAAAAGGATCTTAAAATTTGTCTAGTCCAAACCCCTAATTTCTTTTTGAAAATCTATTTTATTTTAATTTATGGAATAAAACAAACATTACCAAATCATAGTTTAATTTTTGAAAATGTTGACTACACATGAAACTGCAAATCTACTATATATAAAATTTGCTATTCCTTTTAAATATAAAACAAAGTTATTATGTAAATTTCTCAATTTTCTTTGCTCCATGCACCCCTCACTCTAGAGATGGTCACCATTAGACAAAATTAGGTATACATTCATTCAAAATATCATTCAAAATTAGGTATATATTCATTGTTATATACATATCTATATCGATGTATGTGTGTTTATGTGTATTTGTATATATTTAATATTATTCTATGCTATTTCTATTTATTAATTGTTTAGAGTTAATTTGGGCATTCATAATAATCAATATAATATTCACTCAAAGTCTTTCTTAAAACAATATTACTGCGACTGTATCCAATCTTCTCTTGTTCACTCTTCATTACTTCATGCGAGTCTTTCATGCAGATTTTCTAAGATCACTGAACTCAATTTCTCATAACACAGTGGTATTACATAATAATCATATACCACAACTTGCGCAGCCATTCATTGGTTGATGGGCAGGTCTGCAATTTCCAGTTCTTTGTCACCACAAAGAGAGTTGTTATTAACAATTTAGAACATAGAGTTTCTTTTTTTTCTTTTTTCCCTAATTATCTTTGTAAATAGAATTAGTATTGTTAACCCTGGATCAAAGAGTATAGAAATTTTAATAATTCTTTGAACATAATTCCAGATTGCTTTGCAAAAGAGTTGTATCATTTCACAGTGACAAATGAGTGTCCCAATTTTTTCACATTTCCTCTAACATGTGTTGCTTTCCCCTTCAATTGTTTTAGTCAGTCTGGTTGGTTTAAAATGATATCTCAAAGTGGATTTAATTTATATTTCTCTGATCAGTAAACATTTAGAACACTTTTTCATATGACCACAAATTATTTTGATTTCTTCACAGGAAATTTCAAAATTAAGACATTGATAACAAGATTTTCAATGTATCATACATATGTCTATATGTGTTGTCATTTTATCCTCCTAATAACTTTGTGACATTTAGGGTGTTCCTGAAAGACTAGAATCTCTGGAGCGAGGGCTCCTGAGCCCTTTACAGGTCTGCTTTCCACCTCTAGAGTATCCCTGAAACACAAATTTTCCCCTGAGGCTCCAAGAAACTATATATAACAAGTACAGTGGCCATAGCCCAGCAAACCATTTCAACAGAGGGGCTAAGCTAGATTGAGGGTACCCTAGGGGTATCAAACTTATTAGTGATTTAGGTGGTATATACCTCAAGCTTGTGCAGACTTTCTCCCCCCCCCCCCCACTGGAATGGGGAATAATTTGTTCCAATGGCCATAAAGACATCAAAGATATCTAATAGGGGGTGGCTAGGTGGCATAGTAGATAAAGCACCGACCTTGGAGTCAGGAGTACCTGGGTTCAAACGCGGTCTCAGACACTTAATAATTACCTAGCTGTGTGGCCTTGGGCAAGCCACTTAACCCCATTTGCCTTGCAAAAACCTTTAAAAAAGATATCTAATAGAATTTATTTAGATATCAAAGACACCAAGGTCATCTGCTGCATCCTGAGCCAATACCAATCATCTTGATTTTTTGGCTGGCCACTGAACTTAGATGAAAGAGAGAGTAAAGTCAGTGACTTCATGCATCCCTCAGTTAAAACTAATTTATGTGTGTCAAAAGATTTCATCTACAACATTTTATGTACCTCAAAGTCCTCTGGTGAGAGGCAAATGATGAAGCATCAGGTGTGGATAAAGGAGCTATAATCATATCCCTGCACATCTGTAGGCAACCCAGACCATAGGACCATCTTCTCAATGGACTGAAGCAGCAGTGGAATTTGACAGCCCTATGAATATTTGAGAAACCTGTATTTTTATATATTTATCTATTATTTTATGTATTTATTGTAATATATGACATATTTATACACACATATATGTGCATATATATATATTTCCCCCATTCACATGTTAACTTTTTTTTTAACATTTGGGGTTTTGAGTTCCAAATTCTATCCTTCCTTTCCCCCTTCAGATAATAAACAATCATGTAAAATATTTATATATTAGTCATTTTGTAGAAAAATACTTGAAGAAAAAGAATAAAGAAATAATGTAAGAAATAGTTTGCTTCAGTTTGTATTCAAATAATATCAGTCCTTTTTCTAGAGTCAGATGCTATGCCTCATCATTAGTTCTTTAGGATTGTCTTGGGTTATTGAGAATAACTAAGTAATTCACATTTCTTCATTAAACGATATTGCTGTTATTCTGTATAATGTTTTCCTAGTTCTGTTCACCTCACATTCATGAAGTCTTTCAAGGTTTTCCTAAAGTCATCCTGCTCTTCGTTTCATGTCCTGGCATGAGAAAGGGACTAGAAAAAGTTCTCTAAAAATTATCTACTTTACCCAACCCTGACCTGATTGCCAGTGCAGATGAGAACCCTACCTTGCAGTTCACACACACAAACAGACATACAAATATACATATGTATGTACATACACATGAACACAGGCATAATGTATGCTTTATAAACATACTTCCACTCACCATTTGCCCATGGAATGGGCAATGTTTATGAACAACAAAAAATCCAGGAGACCTGAAAGATAAACAGGTCTTATTTGGAGAGAACTAAACAGGGCTAATATCCAAATAGCAACCCTGTATAAAACAAGGCTGACAAATGAAGGTCAGCCTACCAAGTTGAATCTGGAAACAGGTTCTTTTTTTGGAGTGGTGCCAGAGATTGGGAAGTCGGTATAGGTTTTGTAACCAAAATTAGTCTAATCAGGAGGCTTGCATGCCTACAAAAAGAAGCTAATGATAGGCTCATGACAGTGCAAATGCCACTTACAGGAGTGATATCATGCTCCCACCATGACAAACCCTGATGAGGTCAAAGAAAAATTTTATGAACACCTGGAGACTATTATCATTAATTTGCCAAACAAAAGGATAAATTTTTATTTCTTGGTTACTAATGCCAGAGAAGGCACAGACTATCAAACATTGTGAAGAGACCTTGGGAGGAATGGAATCAATGACTTTCTCATCACCAACACTGTCTTCTATTTAACTAAAACAATGACTTCATGACTTCATTCTCATAGCAAACATTGTTATATAATATAGACTATGCCATTATAAAGAGAAGAGTTAAGATGTGAGAGTAATCAAGGTATGTGTGGTGCAGAGTGCTCAAACAATTAAAGACACATTGTCTCCAAACTTAACATTCACTTTCAACAAAAGTATTGGCCCTACAGCAAAATGTTAGCAACATCCTTCTATGTTAGCAATAAAGTTGAGCCAATACACAGTTGGCAATAGTGGTGCAGAAAAAAAAAAGCTTTTAGAGATTTGCACTGCATTTACTCAACCTGGTCAGAACACTCACAAACATCAAGATTAGTAAATAAAAATGATGGGAAAATTCAGAAGTTTTCTAAAGGAAAAAAGAGAACTCATAGTGTTTGACAGCAAAATAGTTCATCTTTCTCTAAGACTAGTAAAAGTAAAGTGGAGGTGAGATTTAGAGAAACACGGGATTCTTCACTCAGTAAGAAGGCAGATGGAATTCAGTACACTAATAGTAATAGTCCAAAACATTTTGAAGATGCCTTGAAGGCAATTTATGAGCCAAAAAATCTATGATTCATCTAAACTACTCAGTAATGATGAAACCATATTGATGAGTATTAGGTACATGATACAAGAAAGAACTGAACGTTTCCATAGTGTTCTCAACAGAGCATCATCAATCAATACTGAAGCAATACTTAAAACCACTTACCTCAGGTTAAAGTTGTCTCAACTGAAGAAGAAATTTGGAATGCAATTAAGCTCGTTTCATGTGACAAAGTACCTGGTGTTGATTTTAATCCGATTGAAATTAGAAGGTGGGAGGTCCACTGCTTACACAAAAACTGACTGAATTTTTTCATATTATATGTCAAGAAGAAGTTATCCTCCAGGAATTCAAGGATGCTTCCATCATTTTTCTCCATAAAGAAAAGGGAAATAAGTTGTTCTGTGATGCTCCGTGGTGCTTGCTGGTAAGACTAACCAAAGAGCTCCTTAATAGGACATCTTCTACCTGAGAGCCAGTGTGGTCTCAGAAAAGGTCAAGAAATGATCAGATATGGTGTTGGTTGCTCAACTCCAGGAAAAAAAGGTCAGGAGCAGAACAGTGCTATATAATCAACATTCATAGAATTACCAAAGGTCTTTGACATTGTCAGTCATGTAGGAATTTTTGGAAAATTATCTCAAAATTTGCCCCAAGTTTATCAATATTGTATATCAGTTTCATAACAGTATGTTTGCCTGGGTTCTAGGTAATGGATAATGATCTTGAATTTTCCCAGTCACCAATGAGGTGAAATAAGACAGTGTACTTATTCTCATACTTTTTATCATGATGTTTTCCACCATGTAATTAGATGCCTTCAAGGAGAATGAAAATAGCATCAAGGTCAGCTGATAACTGACAACTACTCAACTTGAAAATACTACAAGCCAAAACTAATATGTAGGGAAAGTTGGTGCATGACTTTGTTCACAGATATTTGCCTTCTTAATGTAACATCTGAAGATACAACACGGCATCGATCGATTCTCTGCTGCTTTGCACTAATTTTGGCCTAAAAATTAAAACCAAGTAAACAGAGATTTTCCATCAATTAGCACAATATCATCCATATATGGAACCATTCTATACAGCAAATGGAAAAAGTATTTAATGTTGTGGGTAAATTTACTTACCTTGTCAGTAAACTTTCCACATAGATGACGGGATTGACACATGCATTGTCAGAGCTAGCTCAGTATTTGGGAGGCTTTAAAAGAAAATATGTGAGAGAAGTATTAGGCTGTTTACCAAACTGAAGATTTGCAGAGCCATTTCTCTGACCTCATTGTTGTGTGTGCCCAGGAAACCTAAAAAATATACCAATGTCATGCCAGAAAAACTGAAATACTTCATTTGAATTGTCTTTGAAAAATTCTGCAGATCACCTGGCAAGAAGAAATACTGGACACTGAGGTCCTTCCTAGAGCTGAACTACTAAACCTTCAAAATTCCACTGTGGAGTGTACAACCCTCATGGAATGATCATACCATTTGAATGCCAAAAGCACATTTGCCTAAAAGATTACTTTACAGATGATTCTCACAAGGCAAACACTCAGAGGAAGGTGAGAAGAAATATGCAAGGACACTCAATATCTCTCTCTGAACTCTGCTCATACAAAGCAGACTTGCAGAGGCACACATTTAGAGACATGTCCCCTTCAAATGTTCATATGGACTATTTTTACCCTACCCTTACCTTGACTCCAACATAGTGATGTCACTTTGTTCCTCTTCACAAATGAAGGGTAATCATCAACCATTTTTATCCTTACTTTATGTATAAGGACACTGATGCTAAAAATGTTAATTGAGCAAAGTGACACCCTTTGCTCCAGATTATACAACTAGTAATTTTCTGAAGCAGAGGTCAAACTCAGAGCTTTGTGATTCCAATTCCAAATCTCCATCTACCATGCCAACTTCTTTCTCAGACATCATAAAATCATGGATGTAGATAGAGTTACAAGGGATTAATATGTCATCTAATCCTGTTTCCTTCATTTGAAAGAAACTGAGTTCTAGAGAAGTCATGGGATTGTGGATATATGGCTAGAAGGGGACTTAGATCTGATGAACTGATACTACTCCATCTTCATAGATTTGAGGAAACTCAGGTGAAGAAATTTTGTATCCTTTCCAGGATCACACAGGAACAAATTGGCAAAGTTGTGATTTGAACCCAGGTCCTAGGAATACATATCCACTCTACTTTCTAGCACAACAGACTGTTCCAGTTCAATCTACCATTTCTGTTCAAGTCAGAAAGATTCATCTTCCTGAGTTCAAATTTGACCTCAGATGCTTTCTCACTAAGAGACCCTGGGCAAGTCACTTAATCCTGTTTGCCTCGGTTTCCTCATCTGTGAAATGGGCTGGAGAAGGAAATGGCAAACCACTCCAGTTTTTTTGCCAAGAGGAAACCAAATGTAATGAGTCAGACATGACTGAACAAATAGTTGAATAACAAGACAATAAAATATTTACTCAGAATTGATTTTGTGAAAATTATTATGCTAAGAGTTGGGAAAATAAATATCAAACTAGGCAGTGTCTCTCCTCCAAAGGCAATTTGTGTTAAACTGTGTTTTGCTTGCTTATCTGAGATTCTCAGTTTCATGCCTATAACTTTCTTTTAAATCTCTTGTTTCCTCCATATGTGTACCACAATAGAAAATAGCTCCAAGCTACTGTAAACTTAACTTGAAAAGCATCATTGTGTCCTAAGTAGAGCATATTTCATATCTTTATCAAGAGGAAGATATCAGAGTCAAGACATAACTTTTTTCATATTTGAGATGTGACAACTTCTTGAAGAATGAGACTGCACATATGAGTACATCTGCATTAACTTCTTTCTTAATCCTAACTGATTCACTTGCTATTCATACAATTTGCATTTTTATGTTTAAGAGCAGCAGTTCAGGACCAACAAAAAGATCTCTGGAAGGAGTTGAGAAATTACAGTTTTGGACTTGTCTCAGTCCCTGATTTAACTGGATGACCTCTGGAAAATCAAAAGCTCTCTAAGCTTTGAAATATTTATCTATAAAATGAAGAGAGGAAATATTTGTTCCACCTATCCCCAAATGATCCATAAATCTTAAGGAACAGAGAAATATGAGTTATCATAATTGATATAGAAAACTCAGGTTGCAAAAAACTGTGTACTAAATTGTTTGGTGTTACAAGCAGCTCTCATCTCACTAAATCTTGTCCCTACTTTGGCTTTGACTGTCATTTAAGTTAAAAGGAAGTGTGGTATGGTAAAAATAGGATTGCATCAATTTTACATATTAGTGCTGAGCTTGGAGACCTGTATTGAAATCCAGGTATAGACACTTAATAGCCATGTGATCCTAAACTAACCACTTAATCTCTGTCCACCTCAGTTTCCTTGCCTATAAAATTGTTGATAATAACAGGACCTAATTTCTAGAGTCATGAATATTAAACAAGTTACCATTTGGAAACTGTCCTGGAAAAGTCACCCCTTCTGGATCTCAGTTTTCTTATCTGTAAAATGAGAGACTTGATCTCTATGATCTCTAACACTCCTTCCACATCTAATTTCTATGATTCTGATTCATTTAAATAATCAACTATAGATAAGGAAATACTAAGAATGTTGCCCTCATATCAAAAGGGAGGAAAGAAATGATAGATAGATGATAGATAGATAGATAGATAGATAGATAGATAGATAGATAAACTATTAAAGTCAAAAGGAACACCAAAGATCATTTAGTCTACTAACTTTACAGAGGAGGTAGCTTGAAGCCAAGATGTTAAATTATTCATTCAGGGTCACATAAACTCAGATGATAGATAGATAGCAGCGAGTCCTACCCTATCTTTAACTCATTAAGTAATTCTTCAAAATAAGCTACTAATCCTTTGAAATCAAATCATCAGGATGGCTATGTGGCATAGTGAATAAAGCACTGGCCCTGGAGTCAGGAGTACCTGGGTTCAAATTGATCTCAGACACTTAATAATTACCTAGCTGTGTGGCCTTGGGCAAGCCACTTAACCCCGTTTGCCTTGCAAAAACCTAAAAAAAAAGAAATAAAATCATCATAAAATATGTCACAGAATATTGTAACACAACATAAAAGGGGCACCTGTTTACAAAAAGTTACAAGTATAATACATGGTTGATCAACTGAAAGACATATTGCAGCAATTTAGTGGAATTTGGTTATGATATATTAAAAGTATTACTGTTAAACAAAACAATAGTGTCATACAGTGCAGACTTGGAGTTTCATTGTATTCAAAGATATTATGCTTAAATTGAATAGCCACACCCAGTAAAATTATTCATAATTACTAGAAAGGCATTTTAGGAACAGAAAACGAGGATAAAAATGAAATTAGTTGAGTGGAGGGATTAAAAAGAAGTTGCAAATAGAGGAAAGAAAAGGTATACAGTCCCAAGCAACCCCAAGACTGATGCAATATCTAACTTTTGAAGGAAAAAAATCACAAGGAAGTGAATTTTTGAGGGGGGTTGCTATTATCAGATTGTGGGACAGCTTCACTGTCTATTCACCTGCTACTGGATACATTTTTGCCTCTTGTATCTTCAATTTCTATAGCCTTTAATGTATCTCAATATGTTAAAAGGAACATAATTGTGTTCTGAGTGTCTATTCTAAGCCCAAATAAAAAACTGTTACTAATCAAGCTTAATTCAATCTACCAATAATTTGATGGATAGATAGGAGGCAGCTGAATGGCAAAGAGTATAGAGCACTGGGCCTGGAGTAAAAAAAGACCTGAATTTAAATTATGCCTCGCACATTTACTATCTATATAACTCTGGACAAATCTTTTGATCTCTGTCTCAGTTTTCTCTACTATAAAAAGGAGATAATTATAGTTCCTACATTCAAGTTTTGTTGTGAAACTAAAATCACTAGGACTTTGCATTTGAGTGAATCTGATATAAAAGGAAAAGAAAAGAGTGAAAGATAACCGAAGGATTTGAATTCAGAAGATAGAGGTACATAGGGGTACCACTGACAAAAATTTGTGTAATAAGAAAAAAACAGTTGGGAGAGAAGATAGAGGAGTCAGTTTGGGACAACAAAAAAGTTAGAGTCTAGTTTATATTACTAAACTTGAAGGAAACCAGAGAGAAATTTCATTCAGTTAGTGTAAGAGTGCTGCTGAGAAATTACTGGTTTAAGGTAATTAATTCTTTGTTAAATAACCATATGTCTTCCACAGTATAAACAGATTCTAGGACTTTCTGACTGACAGCAACAGGAAAATTTTTTTTAACATTTCTTATCAGTTGTGAGAAAAATATATTTTTCTTTCATCAATTGACAATGTAGGCAGAACACCTCTTACCCTGTAGCCAAGGCCCAGACCTAGTTTGCTAGCATCAAAATGTCAGGAAAGAGCTATTGCTAACATTGTATCATTTTATGATACACTTAGCTCTTCATTATAAAGAGCCAAGACAATTCTAAAAGACACGTAATGGAAAAGGCTATCTTCATCCAGAGAAAGAGCTATTGAGTCTGACTGCAGGTAGAAAAATACTATTTTCACTTTTTACTTGTTTTTCTTTTTTGGTGATTTTTCCCTTTTGTTCTTTTTCTTCATTTACAACATGACTAATTGTGCACATATGGCATATATCAGATTGTATATTGTCTTGGGGAAGGGGCAGGGAAGAGAGGAAGAAAGTAAAATTCGATATTCAAAATCTTACAAAAATGAATGTTGAAAACTTTTTGTATAATTGGAAAAAATAAAATATTGTTAAGTACAAAAAAAAGATAATGCTAGAGTCAAGTTTTCATTCTATGGAAGAGGGAAATAGAGAGCCATTTAAGTCATATGGTAAAAGCCCTTAAAATATAATATATTGGCACAATTCCTATTTCACCGGAAAGGAAAAAATGCATTCTAAATGTTACTTTGATTTTTTTCACAATTGCTTTAGATCTTTTCAGACTATTTACTTCCTTTGACTTTGATCTCTAGCTTTCTAAAACATTTTAAGTTACTAGAAGGAAAGTTAGTCACCTTTTTTTGTGAAATTATTTTTACCATTTTTATATAAAATAGGTTCTTGGAGTGGCTTCTGACCTTTGTGCTGATTCATTTGCTGAAATGACAAGCTATCCATAGAAAATTGCCAAAAGGAAGATGAGAAGCAAAACTCCTGTTAATACTATAAATAATTCAGTGGAAAAGACTAAGATTTTTTATATGTCCTGTTGTCAAATTATTTTGAAGAAAACAATAGCTATATCGATAGCAAATTCTAGGCATTGTGCATAACTGAAGAGTCAAATGACTTGACTAATTATTAGCATTAGAGTGAAATTCTATCTTTGACTTAATTTTAGCACCACTAGTGCACTCCACGTAGTGGCCCTGGTAAATGTACATATTGCTTGCGGCATCAGTATGAATCCTTTTTTACTGGTTTTCACTTGTTCAGTTGGAATAACAGACATCTACCTTTCTTGAAAATGCTTCTGGAGGAAAATTATTAAATGATTGCAAAGCACTTAGCTTCAGCTTTGATCTATTAAAATCTTTAACATTTAAGGTATTAAGCTATGAATGTTGTTGATGCCATATCCACAACAGGGCAATGCAGATTTATATTTTATTCACTTGGTCAGAGTAGCCAAAACCAAAGCTCAGCTCTCTATATTCAAGTTTTCAATGAAACATTTTGATTGACAGAAGAAACTTATGCTACTGACAGTCTCGGTGGGTTCCAGGTCTAGAAAAAATATTTTTTTCTTAAATGGAATTTCCCTACTGTTTGATCAGAGAATGTTAGAACAGAAATAACTATTCCTTTCTCCAACCTATAATTTTTAAGACATGAAAGGGCTGCTTTCATTTTCCTGCAGAAAGAAGGAAAAATTATGTTATATACATAGAATTTTAGAGCTGGAAGGAACCTGAGATGTCACTGATGTCATCTAGTCCTCACTAAGTATCCAGACTGATTATCAAAGCTCTAAATAATAGTTACCTGGGATATAAGAGATCTGATGTAGCTTCTTTTCATTTTTATGGTTTTAGTATTAGATTTATATCTTAGATATTACATTATCAATCATGAATGGTCTGAGTTCTTTAATTCCCAGAGATGTGAAAACAGAAACAGAGAGTTTGGGCTATTTATTGAGGTTCATATAATTAATTAGTAGCAGAGACATATTATTCAACAGATGGAATAAAAATGGGGGAAAGGAGTATAAAACCTTTATCTTGAGATGGAGTGCTCACTCTATCCTAGTAATTGTGATTATGATGGGCTGGGTAGTTTAGAACTTTCACACTCAGTACTTCTTAGACACAAGGGCCAACAACACTCCCAAGTGGGGCCCAACTAAATTAAAATATAATTGGGAAATGCTCAAAAAATACAAATCAATTTAGATAGTGCTGGTTTCTGATTTTTTTCTAAGCCAGTAGGTGTTAAGCAGTGATCCATTTCTTTTTTGAATTGATAACATTGATTTCATTGTCTCAGAGACTCCAGGAAGTCACCTAGATGGTCACACAGATCATACCACATGTCATACCATCACAGTTTAAGCAGCACCAGAGTACATACTAAAAAATAAGAAAGGAATAGCTAAGCATTGCCCCAACAAAACTGTAGCTGACATTAAATGTAGTAACATTGTTTATCCATTATTCTAAAATAACCAAATATTGCCTCTTATTTCATGGCTCTGTCTCTCATTTATAAAATATTAAGGCATTTAAAGGAGGTCAGATTATTCAGTCTTGACAGTTTTGAGAGGTACAGACCTTTTCTAGTTGGCTCAATACTACCATGAGTCTACCTAGAGTCTAAAACTAAGAAGATGGGATCCAAGAAGACTGCAGAAGTAATATGACTTCTTTTTTATATCATTTAACTATTTTCTATATTAAATGTTACATTATTGATTATGACAATTTTGAGGTATACCTTGTATGACAAATCATAATGGAATCTGACTAGAGGGGACCAGCTATTTCAGAGTAAAAAGTTTAGAAAAAGCAGAGCTAAGATCACATGGTCCAAAATTATACCATAAAATGAGTCCAAACTGTCTTCCATTGAAGAAGAAAATAGGGGCCATACTTACAGGGCAGAGTCAAGATGGCAATGTGAAGCTAGCAATCTCCCTGAGCTTTTCCCAATAGCACTTTAAATAAAACCTCTACAGACCTTAAAGCTACAGATACCACCAAAGAAAGAGTGCAACAAGTTCTCAACTCAAGATATTGCAGAAAATTTTCAGTAAAGGTCTGACTTGTGTAAAGGGGAAGTTTAGCCTAGCATAGGTGAAAGAGTGAGAAGCCAGCACAGTGCAGTTCAGGTCCCAGTTCAGCAAGCCAGAATGGTAACAGGTCAGCAGTGAGGGTCTCAACGCCAGATTAGAAGAAAAAGTTCAAGCCATAGGAACATGGGACAGATGGGCCTGGGCTGGAAATAAATAGTTGCCTAGGGAACAGCTTGGCAAGTGATCAGTCAGGGACAAAATCTTGGTCCCCAACACAAAATACTTGAGACTGTCTTTTATGAACTCTAGGAACAGAGCTCAACTGTCAAAATGAGCAAAAATGAGTACTAACCATAGAAAGCTACTATTCTGAAATGGATGACAAAAATGCCACCTCAGAAAAAGAAAGAAATGACATAAACAATTTGTGAAACCTCAAAGGAGTTTATGAATTGACCTCAAATTAAAAACCACTTGGAAGAGCTCAAAAAGAATTTTAAAAGGAAAGAAGAGAGGAACAAAAAAATGGAGAAAAGATATGAGAGCTATGCAAGAGAATGATGAAAAATTGACTGAATAAATCAATTCCTTTAAAAGTTAAAAAAGAATGACTGAAAAAATAATTAACTCATCAAAAAGTAAAATTAACCAATTGGAAAAGAAAAACACCTCAATTAAAAATATAATTAACCAAAAGGAAAGGAAACACAAAACTGAACTGAAGAAAATGAAACCCTAAAAATAGAATTGGAGAAATGGAAAGTAATGACTCTATGAGACACAGAGATTCCATCAAACAAAAACAAAAGACTGAAAAAATAGAACAAAATGTAACGTATATTTTAGGAAAAACAGATGACCTGAAAAACAGATCCAAGAAGAACATTTATGAATTATTGATCTACCCAAGAAATTATCATGGGAAACTATCCTACTATCCTAGATCAAGAAAACAAAAATAGTCCTTGAAAGAACACATGGAACACCTCTAGAAAGAAACCCAAGCATAAAAACTCCTAGGAATATAATAGTTAAATTGCATAGTTCTTAACTAAAGAAGAAAATACTGCAAGCAGTCAAAAAAGATACAATTTATCAAGGTATGTAAAATAACAAGGAAGCACAATCAGAATTACAGAGGACCTGGAATATGATATTCCCAAGGGAAAGGGCCTTGGATTACTGCCAAGAATTAAGTATCCTGCAAAATTTGGCATATTCTTTCAAGGGTTAAGTTGGGCTTTCAATGAAATAAAGGACTTTCATAATTTTCTGATCAAAAGACCATAATTGAATTGAAAATTCAATCTCCAAATACAAGACTTAAGAAATACATTAAAAGGTAATTCAACTAAGGAGGGTTCAGTATAGTTGGAAGAATTCTACTTAGGAGGTATAGATAAGAGTGGATCATGAAGTAATGCTGCTTTTGTATTTTTATTGGAACAGAGGGAGGGAGTGTCCTTAGAGGGACTGGATATAAATGAATCATGAAGTGATCTTGCTGTATTTAATACTTTTATTAAGGCTGTATTTCTGTATGGTCAGAGGGAGGAAGTATACTTGATACTTTATTTAAAAAGAGTTGTAGCACTATAGGGACAGAGGGAGAGAGTGTACTTAAAGAGACTGGACATAAATAGATGATGAAGTGATTTCGCTTTACTTACACTTTAACAATGATTGGAGTGTACTTTCAGGGAGAGTGTATAAATGATTAATGAAATGATTTTTCTTTACATGGTATTTTATCTCTTGAGGACTGTATGTAGCTAGGGGGTACTTGATAAGAGGGAGTGATATAAATTGATTATAAACTTCATGTTATTTATGACTCTTGAGGAGCATATTTTTATTTAATTTATTTATTTTGAATTTTACAATTTTTCCCTTAATCTCACTTCCCTCCCCCAAACCCCCACAGAAGACAACTTGTTAGTCTTTAAATTGTTTCCATGGTATAGAATGATATAGGTTAAATGTGATGAGAGAGAAATCATTTCCTTAAGGAGAAAAAATAATGTATAAAAGTTAGCAAAATTACATGCTAAGATAATGGGAGTTTTTTAAAATTAAAAGTAATAGTCATTGTTCAACTTCACAATTCTTTCTCCAGATACTAATGGTATTCTCAATCACAGATATTCCTAAATTGTGCCTGATTGTTGCACTGATAGATTGAGCAAGTCCATTAAGGCTGATCATCACCCCCATGTTGCTCTTGGGGTGTACAGTGTTCTTCTGTTGCTGCTCATCTCATTTAGTATCAGTTCATGCAAATCCTTCCAGGTTTTCCTGAATTCCCATCCCTCCTGGTTTCTAATGAAACAAAAAGTGTTCCATAATGTACATATATCACAATTTGTTCAGCCATTCCCCAATTGATGGACACTCACTCAATTTCCAATTCTTTGCCACCACAAACAGGGTTGTTATGAAGATTTTTGTACGAGTGATGTTTTTACCCTTTTTCATGATTTCTTCAGTAGTGGTATTGCTGGATCAAAGGGTATGCACATTTTTATTGCCCTGTCGTTGTAATTCCAAATTGCTCTCCAGAAAAGTTGGATGAGTTCACAGCTCCATCAACAATGTTTAGTGTCCCAGATTTCCCACATCCTTTCCAACATTGATCATTGTCCTTCCTGATCATATTGGTCAGTCTGAGAGGTGTGAGATGGTACCTCAGAGTTACTTTAATTTTCATTTCTCTAATTAGTCATTTAGAACATTTTTTCATATGATTTATAGATTGTTTTGGTTTTCTCATCTGTAAATAGCTTTTTCATATCCCTTGACCATTTGTCAATTGAGGAATGGCTTGTTTTTTTAAAAAAATTTGACTCAGTTCTCTTTTTTATTTTAGAAATGAGTCCATGGTCAGAAATACTAATTGTAAAAATTATTTCCAAATTAACTGCATTTCTTTTGCTCTTGGTTACAGTGGTTCTATCTATGCAAAGACTTTTTAATTTAATGTAATCAAAATTAGTTAGTTTGTTTTTAATGATGTTCTCTATCTCTTCCTTGGTCATAAACTGCTTCCCTTTCCATAGATCTGACAGGTAAACTACCCCTTGATCTTCTAGTTTGTTTATAATATTGTTTTTATGACTAAATCCTGTAACCATTTTGATCTTATCTTGGTATCGGGTGTGAGGTGTTGGTCTAATCCAAGTTTCTGCCATACTAACTTCAAATTTTCCTAACAGTTTTTTATCAAAAAGAGTTTTTAATCCCAAAAGCTGGACTCTTTAGGTTTATCAAACATCAGATGACTATAATCATTTCCTGCCATTGCACCTATTACACTAATCTACCATTCTATTTCTTAGTCAGTTCCAGACAGTTTTGATGACTGATGATTTATATTATAATTTTAGATCTGGTAGGTCTTCTTTTGAACTTTTTTCATTAAATCCCTGAAAATTCTTAGCTTTTTAATTCTTCATATGAATTTACTTACCATTTTTTCTAACTTATTAAAGTATTTTTTGGGAATTGTAGGGAACTACCAATTTTTTGATTGGTAGGGCACTAAATAAGTACTTTAATTTAGGTAAAATTGTCATTAGTATTCTATTAGCTCAGCCTATCCATGAGCAGTTGATATTTGCCCAGTTATTTAAATATCATTTTATTTGTGTGTAAAAGGTTTTGTAATTGTTTTCAAAAAGTTTCTGAGTCTGCCTTGGCAGGTAGACTCCCAAGTATTTTATATTGTCTGAAGTTACTTCGAGCAGGATTTCTCTTTCTAGCTCTCTCTGCTGTATCTTGCTAGTCATATATAGAAATATTGAGGATTTATGAGAGTTTATTTTGTATCCTGTGACTTTGCTAAAGTTGGTAATTATTTCTAGTAGTTTTTTAGATGATTTTTTTTGGATTCTCTAGGTATACTATCATGTCATCTACAAAGAATGAGAGTTTTGTCTCTTCCTTCCCAATTCTAATTCCTTCAATTTCTTTTTCTTCTCTTATTGCTGAATCTAACATTTCTAATACAATATTAAATAGTAGTGGTGATAATAGGTATCCTTGTTTTACCCCTATTCTTACTGGGAATGCCTCTAGCTCATCCCCATTACATATAATGCTTGTTGATGGTTTCTGATAGATACTGCTTATTATTCTAAGAAACAATCCATTTATTCCTATGCTCTCCAGTGTTTTTAGTAGGAATAGGTGCTATATTTTGTCAAAACTTTTTCAACATCTGTTGATGTAATCATATGATTTCTGATAGGTTTTTATTGATGTAATTAATTATAATAATAGATTTCCTAATATTGAACCAACCTTGCATTCCTGGTATAAATCCTACTTGATCATAATGTATTATTCTAGTGATAACTTGTAATCATCTTGCTAAGATTTTTATTTAAGTTTTTTTGCATCTATATTTATCAGGGCTATAGGTCTATAATTTTCTTTCTCTGTTTTAACTCTTCCTGGTTTAGGTATCAGCACCATATTAATGTCACAGAAAGAGTTAGACAGAATTTTGCCTTCACCTATTTTTCTAAAGAACTTATGTAGAATTGGAACTAATTGTTCCTTAAATATATGATTGAATTCACTTGTGAATCCATCTGGCCCTGGAGATTTTTTCTTAGGGAATTCAATAATAGCTTGTTGAATTTCTTTTTCTGAGATAGGTTTATTTAGGTATTTAATTTCCTCTTTGTTTAACCTGGGAAACTTATATTTTTCTAAATATTCATCCATTTCACTTAGATTACCAAATTTATTGGCATAGAGTTGGGCAAAATATTCCAAATTATTACTTTAATTTCTTCCTCTTTGGTGGTGTGTTTGCATTTTTCATTTATGATACTAGCAATTTGGTTTTCTGCTTTCTTTTTTTTAATCAAATTAACCAGAGGTTTATCAACTTTGTTGGTTGTCTCATAAAACCAACTCTTAGTTTTATTTTTTAGTTCAATAGTTTTCTTGCTTTTGATTTTATTAATTTCTCCTTTAATTCTTAGAATTTCTAATTTGATGTTTAATGGGGGGGTTAATTTGTTCTTTCTCTAATTTTTAGTTGCATGCTTAGTTCATTGATTTCCTCTTTCTCTAATTTATTCATGTAAGCGCTTAAAGATATACTATATCCCCTGACAGCTGCCTTGACTATATCCCATAAGTTTTGGTATGTTCTTTCATTATTGCCCTTATCTAGGATGAAATCATTAATTCTTTCTACAACTTGTTGTTTGATCCACTCATTCTTTAAAGTGAGCTTATTTAGTTTCCAATTAGTTTAAGGCATATTTCCCCCCTGGCCCATTATTGCATGTGATTTTTATTGCATTATGATCTGAGAAAGATGTATTTACTGTTTATGCCTTTCTTCAATTGATTATTAGGTTTTTATGCCCTAGTACATAGTCAGTTTTTGTGTAAGTGCCATGTATTGCAGAGAAAAAAGTATCCCCTTCTATCTCCTTCAATTTCCTCCATGGGTCTATCATATCTAGGTTTTCTAACAATCTATTTACCTCCTAGATTCCTTCTTGTTCATTTCATGGTCAGATTTATCTAAATCTGAGAGCAGAAGATTGAGGTCTCCCACCAGCAGAGTTTTGCAGTCTATGTCTTCTTGTAACTCCTTCAACTTCTCCTCTAAGAATTTGGATGTTATACTATTTGGTGCACACATATTTAGTAGTGAAATCAGTTTATTGTCTGTGGTACCTTTTAGGACATAATTTCCATCCTTATATCTTTTTAATGAGATCTATTTTTGCAGCTGCTTGGTCTGAGATAAGCATTGCTACCCCTGCTTTTTTCACTTCATCTGAAGCAAAATATATTTTGCTCCAACCTTTTACCTTTACTCTAATATTTATCTCTCTGCTTCAAATCAGTTTCTTGTAAGCAGCATATTGTAGGATTCTGGTTTTTAATCCACTCTGCTATTCACTTACATTTTATGGGAGAGTTCAACCCATTCACATTCAAAGTTAAAATTACTAACTCTTTATTGCCCTCCATGCTATCTTCCCCCTCTGTGTTTTCCCCATTTTCCTTTTACCCATATTCCCCATTATTTTGTTTCTGATTACCACCACTTTTAGTGTGCTTGCCTCCTATATCCAACCCCCTCCCATTTCTTTCCCCTTTCACTTTGCCCTTTCTTCCTTCCTTTGCTTCTGTTAGTTCTTGTTTTCCTCCACTCTCCCCTTTCCCCCCTTTAATACTTGAAAGGTAAGATAAGTTTCTTAACTTATTTGAGTGTTATGTATGTTAACATTAAGCCAAATAAGATGAGAGTAAGATTCAGGCAGTTCCCACCTTTCCCTCTATTGCAATTGGTCCTTTGTACCTCTTAATGTAAAGAGATTTACCCCATTCATTCTCCTCCATCCTACCATCTCTTTACTATTCCCCCCTTTTAAGGAAGTATTCTTTTTAAATCATTCTATGTGAGTCACAGAGAAGTCATGAGTGTCCATCATTTTGGCTAAGTATATTCTCTACAATAGAGTTACAGTTCTCAAGAGTTATGAGAGTCTTTCTCCCAAGTAGGGATATAGTCAGTTTCATCTTATTGGATAGCAATTTTTTTTCTTTTTACCTTTTCATGTGTTTCTTGAGTCTCCTGTTTTAAGTCAAAATTTTCTATTAAGCTCTGGTCTTTTCATCAGGAAAAGTCAGAAGTCTCCTATTTCATTAAATGCCAATCTTTTCCCCTGAAAGAGAAGACTCAGTTTTGCCAGATAGTAAATTCTTGGCTGCATTCCAAGCTCCCTTACTTTTTGGAATATCGCATTCTAGGCCCTTTGATCCCTTAATGTTGATGAAGCCAGGTCCTATGTAAACCTTAAATGGCTCCTTGGAATCTAAATTGTTTCTTTCTGGTTGCTTGCAGGATTTTATCTGATAGTTCTGGAATTTGGCCACAATTTTCCTTGGGATTTTCATTTTGGGATCTCTTTCCAATGGGGATCAATGTATTTTTTCAATAGCCATTTTACCCTCTGTTTCCATTATGTCAGAGCAACTTTCCATCACTGAATCCTGTACTATTAAGTCCAGGCTTTTTTCTCTTCAATATTTTCAGGGAACCCAATGATTCTTAAGTTGTCTATCCTGGTTTTATTCTCAAGGTCAGAGGTTAGTGATTTTACTGATGAGGTATTTTACATTTTCTTCCTTTTTTTGATTTTTGGGGTTTTTTTGATAGATACTTGTCTCATGAAGTCACTAGTTTCCACAGACTTCATTTTTTAGATAATTTTCTTCATTTATCTTTTGCAATTCCTTTTCTAATTGGTCAATTCTATTTTTGTAAGAAGTTTTCCATTTGACCAATTGATATTCTGAGAGAGGGAAAGAAGGGGATTGTGAAGACTGAGTAAATTCTGCTTTCAACAGATTTGAACCAAAGAGGGAGCAAACATACCCAATTGAGTTTAAAATCTATCCTATCCTTCAGGAAACTAGAGGGTAGGAAGTGAAAGAGAAGGGGGAAAGGGACTGAAAAAAGGGGAGGCAAAAGTAAAGTTGAAGTTATTATTATAAAGAAAAAGTTAAAGTGGAAAGGGACCAAAAATTATTGAGGAGAGATAAGGAGAAAGGAAAGACAAAAATATAAATGGGAGAAGATAGACAGGAGGGAAATAAAGAGTAAGTAACCTTACCTATAAATATAAATATGATGAATTCTCCCATAAAAAAGATGTGGATAGCAGAATATATTAAAAACCAGAATCCTACAATATGTTGCTTACCCATTTGAACACATTTCAGCTGAGAGAATACAAAATATATTATAATTCAGTTGATATTAAAAAATCAGTGGTAATTATCCTAATCTCAGACAAAGCAAAATCAAAAATACATTTCACTAAATGAGATAAAGAAGGAAACTACATCTTCTTAAAAGTACAAGGGAAAGTGAAGCAATATGTTCCAAGTGGTATAATATCCATATTCTTACAGGAGAAGCTAAAAAAATTATGTGGAGATATAGACAGAAAGATTATGATAGTGGGGGATCTCAACTTCCATCTCTCAGCTAAATCTAACCAAAATGTTAACATGAAGGAAATTATGAAGGTGAAAAAAATTTAGAAAACTTAGATAGATATCTGCAGAAAATTGAATGGGGATGGAAAGGAATATGCCTTTTTCTCTGCAGCGCATGGGACCTATACCAAAATTAACTTATAATCAAATGCAGAAAGACAGAAATATTAAATACATCCTTTTCAGATCATGGTGCAATGAAAATTACATGTAATAAAGGTCCATGGAAAGATAAACCAACATTTAATTGGAAACTAAATAGCCTGATTTTAAAGAATGAATGGATAAAACAATAAATCAGAGAAATAATTAACAATTTAATCCAGAATAATGACAACAATGAGATATCATACCAAAATTTATGGGATGTAGCCAAAGCAGTTTTATGGGAAATTTTATATCTCTAAATGCTCATATGAATAAAATAAAGAAGAGATCAATATATGTGATATGCAAATAAAAACGCTAGGAAAAGAGCAAATTAAAATTCCCCAATTAAATACCAAATTAGGAATTCTGAAAAATCAAAGAAGAAATTAATAAAATTAAAAACAAACCATTGAATTAATAAAGGAAACTAAGTTATTTTAACAAAAACTAGACTAGAGAAACCCTTAGTTAATCTGATTTAAAAAAAGAAAAAAGAAAATCAAATTATGAATATCAAGAATGAGAAGGATAAACTCGCCACCAATGAGGAGAAAATTAAAGTAATAATTCAGAGCTATTTTGTCCACCTAAGTGAACTAGATGAATATTTATTAAAATATAAACTGCCCAGATTAATAGAAATAAAATACTTAAATAACCCCATTTCAGAAAAAGAAATTGAAGAAACCATCAATATACTCTTTAAAAGCATATCTCAGGGGCAGCTAAGTAGCTCAGTGGATAGAGCACCGGCCCTGGAGTCAGGAGTACCTGAGTTCAAATCTGGCCTCAGACACTTACTAATTACCTAGTTGTGTGACCTTGAGCAAGCCACTTTAACCCCATTGCTTTGAAAAATCCTAAAAAAAAAAGAAGCAAATCTCCAGACCCAGAGGGATTTATAAGTGAATTCTACCAAACATTTAAGGAAAAATGAATTACAATTCTACAAAGTAGTTTTTAAAAATAGTAAGAGGAGTATTGCCAAATTCTTTTATGACATCAGTGTGTTGCTGATGCCTTTACCAGGAAGAGACAAAACAGAAAAAGAAAATTATAAATAATCTCTCTAATGAACACAGATTCAAAATATTTAGATAAAATTTTAACAAAGAGATTAAAACAAGTTATTACTAGGATAATATGCCATGATCAGGGAGAATTTATAACAGTTAGGCAGGAATGGTTCAATATTAGGAAAAACAATCAGCATAATTGAATATTTCAATAACAAAACTAAAAGAAATCATATGATTATCTCAATAGACACTGGAAAAGTCTGACAAAATATAACACCCATTGAACCATTCCTATTAAAAACACTAGAGAGCATCAGAATAAATGGAGGTTTCCTTGAACTAATAAGCAACTATCAAAAGCCATTAACAAGCATTATATGATATGGGTATGAAACAGGAATATTTCCAATAAGATCAGGATGAAACAAGGATGTCCACTACAAATATTCAATACTGTATTAGAAATGTTAGCTTTAGCAATAAGAGAAGGAAAAGAAATTGAAGGGATTAGAATTGGCAATGAGTAAACAAAATTTTTTGCTCTTTGCAGATAATATGATAATATGCTTAGAGAACCATAGAAAAAATTAATAACTTCTGCAATGTAGCAGGATATAAAATAAACTCACATATATCACCATTATTTCCATATATGAACAATAAAGCGCAAGGACTAGAACTATAAATAGAAAATCCATTTAAAGCAACTGTAGACAATATAAAATATTTGGAAATCTAACTCCCAAGACAAACACAAAACTATATGAACACAAATACGATATACTTTTCACACAAATAAAATCAGATATATAAACAATTGGGAAAATGTTAATTGATCATGCTTAGATTAAGCTAATATAATGAAAATGATAATTATAACCAGATGAAATTTCTTATTCAATTCCATACCAAACTATCAAAAATAACTGCTTTACAGAGCTAGAAAAAGTTGTGACAAAATTAATCTGAACCAACAAAAAAGTAAATAATATCAAGGGAAATGATGAAAAAATTGCAAATGAAGGTGACCCAGCTGCACCAGATCTAAAGCAATATTACAAAGCAGCAGTCATCAAAACTGCCTGATACTGGTTAAGAAATAGACCAGTGGATTAGAGCAGGTACCAAAAAATGTAGTAAATGACTACAGTAATCTACTTTTTGATAAACTCAAAGGATAACTTCTGGAATAAGGACTCACTATTAAAAAAAAACTGCTGAGAAAACTGGAAAATAATATGACAAAAACTTGGCAAAGACCCACATCTCACACTCTATATGAAAATAAGGTCAAAATAGGAATAAAGAGAACAAGAAATATGCTATCTGGTAGAAGAGGGGAAAAATTTATGACCAAACAAGATTTAGAGAACATTATAAATTACAAAATGGATGATTTTGACTATATTAAATTAAAAAGGTTTTGCACAAATAAAACCAATGCAAAAAAGATTAGAAGGAATATAGAAAGCTAGGAAAAATTTTTCACAGTATTTCTGATAAGAGATTCATTTCTAAAATATATACAGAATTGAGTCTAATTTATAAGACTACAAGTCATTCCTCAATTGATAAATGATCCCAATAATTATTGATTAGAGAAATGCAAATTAAAACAACGATGAGATACCACCTCGTGCATATCATATTGACTAAGATATCAAAAAAGAAAAATGATCAATGTTGGAGAGAAAGTGGGAAAATTGGGCCATTTTAATTACTATTGATGGAGATGTGAATTAATCCAGTCATTCTGGAGAGCAATCCAGAACCATGTTCAACAAAAAATAAAACTATTTATATTCTTTGATCAAGCAATACAAATATTAGATCTATATTCCAAAGAAATCATAAAAATAAGATGTCTCACATGTTCAAAACTGTTTATAGTTGCTCCTTTTGTATTGGTAAAGAAATGGATATTGAGGGGATGTCCATCAGTTCGGGATGGCTAGACAAGTTATGGCATATGAATGTTTTTTAGTACCATTGTTCTGAAAGAAATCAAGAGCAGTTGGACTTTAGGGATGTATGAAGGGATGGCATGAACTGATTCTGAGTGAAGAGAGCAGAACCAAGAGAACATTATACACATTAACAATATCACTGTAAGATGATCAATTATGATAGACATAACTCCTCTCAGCAGTTCAGAAACCAAGGACAATCCTGAGAGAGCTACTATGGACAATGCCATCCACACCCAAAGGAAAATAAAAACTGTGGGATCTGGGTGAAGAGCAAAGCATTTTTTTAGGGTTTTTTTCAAGACAAATGGGGTAAAGTGGCATGCCCAAGGACACAAATCTAGGTAATTATTAGGTGTCTAAAGCCAGATTTGAACTCCAGTACTCCTGACTCCAGGACTGGTGCTCTATCCACTGTGCAACCTAGCCTCCCCTAGAGCAAAGCATTTTTAAAAAACTTCTTTTATGATTTTCCTTTGTTTCTCATGGCTTTTTCTTTCTCCTTAATTCTAATTACTCTTGACAAGTATGGAAACATGTTAAACCCAATTTTACATGAAAAACTTTTACCAGACTATTTACCACCATTGGGAGGAGAGAGGGAAGGGAGTATAATAGAAAAATATGGGACTCATAAATTTGAAAATATATGAATGTCAAAAAATAATTTTTCATGTATTTGGAAAAAATAAATAAAATTTCAAGAAAAAGGGAGATAGTGCTGTTTAAAGTAATTGATGCAATGGTTCAGGGAAAGAAAGTAAGGAAAGAAAACAATTTCTTAAGCACCTACTGTTTACTAAGCACTGTACTTTAGTACTTAAAAATATTATTTGAATCACATAACAGCTCTATGAGGTAACTACCTCTATAAACCACCACCATAGCATGTAAGATATCCATTTTCAACACTAAATTAATTCATTGAATTTTAGCTCTGATTATTTCATTTACATTAATAATTTCATATGGGACTAGATTAAAAAAATAACTTTTCTGAGTAGGTAAAACAGTGTTTCCTTTGTTATTTTTGTGTTTTTCATTTAAACATGTTGCATTAGAAATCCTTGTTATATAAATAACAAGTTTTATAAGATGAAGAAAAAATGAATCAACATTCTCCAATAGATAAAAACATCCTATAGATTCCACAAAGATCATAGAACAATGGCAAGAGAAAAATACAACTGTAACAACTTGTCTAAAGAAGTCTGTCTTTCTAAGGGAATTAGATCAATGGAACTCTGGATGGAATAATTCAAATATACAAAAATAGAGTGCAAAATTTAGGATACATGTAGGATATCATATATATATATATATATATATATTATAGATATAGTTATAGATATATGTATATAAAGATTTGGAACACAAAAACAGAGAAGAGGACAAAAACTTTTTGGATGAGGAACACATAAAAAGAACCCAGGTTCACAATTTAGATGTCGTCCTTGATTTCCCATTATATAACATTATATAACATGTATAAGCTGTGGCCCAACCCTGTCATTTCTACATTCACAATATCTCTCATGTACCTCACTTCTACAGTTATACAGCCATAAAATTTTATAGGTCTTCAAAAACTTTTGCCTGGATCACTGCAATAGCCTTCAAACTTCCAAACTCTAATTTCATTTGTCTAATTCACCCTTCAATCTTCTCCCAAGGTGATTTTTCTAAAATAGAGATTTGATCTTACTAGCTACTCTGAATTTATCTTATATATACTAATAATTTATATTAATCATCATTTTCTTTCCCCATTAAAATGTATGCTCATTGAGGACAAGGATTTTCTCTTTTCTTCATATTCTCAGTACTTAGAAGAATGACTGGTACAATTAATAAAAGATTTGTTGACTGAAAAAAACCTTTATCAATTCCATATAATCCAAAGCAACTTCCTTTGAAAGTGAAATATGCCCAGATAATCTGAAGATCATGGGTCACTCAGAAAAGCATTACAAATTTGGAAAAAAAACCTTTAATTTCATACATTAGGAGATAACACAATAAAGCAGTGAATATAGAAAATAAATCGCCATTAGATTCAGGGGAAAATGGAATGAAAAATGGAGAAGGGGAAAGTAGTTCCACATATTTGATTGTACCTGGTCATGGCAAACATTTTAATAATATATTATTTTCATTTTTAGAATTTATATTAATTAGCAAGTATAATTATTCATCTATCCTTTCTATCATACAACCATGGGGCAAATGCTAAAAATCAATGAACAAAACAAAATAAAACAATTCTAATATATACCAAAACTAATTTCCCTCATTAGACATGTCCAAAAATGTGTAATTCTGAATTTTAATACATCCCCTCTTTATGAGATGAGTGCTGTGCTGTTTTTTCATTCAGTATTGATCTTAAATTTATTGTTGACTGTAGGGAGTTATAAAGTCCTAAAATTATTTTTCTTTAAAATCTTATCCTTTTATAAATTATTTTCCTAATTCTAATTATATCTCTTTGTATCATTCATTAATTACTTCCCAGTTCCCTCTGAAATTTTTAATTTTGATATTTTTATGGCAAAATAATATCCCATGGCATTCATATACCACAATTTGCTTAAGAGAATAACCCCCCAAAATTCCAGTTTGGGCCACCTTAAAAAGAATTGTTATAATTTTTTTGTAAATACATTCACACAATGTGTGTATACACATACATACACACATATATGTATATGTTTTTTCCCTTTTCTTTGATTTCTTTGATGTCCAGGTTCAATAGTAGCAAGTGGGTAAGCCAAAGTGTATGCACAGTTTGGTAACTTTTTGGACATTAATTCAAAATTCTTTTCCAAAATAGTCCAATTCATAGCTCTATCACCTGGTTATTTGCCATTTTTCTCTTTTGTCATCTTTTCTATTCTGATGCTTATGATGTGGGACTTCAACATTACTTTAATTGAATTTCTCCAATTATTAATTTAGATCAAATGTCTGTCCCTCAGCCTATTTTTTTGTCCTAATGAACTATAAATGGTTTTTATTATTTTAAGTAGTGTTATTATATTTTAAAATACAAAACTATTTTCAGCACTCCCATATAAATACAGACAGTTGGTCAGGCTTGTTCCTCTGATAAAATTTAACAGTACTTGATTTAGAGCACTTTTTATTTGCTGATGCTGATATATTGGCATGTTGATACCTTGAATTTTTTTTTACTTTTAAAATTATCTCTTCATATTCTTTGACTATTTATCTATTGTATATTGATTTTTGGACTTATAAATTAGAATCTTTATACTACTTGTATATGAGGCTTTATTTGAGAATTTATTGTAATTTATTCCAAATTACCTATTTTCTTTCTAATTTCTAATATATTGGATTTATTATGAAATACCATTTTAATTTTATATAATCAAAACTTATCAAAAAGTAGGAATAAGATACATGTATGTAAAATACCTATCTACACATACATATACACATACCACACATATAAGTGTGTGTGTGTGTGTGTGTTTGTGTGTGTGTGTATAAAGTGTTTGGGAATAAAAGAAGGGTTCATAATTGAAGAAAAAAAGGCTGGTTTATGCTTATAATAAAATTTAATTACTTCACAGAATTCTCAGTGATTTTAATAGCAAATATGTGTGATATCTGTTGTGTCTTCATACTTAACAATGCCAGAATTTTGGGGGTCAGTTTTCTGTACCACTCCTACCCTTCTGTTTTCCTCCTAAATTTCCCATTCCCACAAAATTTTGGGTCTGAGAGATAGAAATCCATATGAATTTACAATCTGAGTTTCCTTAGGAGAACTTTATTCACAAATAGCAACCATATGATGGAATCCCATGTGTTTGTGAGATCATCATCTTTATTTCATATATGAAAAATGAATTATTTTAGGCAACCAGTGACAACAGGTTTTATGCATTGTGTTTTGGTACTAGCTATGCCTTTTTTAGTGTCTATCAACCTCGCAAATGTTAGATACTCTCTTTTTTTCCTCTGAGCACAGATGTCACTTTGTACTATTTATAAAATATTGCCAGTTTCAGAAAAATCTTCAAAAATATTACTAATCTCTCTTGTCTGGTGTGCTAGATTCCACTTATTATTTTTAAATGTTCTGTCTATTTTTCCAGAGTTGTAATCATGATATTTTATAGTGATTCTCTCAATATTCAGAAGATTGCATATATGTATATATATATATATACATGAATTTAAG
Source organism: Macrotis lagotis (assembly GCF_037893015.1). Classification (NCBI taxonomy): domain Eukaryota; kingdom Metazoa; phylum Chordata; class Mammalia; order Peramelemorphia; family Peramelidae; genus Macrotis; species Macrotis lagotis. Next base: position 427,743,649 of record NC_133666.1, on the reverse strand, counting down.
ATTTTTTTATTATTATTATTATAAAGCCTGGAACACAAATCCATGAACAGAAGGAACAGAAGTGGAGTAGGCTGTCAAAATTCTCCATTTCCCAAGTCCTATGGCAATTTATGCTAATAATCCTATTATTCCAGGTTCCCATTCACTCCACCTACTACCTCCACCTGTTCTACTCTATAATATTTTGAAGTCTGGCATACCTGAACCCTCTTTTCTTTGTCACTTTTTCCTCTTCAACAAATTCCAAGGTATCCTACAAGTCTTCAAACCTTTACAACCATAATTTTTTTTTTGTCCAAAAGAGAAGGGAAATAGACTTGAAGAGGCGTGAAATCCCTTCCAGCTAAAAACATTCCATGACCCCTTGTTGTGCAGAACACTATATTTAGCACTGAAAAAGACACAAAAATTATGAGACACAGTCCTTGTCCTTATGGAGCTCATAGTAAAAGAGAAAAATGGAATCAGACATGGATAATTATAATGTAGAATATTATATGATGTCTTTATAAAGATATAAAATAAAAACTTTGGGAGATCCAATCAAGAAAGTTATCAACCTAGGAACTTTAAGGAAAGTCTTATGGTCTTGGATACATTTGAAATTGGCTGCATTATATAGTAAGAATTTGGCAGAGAAATGGGAAATGAATGGTAAAGGGAAAGAGAGAGTGGGAAGAAGAAAGAGAAAGTGAGTATATCCCAGCCATGAAGAGCAGCATGGAAAAGTCCAAGCTGCACTCAGTCCAATGTTATTGGAGCATAAAGTAGAGGCAAGTAGTATGAAATAAGAATGATAAGATATAGAATAGTATGATATTGTTTAATTACTTGAATATTGAGTCAAGAATCCTGAAAAAAACAAATTCCTCTCTATCAGTTTATGGAGCTACTGAAGCATTAGTACGTGGGTGATTTATTCACAAATAAGTTTTTTAGTTTTTTTTCCCCAACTGTCCAAAGCCAATACATAAAATATAAAATATATAAAATGACAATCCATCCATAAATATATATATATATATATATATATATATATATATATATATATATATATATATATATATAGAGAGAGAGAGAGAGAGAGAGAGAGAGAGAGAAGTAATCTATATGTACCCATGATGACTCAGTTTGTGCAAGGAAAAAAAGTTTTGGTTATTTATATCAGAAGTAGTGGCTGCTTTCAAATATTTGAAAGCCTTTCATGAAGAGACAAGACTTGCTATATACATCAAAACCAAAACCTATAAATGGAGCTTACAAGAAGTCACTTTTCAACTCAACATAAGAAATAATTTCTTCACTCTCAAAGGAATTGGCATTATCCTCATAGTTAATGAACTCCTTGATATTTTATGAAATTAAAATTAAATTAAATTAAAATTAAAGATAACTTAATTAATGAAGGATTCAGGAAATATTGTGTGAAAGGTTGAACCTTGAGGCCCTTCCAACTATATTAAATAGTTATTAATTTGACTATATGGAGGATTTTCTACATAGGGTAGAAAAGATGGAATATATTGCAATCTACACTGAACTAAACTGGAAATTGGCCTGGTTTTTCTCTCAGTAGAACAAAGGTACTATGTCCTTTGAAATGCTTTTCTTGATGACCTTGCACCATAGGCATAAAGACCTATAGCTAAAAGCAACCACAGAAGTTATCTAGTTTAACCTTCCAACATTGAGAAAATTAAAATCAGGAATGTTAAAGGATTTGCCCAAGGTCACATAGATAGTAAGCATTAGAAGCAATATTCAAACCCAGATCCTCTGATTCAAAAACCAGTGCTCTTTCCATTATACTATGTGTGATATTCACTTCCATAATTGGTACAACTGGTACAACTCTAGCTCAGAATCCATTCCAACTCATCATACAATCTCTGGACTCCTGACTGCTTTCTCAGACTCCCCTTGCATTTCTCTTCCTCACTGTTACAAGTCTTTTTTCCTCCATGAATTCAGTTCCCAATGAACAACCTTGAACCATTACCCTCACCAGACTTTCCCCATCCACTACTACTGTTTGGACCCATTCTTTAATTCTTTTATTTATGTTATATTTTATTTTTCCACAATTGCATGTTAAAACATACTCCCACTCCATCATCTTCCACATTCTTGTCCAGTTATCTTGAACTCCAAGCTGCTGAAGAGTATTATCTTTCCCCAATCTAGCTTTTTATTCTACTATTCCTTTCCCCCAATCCTATTCTCTCAGTGACTCACTCTACATTTGCCTAATACTGTGCCCTCTAGAATGATTGCTCTATAATTACAAAATTCCTTTTATCTTACACCTTTTTCATTCTCACTTCTTTTATCTGTAACTCACTGAAATATATTTCTCTCTTGATTAAATAGCTTTCTTGGTCATCCTTTTGAAAAAAATCTATGTTGGTATTTCTAATTCTAGACTCTCCTTCTACCACCACTGCTCAATAATCTTTCTTACTTTATGGTTTACACTATCCAAATTTATTACCCCAAACAAATCCATTTTCCTGAAGGATACCTTCCTCCACCCTCAGCCACTTGAGCTTTCTTTTCTAAGGTTACCTTTCTTCTGCTTTATATGAATCTTTTATGTATCTACTTTGTTGTCTCTCCCAGTAACATGCAAACTATTTAAGGTATGGATTTTGTTTTGTATTTTTGTCTTTTGTCTTCTTTGTGTCTCCAGTACTTAATACAATGCTTGGAAATGTTAGTATAATTGTGAGTGCTCTCTCTCTCTCTCTCTCTCTCTCTCTCTCTCTCTCTCTCTCTCTTTCATTAGGATCACTCTTCTGGGGGTGATAGATTCTTTTGTCCAAATAACTTGATGACTGAGTCTCATGATCAAGTCTCTTTCTCAGCAGAAGTATCTGAAGAATATTGGGCCACATCTTCAATACTATGTATATCTCAGCATTTTGAGATTACAGTTAATTAAATCAGGGTTGGACTTAATACATACTTTACTTAACAAGGGATTAAGGACCCTGGGTGGGGAACTAAAGGGGGCAGCATGGGAGACAGTATACTTGGGGGGATACAAATGGTTCATGAAATGACTTGGCTTTGGATAATACTTTGGTTCATGAGGAATGTGTGTCCTTGGAGGGTCTTTGAAAAGGAGGTAAGGTAAAAAATGATTATAATTTGATGTAATTCAAGACTCTCTAGAAGTATATGTCTAATGAGACAGAAGAGGGAAGAGTACTTAATGACTTTGAGGTAATGTTGCTTAACAAAGAATCAATCAATCTGTGATTGTACTTTGATGTAATTTGAATTTAGCAATCAATTAATCAACATGTGATTGATTGTACCTGAATAATGGTACTTGATTGATAAATAACACCTGGTGAAGAGGTACAGAAATCTATAATTTTGGAGAGAAAGAAGGGAGGGTATTAATACTGAGTAAATTCTGTTCCATAGATTTGACCCAGAGAGGAAATAAGATATATTCCCACTTGGTTTAAAAAATCTCTCCTACTGTACAGAGAAGCGGGGGGGGGGGGGGTGGCTGAAGGGGAAAGAAAAGAGAAGAGATTCATAAAAGGGAAGGCAAATTTTAAGTGAAAATAAACAAAGTTAAATTTTTTCAAAAAGTTAAAGGGAAATGGGAGTAAAACTTTGGTGAGGAGGAAAAAGAGGAAAGGAAAGAGAAAAATATAAATGGGAGAGATAGCATGGCAGGAAATACAGAATTAATAATATTAACTGTAAATGTGAATAGGCTGAACAATCCCATAAAAAGGAAGCAGATAGCAGAATGTATTAAAAACCAGAATCCTGCAGTATGTTGTTTACAAGAAAACATTTGAAGCAGAGAGATACATACAGGATAAAGGTAAAAGGATGGAGCAAAATATATTATGCTTCAGCTGAAGTAAAAAAAAAATCAGGGGTAGAAATCCTGATCTCAGATAAAACAAAAGCAAAAATCGATCCCATTAAAAGTAGTAAGGAAGGAAACTACATCTTTTTAAAAGGCACCACAAATAATTATCATTTTTAAACATGCATGCAATTACTGGTATAGCATACAGATTCCTAGAGGAAAAGTTGAGTGAATTAAAAGGAGACAAATACAGCAAAACTTTAATAATTGGGGACTCAATTATTAGAACTAGATGAATCTAATCACAAACTAAACAAGAAGAAATCTTAGAAAACTTACACATGATAGATCTCTAGAAAATACTTAATGTGAATATAAAAGAATATATGTTTTTTTCTCTGCAGTACATGGCACCTTTTCTAAAATTAGCCATGTACTAGGGCATAAAAGCCTTATAATCAAATACAGAAAGGCAAAAATAATAAATGTATATGTCACAGCTCATGATGCAATAAAAATTACATGCAATAAAGGTTCATGGAAAGATATAGCAAAAATTAATTGGAAACTAAATAGTTTTATTTTAAATACTGAGTAGATCAAACAGCAAATCATATCAATAATAAATAATAAATAATTATATCCAAGAAAATTATAGCAATGAGATATCATACCAAAATTTATGAGATGCAACCAAGTTAGCTTTTTTTATTTTTTTAATCTTTTTTTGCAAGGCAAATAGGGTTAAGTGGCTTGCCTAAGGCCACACAGCTAGGTAATTATTAAGTGTCTGAGGCCAGATTTGAACTCCTGACTCCAGGGCCTGTGCTCTAACCACTGTGCCACCTAGCCACTCCAAGCCAAGGTAGTTTTGAGGGGAAACTTTATATCTCTAAAGGCTTATATGAATGAAAATAGAGAAAGAGGAGATCAATGAATTTGGTATGCACTAAAATATCTAGGAAAAGAACAAATTAAAGATCCCCAACTAAATGCCAAATTAGAAATTCTGAAAATCAAAGAAGAGATTAATAAAATTGAAATCAGGAAAACCATTAATCTAATAAATAAAACTAAGAGTTGGTTTTGTGAAAAAAAGCCAATAAAATTGATAAACCTTTGGTTAATCTGATTAGAAAAAGAAAGAAGATAACCAAATTACCAGTATATAATATTTAAAGCATTAACTAATCACCAATGAGGAAGAAATTAATGATTCAGTGCTATTTTACTAAACTGTATGCCAGTAAATTTGATAACCTGAATAAAATGGTTGAATATTAACACAAATACAAACTTTCTAGATTAACAAAAGAGTAAATAAAATGCTTAAATAGCCCATTTCAGAAAAAGAAAGTGAAGAAACCATCAAATAACTCCCTATAAAATTATCTAGATCCATTTGAAATGGCTAATGAATTCTACAAAGCATTTAAGGAAAAAATAATGCCTATTCTACACAAACTATTTTTAAAAATAAGAGAAAGACTTCTGGAAAATTCATTTTATGATACCAATATGGTGCTGATACCTAAACCAGAAAGAATCAAAACAAAGAAAAATATAGACCAATATCCCTAATGGATATTGATGCAAAATTCTTAAATAAATTTTAATAAAGGGATTACAGCAAGTTATTGCTAAGATAATATGCCATTATCAGGTAGGATTTATACCAAGTAGACAGGAATGGTTCAATATTAGAAAACACTCAACATAATTGAATATATCAATAGCAAAACCAACATAAATCATATGATTATCTCAATAGATGCTGAAAAAGCCTTTGATGAAATGCAACATCTATTCCTATTAAAAACTCTAGATAGTATAGGAATAAATAGAGTTTTCCTTAAAATAATAAGTAGTATCTATCTAAAACCATTAACAAATATTATGTTTAATGGGGATAAACTAGGTGTATTTCCAATAAAATCAAGGGTGAAACAAGGATATCTATTATTACCATTACTATTCAAAATAATCTTAGAAATGTTAGCCTTAGCAATAAGAAAAAGAAATTGAAAGAATCACAATTGGCAATGAGGAAGTAAAATTTTCACACTTTGCAGATGATGTGATGATATACTTAGAGAACCCAAGAAAATGTCTTAAAAATCACTTGAAATAATTAACAAATTCAGCGAAGTAGCAGGATATAAAATAAACTTACATAAATCATCAACATTTCTATTAATGAACAAGAAAGTCCAAGAGCAGAAAACATTAAATACTTGGGAATCTGTGTCCCAAGACAAACCCGGAAACTGTATGAATGCAATTATAAAATACTTCTCACCCAAATAAAGTTGGATCTAAATAATTGGGAAAATGTCAATTGCTCATGATTAGGTCAAACTAATATAATAAAAAAAAGGCAATTCTACCCAAATTAAATTACCTATTCAGTGTCATACCAATTAAACTACCAAATAACTATTTTACCGAGATAGAAAAAAATAGTAACAAAATTCATCTGGAACAACAAAAGTTCAAGAATAGCAGGGAACTGATGAAAAAAAACTGTAAAGGAAGGTGGTCTAGCTCTCTACCAGTTCTAAAACCATATTTAAACTAGTAGTTATCAAAACTGCCTGGTACTGGTTAAGAAATAGAGTGATGGATCAGTGGATCAGGATAAGTTCAAAAGAAACTACAGTAAATGACTACAGCAATCTACTATTAGACAAACCCAAAGATATCAGATTCAGGGACAAGAACTCAACATTTGACTAAAATTGTTGGGAAAACTGTAAAATTTTATGGCAAAAACTAGGCATCAATCCATAGCTCATACCATATACCAAATTAAGGTCAAAATGGGTACAGAATTTAGTCATAAAGGGCATCACCATAGATAAATTAATAGACCAAGAAATACTCATCTATCAGATCTATGGAAAGGGGATAAATTTATGGCCAAATAAATAATAAACTAAATTATATACACTACAAAATGAATGATTTTGACTATATTAAATTAAAAAGGTTTTGCACTAATAAATCAGTGCTGCCAAAATTAGAAGAAAAACAAAAAGCTGGGAAACAATCTTTCCAACTAGGAATTCTGATAAAGGTCTCATTTCTAAAATATACATAAAATTGCATCAAATTTATAAGGTTACAAGTCATTCCCCAAATGATAAATGCTCAAAGATATGAATAGACAAGTTTTCAAATGAAAAAGCTAAAGCTATATTTAATCATATGAAAAAATGCTCCAAATCATTATTGATTAGAGAAATGCAAATTAAAACAACAGTGAGATATCACCTCACACCTATCAATTTGGTAAAGATGAGAAAAAAAAATGATCAATATTGGAGAGGTTGTGGAAAGATTGGAACGTTAACACATTTCTGGTGGAGATGTAAATGAATCCAACCATTCTGGAGAGCAATATTGAACTGTACCCAAACAGCAATAAATATATTCATTCCCTTTGACCCAGCAATTCCAATTCTAGGCCTATATCCAAAAGAAAAGTAAATAGTAAAAGTCCCACATGTTCCAAAATATTCATAAGACCTCTTTTTGTAGTGGCAAAGAAGTGGATATTGAAGGGATGCCCATCAATTGGGGAATGGCTAAACAAGTTTTGGTACATGAATACTGTGGAATATTATTGTTCTATAAGAAACCATAAATGCTCAGACTCTAGAGAAGCATGGAATGAGTTACAGAATCTGATGCTGAGCAAAGGGAGTAGAACCCAGAGAACAATGTACACTTTAACAAAAACATCATGAGTTGATCAACCGTTGGAAGAAGCTCCTCTCAGCTGTTCAGAGAGCTAGGATAAACATATTAAACCAACTATGGACAAAATAAAAGAAACCCTTCAGAATCTGATGAACATTTTATAAAAATATCTCTTATGTATCTCTTTCCCTTAATTCTAATTCCTCATACCAAAAATGAGTAATCTGTAAGCATGTTTAACACAAATATGTATGTATAATATTAACCTGACTGTTCACCACTGAGGGACGGGAGGTGGGAAGGGAGGGTAGAAGGAAATTTTGTAATTTAAAAATATACATATACTTGCTTATTTATAAATTACACATTTTTCTACCATTCTCCCTTCCCACCCTCCTCCTCTCTGCAGTGAAAAGTCAAGTAAAAGATGTGCATGTAAAGTTGTGCTGGAAAGTTTATGTGTTAGTCATTCTTGTGTGTGAGGAATTAGGACTAAGGGAAAAGAAGGAAAACCATGAGATAGGAAGGAAGAACATAATTGCAGTTCTTAAAGAGTGAAACATAGTATCCATTCAGATTCTGTGAAGGTTGTTTTTTTCTTCTGTGTTTTTTTTCCCTTCTCAGCATATGACTGGCATTATGCATAACAGGTCTCCCAGGTTTGCCTAACTCTGAACTGGTGAGAGGAGCTGGAGCTATCATAGTTGATCAACTCACAATGTTGTGCTTAATGTATACAATGATCTCTTGGTTCTGCTCCCTTCACTCAGAATCATTTCATATAATTCTTTTCATGTTTCTCTAAAGTTCAACCACTTCCTGATTTCTTACAGAACAGTAGTACTCCATAACATTCATATGCCATAACTTGTTTCAGTTATTTCTCAATTGATAGACATCTTCTCAATTTCTAATTCTTTGGCACTATAAAACAATCAGCTATATTTTGGTACACATGGAACTTCTCCCATTTTTATGAGTTCTTTTGTATCATCAAAGGATATGATCAATTTTACTATTTTTTTTATTTTTTGAATTCTACAATTTCCCCTCCCAATCTTGTTTCCCCACCCCCCACAGAAGGCAGTTTGATAGTCTTTACATTGTTTTTATGGTTTACACTGATCAAAATTGAATGTGTTGAAAGAAAAATAATGTCCTTAAGAAAAAATAAAATATAAGAGATAGCAGAATTACATAATACATAAGATGACTTTTTAAAATTAAAGTTGATAGCCTTTGTTCTTTATTTAAACTCCACAATTCTTTCTTTAGAAATAACAGATGGTGGGGCAGCTAGGTGGTACAGTGGATAGAGCACCAGGCCTGGAGTCAGTAGTACCTGTGTTCAAATTCGGCCTCAGACACTTACTAATTACCTAGCTATGTGGCCTCGGGCAAGCCACTTAACCCCATTTCCTTGCAAATACTAAAACAGATGGTATTTTCCAATGCAGATACTCTGAAATTGTCCCTGATTTTTGCACTGATGGAATGAGCAAGTCTATTAAGTTTGATCATCACCCCCGTGTTGCTGTTATGGTATACAATGTTCTGGTTCTGCTCATCTTGCTCAGCACCAATTTATGCAACCAGGCTTCTCTGAAATCCTATTGCTCTAGGTTTCCAATAGAACAATAGTGTTCTAATGTACATGTACCACAATTTCTTAATTCATTCCCCAATTGATGGACATTCACTCAGTTTTTCAATTCTTTGTCACCACAAACAGAGCTGCTATGAATATTTTTGTTCAAGTGATTTTTTAACCTTTTTTTATGATGTCTTCAGGGTTTAGACACAGTAGTGGTATGGTTGGATCAAAGAGTGTGCACATTTTTATTGCCCTTGGGACATAATTCCAAATTGCTCTCCAGAAAGTTTGGATCAGTTCACAGCTCCACCAACAATGTATCATCCCTTCCAACATTGATCATTGTCCAATTGGTCATATTGGCCAGTCTGAGAGGTATGAGATGGTACTTCAGAGATTCTTTAATTTGCATTTCTGAATCAGTAATGATTTAGAGCAGTTTTTCATATGAGTATGGATTGCTTTGATTTTCTCATCTGTAAATTGCCTCTGCATTTGGGCATAGTTCTATGTTGCTTTCCAGAATAGTTGGATTAGTTCACAACTTCACCAACAGTACATCAATGCCCCAATCTTTCCACAACCTCTCCATCATTGATCATTTTCCCTTTTTGCTATCTTAGTCACCACAGATAACCTTCTTGCCAAGTGTTTTTATTGCCTTGTTAATAGTTTTTTTGGGGGGATTTATCTTGGGAACCAACCAGAGTCATCATTTTAGAGTGACTTTGCTATATAGTCTACAAAGGATATGAAACTAGAAAATGTAAGAAAATTTTTTCTTCCATACCTACCCCAGACCTACCCAATACAACAAATCCAAGAACACTTGGGGTTAATCAGTTCTAGGACTTCAAAGACTCATCTATATAATCATATTTATCCTTGAACTTTGAGACTTAGCAATGTATGTAAAACATCATAGGTGAGTGTCAGGCAGCATAGACTTAGTTTGATTTTAGATTTGCCTCTCACTAGTGATCTGACTCCAATTTTTTTTTACTTATTGATAAAATGGAGCAAATAATTAACTCCATAATTCAACATCTAATCAAATTTTCTCATATTCCTCAAGAAGAAATAGAGATACAGAAACATAAAATGATAAATCTAAATTTATATGGATAGTGGATTAGAAACAAAGTCCTCTGAGTCAAGCTTTACTACTCTAATACAACTTGAAAAATCTCCGCTTGTTTTCAAGATAGATTTCCATAGGTCTACTGCAGGAATAAAATAAGTAAAAGTTATAAATCTCCTTTACAATTATCAAATTCTATGCAAATTGAAAACTATTATAATTGGAGTTATTTGAGGTGAGGTACTTTATTGTACTAGTCTAAGCTCTTGATCATTTCTTTTCTTTGGCAAACAAAGACTTTTTCCTTAATTCAATCACAGTTCTAGAAAGTTATGACTTGTGATACATTCTTCATGATACCAATTAGAGAATTTAGCCCATTAATTCAAAAAACATTTATTACATATTTAATACCTATGATATGCCAGGCATTGTGCTGATGAATAACAAAGCTTAAAGTGGCAATCCCTTTCTCTTAGTCAGTATCTTTCCACTTATGCTAAATTTTGATCTCTACTTTTCTTTTCTATATAATAATGAGCAACATAAATCTAGTTCAGGCCATAGGGCCAGAAACAATCACAAAGAAAAGTATTTATGTTTATGTCCAATAGTAGTAGGGGCATATCAATATGATAGTGATAGAAGATTCTGGCCTAATTTTAGTGCCAAGACTGACTGAGATAAGGGAGGTAAAGGAGGGACATTGATTTTTGTCTTACATTAGCCACTCATGTATAAAAGAAGTAGTTTACATACCATCGTCAGCATCATCAGTTAATTCTTCCAAATTGTTACGAATTACAAGTCATTGTTTTGTGTAATGGCAGAGTGAATATAATTATGTAACTTTTATTTTACAGAAGTGTTTTATCATGTCTTAATTATATATTTTACTATTTCTTCTGGGTTCCTGGTATGAAGAATATAGCAGAAGTCACAAATTATGAAGACTATTACTGGTCTTAGGCAATTTAAATGTAAGCTTCTGCCCCACAACTCTGAAGACCCTATTTACCTCCAAGATCAGTGTAAGGTATTTTAAGTAATCAGTTATATAAATCATATCATTGAATAGTCCCTGCTCCTTTACAAAATTGCCTTGAAACTGTGACCTGGGATTGGGTAACAGTGGACAGAGATGCCTACTGGCACTTATTTCTCATCTATGTCTTTGTATACAGTGTCTCACAGGGAATTCTTCCTGCCCAAGTAGTCTTTGTTTGGTCATCAGGACCCTTACTTTCCTTGGCTGCTAGACTGCCCCAGTCATTATTCTTGCCACTGTCACCAGGCTGCCAATTCACCTTACTGCTCTGATGTGCTTCTAGCAAGATTTCATTCCAGTGTCCATAAGTTTCTCTATCTTACTAAGCTTCCCTGGCTGGAAAAAGAATGCTGTGAATTTTTCCTGGTTTTCCCAACCTTAAGTTGTAGAGGAGTCACAACAAAAATTCCCTTAGATCAAAATTTCTTGTCATTCTCTCTCTGCCTTGAATTCCCAAATCCTGTTCTTTATTTTCACCATGACTTCCAGTTCCTCAAAATCTTAGTATTTTCCCTGGCTATCACCACTAAATTGATTGTACTTTTTTCCCTTTCCCATCTTGACTCAATGGAAAACAAGTTCAGCTCCATATTGGTGCTCTCTTATCTTAAATTTCTTGCTCCATAATCCCATTTAAGATCTTTCCCTAATATTTCCCTAAATCCGGGATTATTCCCACCATCCACTGTGTTCACTCCTACTCACATGCTACCAAAAAAAAAGTTGAAAAAAAAATCTTGTAGATCCACTTCCAAATAAAGCTGCAAACTTACAACTTATGTAATTTGAACTGGATCCTTACTGCAACAGGGCAATTTTCTTGCAGTTCTATATAATCAATTCACTATCCCACTCCCTGCAAAGGCTTTTCCAAGTGTTTTTCATACTCCCTCAAGCCTCCCACAACTTCCCTTTCCTCCTCTCACTCATTGCCCCATATGAGGGCAGTCTCATATTTATCTAGAAAAAAGTTAAGCTCTTCTCAAAGAACTGCTTTTTATCCCCTGTTACTCATCTCACATCACCTAGATGCCTTCTATCACCATTTACCCCTTCATCTCTGTTTCACATAAAGAGGTCACCTTCCTCCTTATTAAAAGAAGCAAATTCCTTTACATGCTCATGTAGTCCATTACATGACCACATTTCATTCCATCTTATGAGAAGATTGTCCTCTCAATATTCTCCACTCTGTCTCAGTCTATTTGATAATTCCCTACTGCCCACAATTATGCCCATGTCTCCCTCTTCCCCAAAAAATCTTTCACTTGATCCATCTATTTCCATTAACTAGTGTCCTATACTTTTCCTCTCTTTTGAAGCTAAACTCCTTAAAAAGGAAATCTACAATCAAATTTCTCTAGTTGCTTTCCTGATTGCCTAAAGAACTATGTCCTGAAATGTCAATTCTTCTCCCTTTAGATTATTTCACTTGATAATTTCATTGGTTCATATGGATTCAATTATAATCTCTATGCTGTTATTCTCAAACCTATTTTACCAGCTCTAACCTCTCTAGTTTCATCTATAACAGCCAACAGGACATTTTGAATTGGATAGATCCCAAACTCAATAGGTTCTTAAACTGAAATTATTATATTTTCCATCAGAATTTTCTTTCCCTAACTTCTCCATTACTTTCAAAGGTACAGCATCCTCTTATAACCTGAAATTTCAACTAATCACTTTCTTTCTCACCTTATATACAATCAATTGCCAAGTCCTATTAATTTTACCTTCATTGTCTCATGCATATTCCCTCTTCTATCCTCTGACACTGCTACCACCTTGTTGTAGGGCCTTATCACCTCACATTTAGAGTTTTTCAATGATCTATTGGTTGTTCTCCATGTCTCTTCCCATCTAGTCCATTCCCCATTTGATTATCAAAGTGATTTTCCTAAAATACAATTTTAACCTGTGCTTTATATATCTTCTACATAAAAATTTATTTTCTATGTTTATCTAGTTTATCTATAAATTTCTAAGCATCATAAGTGGTACATAGTAGGCGTTATATAAAAATATTAATTTATTGTCATCATCAATCTTATTTGAACATCTGTTGATCATCTATTTCTTTTTTCTTTTTTTTTTAGGTTTTTGCAAGGCACGGGGTTAAGTGGCTTGCCCAAGGCCACACAGCTAGGTAATTATTAAGTGTCTGAGACCGGATTTGAACCCAGGTACTCCTGACTCCAGGGCCGGTGCTTTATCCACTACGCCACTACGCCACCCCCAATCATCTATTTCAGTCATGTCTGACTCTGCATGACTTCATTTGGGGTTTCCTGGATTGGGTTGCCATTTCCTTCTCCAGTTCATTTTACAGAAGAGGTAACTGAGACAAAGGGGGTTGAATGACTGACCCAGGGTCATTTAGCTAATAAGTGTCTGAGGTCAAATTTGAACTCAGGTCTTCCTGATTCTAGGCCTAAGCCTCTATTCACCATGGATTCTAGGTTTTCCTATTTGAACATAGTTGTATGTGTATTGTCTCCATCATGAGATTGTGAACTCCTTGAGAACAGGACTTTTTTTGGGAGGTGGTTTATAAAATAAATTTTTATTGACTATGTTAAAAGTTCCTTTTCCCTATTTCTTCCTTTAGAAAAATCTTTATCCTCCAGGATCTAGAACAAATTTTGCCTCAAGTTAGGTGTATCCCTGATGAATGTGAATCTTGCCAGATGTATACCTGTTACTGCCTCTGCTTCCCTAAACATCAAGATCACTGATGCAGGTGAGTTCCCTTCATTCAGGCCCTCTAGTATTTCTGTACATAGGAGATGTAAGAGATGTAAGATGTAAAGAGATTAAATTGAATTGCACTGAATTGTGATTGAATATGCTATGATTGTGAAGTCATGAAAATAATTTGAGTAGTCACTATGAGAGATTTACCCTTTGAGAACTTTAGGACCTGTTCAGAGAACACCAGATCAAACTGCACGACAATGTTGAAAGTCTTATTGGCAGGACAGTGTCATTTGTTTGAGTCTTTCCTCCATTTGTTGAGAACTGAAGTCATCTATTCTAGAACAGATCATTTGACCAGGAAGGATGAAGGATAAAAAGAAGTATTTTTATCTATTTTGATTCCCCCCCAGTATATTTCAAAATGAAGAGAACTTTATAGAAGACTCTCTTTCACATAATACATAGTCCACCACAATGCCCCCATTCTTTGCTAGCTTACCTCACAGGAACCTACTTCAAATGAATCTGCCCTCCTTGGTGATGTGCAGAGGACAAATTATAGCTCACCTAAGCAAGAGTTAAGCTGGTCTTGAATTTATAAAATATTCTACATGTAATGCATGAATGTATTGCTGTTTGGGATACCTAATGGGGAAAAAAATCCTCATAATGCTTATTGTAACCTCCTTCCTTGCTTAAATTCTGTTGCAAAAACAAAAAAAGATTTGAGTTACCTTTATATAAAGTTATGAGATCTGTGCAGTGTAATACTCCAAGGAACCAAGCATGAATAGGTTCAATATGGACTATCCAACCAAGATGCTGAGAAACCCCAAAGGAAAGATCAGTAGCAAGGAAATAGAGATACCACTTTATCTTCTAAGCAGAAGATACAGGTACAGAAGTAGATCAGCTTCATATGCTTAACCTGTCTATGTCCTAAATAACATAATAAAACAAATTTAATAGTGGCCTTCTGGGGACAATCTGGTTAAGTCACTTTCTTTAGATAAGAAATGACATATCCCTGTATTATAATAAGATAATGGGAATAGATTCTTATTTATTCATTGATTATCTTAAATAGAAGTCTTCCTTCAATAAAATGGAATCCCTAAATGAGTAAGTACTTTAGCAAAGAAGACTACTAATTATAAATCAATTTGAGGGGGTCATTGTTTCTCCTCAATTTTAGAGTTGTGGTTTTAGAATCCTTGCTCCTTAAAGGCAAAGGTTCTTTAATTTTAAGTCAGAGTCTAGAATTGAACATAGTAGTCTTGAGTGCTTGTCAAATGAAACTGAAATGAACTATATTACTTTGAGGTGAAAATTATCATATCAAACATCTATTCTAAAACTTTAATTTTATTAATGCAGAATTTACACCATTAGAAATGAAAAGATGTGCACAGTGGATAAAGCACCAGCCCTGGAGTCAGGAGTACCTGGGTTCAAATCCGGTCTCAGACACTTAATAATTACCTAGCTGTGTGGCCTTGAGCAAGCCACTTAACCCATTTGCCTTGCAAAAAAAAAAAAAAAGAACAAATGAAAAGATTTGCCCTGGGTCATACAAGTAAGAAGTAGAAGGAGAATTTTAATCCAGGTTTTCTTTTTACTCCAAACCCAGTGTTGGGGAAGAAAAGTAGAAATCTTAAAATTTCCAAAGTAAAGTAGATTCTATCTGCATTTCCTTTAATTATCACTTAGAGGCCAAGATGGCGACAAGAATGGATCGTGTCTTAGGCTCTCTCTCATAAAACATAAGCTAAGGACTCTAAATAAATTTTCGAGAGACAGAACCCACAGAGGGACCTGATGAGGCAGTTCTCCTACTCAAGGTAACCTGGAAAAGTGCAGAAAGGCTCTACTCCTCAGGGATAGAGGGGCAACCCACCAGAGGGGAGGCCCTCCAGAGGGGTGGCCCACCAGAGAGAAAGAACTTCAGCCTCCCGGAGGCAGATCCCAGGGCGCTGGATGCTGTGGCTCACAGCAGTGGGGGAGTTTCCTGAGCTATTTTCCGGGGAGCACCGGGCACAAATTGGGGGAACAGCAGGGGGACCTCTGCAAGAGCGAGCACATGAAGCCCAGTCCTCAGGGCACACAGAGAGCAGTTTGGCCAGCACAGCCCAGTTCCAGGAAACAGAAGCAGGTGGAGCCAGTAAGCAGGAGCCCCCAGGGCATGAGCCCATTGAACCTAGGGAGGGGAGTGAAGAGAGAGAGAGGCTGCAGAGCTCTGTCCTCTACCCCTGGAACAGGATTCTGGGTTTCTGACCACATTCAGATCCTGATCGCAGTCTAGGCCCCCCCCATAGAACAGCAGGGCCCCCCAACCTCAGCCCCATGGCAGAGGTGGGGGGCAATATGGTCATTCACAGACTAGGAGAGAGGACAGAGCCTCACACACTGAGACCCTTGTGGGAGTGTTCCAAAAGCTCAGGAAGCACCCCAAAACCAGGCTCAGGCTGGGAAAATGAGCAAGCAGAGAAACAAGAGGAACACCATTGAGAAATATTTTGCTTATGAGCCCAAGAAGGAACAAAATACTCAGTCCGAAGGTGAGGAAGCACAAGCTCCTGCATCTAAAGACTCCAAGAAAAACAGAAATTGGGCTCAGGCTATGACATAGCTCAAAAAAAGACTTTGAAAATCAAATGAGGGAGTTAGAAGAAAAACTGGGAAAAGAAATGAGAGAGATGCAGGAAAAACATAAAAATGAAGTCAGTAGCCTAGTCAAAGAAATCCAAGAAGAAAATAGCATGCTAAACCCCAGCTTAGGTCAAATGGATAAAACAGTTCAAAAAGTTATTGAGGAGAAGAATGCTTTAAAAAGCAAAACTGGCCAGATGGAAAAAGAGATAAGAAACTCTGTGAGGAAAACAAATCCTTCAGACAAAGAATAGAACTCAGGGAGATTGATGAATTTAAGAGAAACCAGGACTCAATACTTCAAAACCAGAAAAATGAAAAATTAGAAGAAAATGTGAAATATCTCATTGAAAAAACAACTGATATAGAAAACTGACTTAGGAAAGATAATTTAAAAATTATTGTAATACCTGGAAGTCATGATCAGGAAAAGAGCCTTGACATCATTTTCAAAGAATTACTACAGGAAAATTGCCTTGATATCCTAGAAGCAGAGGGCAAAATAGAAATGGAGAGAATCCACCAATCTGTCTGAGAAAGAGATCCCAAAAAACCAACCCCTAGGAATATTATAGCCAAATTCCAGAATTCCCAAGTCAAAGAGAAAATATTACAAGCAGCCAGAAGTACACAATTCAAATACCATGGAGCTGCAGTCAGGATCACACAGGACTTAGCAGCAACTACATTGGAAGCTCATAGGACTTGGAATATAATATACTGGAAGGCAAAAGAGCTTAGAATGTAGCCAAGAATCAACTACCCAGCAAGGCTGAATGTTCTCTTCCAGGGAAAAAGATGGACTTTCAATGAACCAGGGGAATTTCAAATAATCCTGTTGGAATGGCCAGAGCTGAACACAAGGTTTGATCTTCAAATACAGGACTCAGATGAAGCATGGAGATTGGAGGAGAGGGGGAAAATATGAGGGACTTGATGATGAACTGCATGTATTCCTGCATAGAAAAATGACACTGATAATACTCATATGAACCTTCTCAGTTTAATAGAGCAAGTAGAGGGAGCTTTTATAGTTGAAGCACAGGAGAAAGCTGAATTTGAAGATAAAATATGGTATAAAATGGAGTCAATAGAAAAAAGGGAAATGTAATGGGAGAAAGAAAAAGGAGAGGGGGAATAGGCCAAGATATTTCCTATAATAAGATTTTTCTTCATTACAATGAGCTATTGCAATGATATGAAAGGGGGGAAGGCAAGGGGGAATGAGGGAATCTTCACTCTCATCAGAGGTGGCTAGGAGAAGAAACAGTATATATATATATATATATATATATATATATATATATATATATATATATATACTCAATGGGGTTTAGGTATCTGGAGTAAGCAGGAGGGGGGCAAGGGGAAGGGGAGAATGTGAGTGATGGAGGAGAGGAGAGGAGAGGATGGACCATGGGGGGACAGTGGTCAGATATAACACATTTTCTTTTTTACTTCTTGCAAGGAGCTGGGATTGGATGGCCTGTCTGGGACCACAGGGCCAGGTGAATGCTGGGCCTAAGGGGTGGTATGGGGGCTCAGGGCCTCTTGGCCCCAGAGCCAGAGAATCTGTCTGCTGCCCCACTCAGCTACCCTACAGCAGAGTTAGAGTGAAAGGAGACAGAAAATAGAGTACATGGTAGTGGAGAAATACAAAAGGAGGGAGTTGCAATCAGCAATGGCAGTGGTGGGAAAATATTGAAGTAATTTTTGTGATGGACTTATCATAAAGAATGTGATCCACCCACGACAGAGTGGTTGATGTTGGAACAAAGACTCAGGCACATTTATTATTATTATTATTATTATTATTATTATTATTATTATTATTTGGGGGGGGTGCAGGGGTGCAGGGCAAATGGGGCTGGGTGGCCTGCCTGGGGCTGCATAGCAGGGTGATCATTGGGTGTCTGAGGCCAGATTTGAACCCGGGTGCTCCTGGCTCAAGGGCCAATGCTCTGTCCACCAGCCAGCCACCCTTATTACTATTTCATTTTATTTTGGGTCTTTTTTTCTTTTTTCTTTTTTCTTTTGGTTTTTACAGGGCAGTGGGGTTTGGGTGGCTTGCATGTCACATGGCTGGGTGATTGTTGGGTGTACAGGGCTGGATATGGGCTTGGGTGCTCCTGGCTCCAGGGGGGTGCTCCTGGCTCCAGGGTGGTGCTCTGTCCATTGTGCCACCTGGCCATACCTACAATTATTACTATTATTTTTTAATTTTAATTTTTTCTCTCCCCTTTACTTTATCGCTCAAGCAAGTATATACATATATATATATATATATATGGGGGAGGGGGTATTTCATTTACTCTTAAACAAGAATATTTTATTAATGTATAAAAACATTATTTGTATAAAATGAGAATAAATATTAAATCAAAAAATAAAGGCAGATTGATGGCACAGTGGTGCTCTGACCCTGGTCAGGAAGACCGGAGTTCAAAGTTTACCACAGACACGTTTTAGCTGTGTGATTCTGAGCAAGTCCTTAATGATTACTTCACATCTAGGGCTATCTCTGATTGACCTGATTCTTATATGGTCACTGGACCCAGATGGTTCCAAAGAAGAAAGTGAGACCAGTGACTTAGCACAGCACCACCCCCCCCACTCAAATTCAACTCATGTGGATTCCATGGCATCACCTCTTTAGTGTTTTTCAAGAATGAAGGACAAACATCATCATCATCATCATCATCAATTATCAATGTTTCTATAACCTCTCCATGATAAAGGAATAGATCCAAATCATGAAGTCACTATACCATATTTTTTCTTAATACGAATCTATAAAGTATAATGAATCAATGAATGAATCCACCAAATGAATTTTGAGGAATTTTGATTTTTTTCCAATATAATCTTTTATTACAAGGCACAACCATATACACAATGCATAATTTATCACTGTTATAGAATAAAAGTATGTACATAATATATGCATATATATTTCTATCAGAACTTAGAAAAGAAACAAAAAAAACCCTTTTGTTTTGGAGACTAGAAGAATTCATTAGGACAAAAGAAACTCCTTCCTTCTTTTTTAGACATTGCTTTCAAGTTTCTGCTAAATCAAAAAATTCTCAGGAAAGAATGATATATATTCCAGTCACAGTTCTCTCCTTGAGAAAATACTAATAGAGATCTAGTCAAATGTATTGCTTTTACACTATATATAGTATATATATATATATATATATATATATATATATATATATATATATATATATATTGCATTGCTACATTATACATACTAAACAACTATAAAGGGGATAAGTCACAAAATGAGGGCCATGTTTTGCTCAGAAATAAACCCCCAGATAGCACTTGATTGTTGAAAATTATCTGTCCTTTAACATTTTCTGAAGTTTCCTTTCAGTTATTATTATAAAACAATAGACTAGAGGGATATGAATTATGCCTATAATTTCTTTAGGCTAGGAGATTTACAGGTGAAGAAATTCCCTTTACCAGTTTAGGTTGACACTTAGTCTGCAATGTATAAGTTGTCTAAAGCACTGAGAAGTTAAGTCGTTAGCCTGCAGTCACACAGATCAGATGTGTCAGAAGGAAGACTTGAAACTCCTTTTTTTCCAATAATCTGCTCACCATGACTGCCTCTCAATTTGCAATGATTATAATTTTTAAATTATTTTTGAAGGGTCTGAACAAGATCATAATAATGGTCTTGGACTTCAAGAATTCTTCTATTCGTTCCTCTATCTTCTTCACTGATAACTGATTTATCTCACTGTATTTCGCTCCAAATCCTTAACCTCTGTAACAAATCCAAGTAATATAAATGAGCCCTGGGAAAACTAAGGAAGTTGAAAATAAAAGCGGCAGAACAATCCCTAAGGTTGAACAGCCTAGTTCTGACCTTAGAGAAACACTCATGTATTTTGCTATTTTTCTTACTGAAATTAAAGGAGTGGAATATCAAAATATTCTATGAAGAGTACCATAATGATGCCACTATCTGAGACTATTCACTTAGTACAACTATTTTTGCTTCTGCCACACATGAAAAAATATTTCTGGGAGAGAAGCATATAAATCCAGATTACAATTGACAGAGGTTTTTTTTTGCATCATATGCTTTTCTTTTTTGTTATATCCCTAAATTTTGTATCTTTCTATGTAGTTTGTGATTTCCTAAATTGTCATTCTTTCTGGAAGAACCCCTAAAAGTTTTGAAAAAAACATTGACAGCAATTGCAAAGTAGTATCCATAGCCCTAATGAGTATTTTAGGAATCTATGAGCATCCCTGGCCCAGAAGATAGGGAAATGTTGGACATTCAAGAGAAGACTCAGATGAACCTAGGTGCTAAGGCTATTAGCAAGAGAACACTTCATGTGCACTTCATAGAATCTCCTTCCATGATTGCCATTCATGTTTTTATTTACTACCAAGGTTAAAATAACAATGGGGAGCCTAGAGTATGAACAGATGAGTTTAATGCTCCAGGAAATAAGAGAGATTATTTTCATATTTATAAATATTTGTATAATATGCTTAAGAAGGGAACATACCTCTTTACCATTCTTTTGGTGTTATGTCCTCAAGTCACTGTGTATATACATACAGGTATATATGTGTATGTGTGTATACACATTTTCATCTAGTATTACAGTAGTGAGGTATTTGAGTATATCACCCTATAGACAATAAATATTAAAGTTGGCTACATATATATATATATATACATTTATATATATATATATATATCTGGCTACAAAAGCACAGATATACTTAAATATTTCAATGAAATAGGATATTTTAAAAACTTCTTAATTTTTACTTAGAAATATATTCAATCCATATAGTCCAAAGAATTTAGGATTACTATGTTAGGTACTGTGAAGATCTAAGATAGAGACAAGCTAACATAATTGAGGTAAACCTTGAAAAGAGTTGTTTAACTCCTTAATGTCAAGTTTTCATTTTGACATCACACAGACACAAAGACATAAGAGAAAGAAAGAATATTCTCATAAGAATTAAAGTACTTTAGAGTTTTAAAGGTTATGTATGTCCATGTTCATTTATACCCTCCTAGAGAAAAAGCTTTCATCCCATGTTCACCCCTCAGCCCAGGCATATGTCTAAGTAATGAATAAGAGAGGGGAAAGTTCCATAGCTTTGGGAGGTAGGAGAGAATGCACAGATGAGGTACAACTCCCATCACACCCAAACTACTTTGAAAATTTCTTCACTTTAAAGCATTGAGTCTAAATAGAAAAATCACAATGCATAGATTCCTAAGGCTCTATTTCAAATATTTTTTTCTATAAGCAGTGTCTGATCCAAGCTAAGGCATGATAAAACAAATATATCATTCCCCCACTCTGCCTAGGAATCACATATTAATGATTGTCCCACGACAAGAAAAGTGAAGCTGGGCTCTATTTGAAGATAATTATCTGTACTGATCATAGGATCAATTCAGTTACTTTATGGGACTGAACCCTGAGGGTGAATTAAGCTTTTTGTGAAGCATTAAAACTTAACTCGTCGGTGCTCTAGCTATCAGAAAGAGTTTGCATCACTTCCAAAAGTCCTATGATTGAGTCCCAGCAATACCTTAATGATTGGAGAAATGTTTCCACTTCTATAATGATTACAGGCAATGACACCACTCCAAAAGAATGAATTAGCTTCTTGGCTTATTTTCAAATTCAGCACACAATCAAGAAGAGTTAATGATGGGCAACCCATTCTTTATGTACATATACAAAATGTTTCAAGATAAATCTCTGGTTTATTTTAATCATTTAAAGGCTCTCTGACACCAGTTTTGTTGTACACAGATCAAGGGAAAAATTTTGTAACATAAGTTTACAAGGTATAACTTAACATCTCATCATCTGACAGCTTAAATACCAGAGAATCATAGCTAAAAGCAATAAGCATCATCTTGAGGTGTCAAATACACTAAAATATATTGGAAACTATATTTCTGGCATCCTAAGAAGTTATTTTTTAAATATTAAAAACTTTTATAATACACAGAAACATTGTACACTCAATGTAAATTCAGACCATGCTTAAGATGAAATTTTTGCCACGCAACCAAAAGAAATACTTATTATTCATAAATAGTAAAGAGAAACAGAGTGAACAACTTCATAGTGGACATCATTTTTGAAATACCACTATGCAACTATCTGGATTTATAATGTTCACTTTCAGTCCTAAATGCTTTTTTTCTTTGTTAAAAAAGACAACTATAGGAACAATATCTCTGTAAATAAGGCCATAGCAAATTTGGGGGGACTTAGTGTAAGCCTTAGAAGATGGAAATCTGACTTTTTATTCCCTAGCGACAACAGTCAGGTAGTCTGATCTCCAAGATTTAAGAAGATACCTTCTTACTTACTTAGATTTATTTTTGTCCTCAAACCCTGTCTTGAAATTTGATGTCAATTGAGCTTGACTGCCATAGTAGCTTACCCTTTTCATGACTTCACAAAGATATCTTTCCAAAAATAAAGCTCACTCTGTTTGCAGGCTCAGACTGCTGTGGTAATCTGAGTTAAACCTAGATCATTGAATTCCTCTCTTCCTGGAGAGCTATAGGATGACATTTCCACGACTAGTCATACAGGTTTATTTATCCCATCAACCTCTCTCATGTAGGGAGTGTCCTGAACTGTGTTTTGGACTCTAGTTGTGCTCTGTCGGTCCATCCTGGCCTTAAATGGGAAACAAAAGTCCCTAAAACACCTCTTGAAGTTTTCATCCAAGAAAGCATATAGAATGGGATTTAAACTGCTATTGGTGTATCCTAAAGCAATACAGAAATAATAGCTAGAAAGTGCTGCTGTACTATGGGAGGTGCTCCCCAGAGCCTCAACAAGTACAAATATGTGAATGGGGGTCCAACAGATAATAAAGACAGCCACCACAACCAGAACAAGTCTGGTGATTCGGCGGAGATTACGATCTTTCTCTCGAGAACCAGAAAGTAGCCTCACACTCTTTAATCGTAAGATCATCAAAGTATAGCAAACAATGATGATGAGAACCGGAATTACAAAGGCAAAAACAAAGACACAGATTTTCATGAAGAGATCCCACCAGGAATAATCATCATCTGGGAACTGCAAAGAACATTCAATAGTATCTATATCTGGAGAAAAAAAAAAGAAAAAAGAAATAGATTAGAATATCCCATATATTATTATAAATATATGTCCATACTTATTTTAAATTTGCTCAGTAACCTCTCTATTTTTATAAATGAATTATGTTCAGATATTACCATATTACCACACAAATTAGATCAACACAATATAAATAAATGCTACTCACCATGAAAGCATTTATCTTTCAGTAGTGACCAAGAGTACAAAATAGCCAATTATGCAGAGGTCACATTATGTAATTTAGTTACAATGTAAGTCAATATATAAGATTAGTAAGCCTTGTTCATTTACTCAAAATATACAATTACTAAAATTTATAATTACAAAAATAGATTTTTCCTTTGCTAATTTTCATAAGGAACTGAAGATATATTTTTTTCTAATAGAAAATTGTTTTTATAAAATTCTTTTAAGGCATTTTTTTCCAGTTACTAAATCATTGAAAACATAAAATAAAATCCAGTTGTGTTCAATTATAGAACTTTGAACATTGCCATGCAACTTTGCAAAATCTCACAAATATGAAAGAAATTTGACTGGGCTACAAAAAAAATCTGGTAGAGAACCAATACAAATGTAATCTGTTTCTCAAAGCCCAATTCCATGTGACCCTCCTTAGTGGTGAAGATCAATGTTCACCTAAATAGGTGAGAGCTTGAAAAGGAAGAAAGATTCTGGGTTTCTGGCTTCCAGCTTTGATAGAGAAGACATTCAGTTGCAGTCACTCTTTAGGGAGATACTCCCAAAGGGGGAAAACAAGACTACAAAAGGAAACTACTTTTTAACTTAGGAGTTACATACATTTTTTATAAATTAGTTTTCAATAATTAGGATCCATATGCTATATTTAAACTATTGCCTAAAATACAAACAAAAAGTCATTTCATGGTAATGATATAAAGCATTTTATATGACTGTAAATAATTTTAATATCTTCATCTGAAAGCTTCCTGTCCAAATTCTTTGATCATTTATCAAGTGAGAAATGACTTTATAAATTTGACTCAGTTCTTTATATATTCTAGAAATGAGTCCTTTATCAGAAACATTAACTATAAAAATTGTTTCCCAATTCTCTGCATTACTTCTAATATTGGTTACATTGATTTTATTTGTACAAAACATTTTTAATTTAATGCAATGAAAATTATCCCATCTTAAATTTTACAATGTTCTCTATCACTTGTTAAATTTTCACCTTTTACGTCTAAAACATGTACCCATTTTGACTTTATGCTATTATGAGGTGTGAGATATTGGTCAATGCAGTTTTCCCAACAGTTTTGTCAGTAGTGAGTTCTTATCCCAGAAACTAGAGTCTTTGGGTTTATCATGAATAGTTCTCTGGAAATATCTGAGGAAGATCTCATATTTAAATGTGGTCTTCAGAGCAGTCCCCAAACTGACTGGCTTCTTAGATTCAAGTCAAATGTAGATGTCCTCTTACCTGCTAAAAATTTCCCACACATTTTATCTTAACACTTTAAATTTATTTTTTCAGTAGCCAGTTCAAATAGTGAAAGCTCAAACCTTATGTCTCTGCTATTAGAAAAATCATATTTAGAATCTTTTAGAATGAAGAATTTACATATATACCAAAAAAATCAAATATAATTCAAATATTTGAAGCCCAGTTTTATACTTGACATTGTTCAGTTCTTTATATATTTGAAATATGAGACCTTTATCTGAAAAACCATCCATAAAATTTCCCCCAAAATTTTGTTTATTTCTGATCTTTGATACATTTATTTTATTTGTTCAAAAACCTTTTTTTAATTAATGTAATGTAATGTACTCCACATTGTTCTCTCTTGTTCATAAATTGCTCACTTTTCATGTCTGATAGGTAATATATTCAATGTTTTTCAAATTTTCTTGCTATATCTCTTTGTATCTGTATCATATATCCATTTTAATCTTATTTTTGTAAATGGTATAAGATATTGATCTATGCCCAATTTCTGCCACTATTTCCAGTTTTCCCAAAATATTTTACCAAATAATGATTCTTATCCCCAAAACTTGCCTTTATACTTGTGAAGGACAAGGTAACTATAGTCAGTTACTGTAGTCATTTGATGCTACAAATTGTATATCTAAGCTATTCCTCTGATATACCTTTCTATTTCTTAGCCAGAACCAGATAATTTTGATAATTAACTGTCTTATAATATAGTTTAAGATCTGGTACTGCTAAACCTTCTCCATTTACATTTACATCTTGCAGGCTGGCTTCTGACCTCATTATTCAATTAAATATGCTCCCTCCAAAGTTATTAAAAATATATTAATTTCATGATTTAATTTTGCTTTCCATTTTAATCTCCCTTGAAGTCTTGACATGCCAATCATTCTCTTCTTTTGGATATACCTTTCTATATAGCCACTAGACCCAGATGGCTCAGAAGGAGAAAGTGAGGCTAGTAACTAATAATAAAGGTTTTAAAGGCAATCCCATTTGTTTATCCAGAAAGAAGTTGAAAAGTAGGAGATGAAAATTCGATAGCATAAATGTTAAATTGTAGCACCTTAAAAAAGATGACAGTGTCAGGACCAGAGTCTGGAAGACTTATCTTCCTGAGTTCAAACTTAGACACTAAATGGGTAACCCCAGGCAAATCATCTAACTCTGTTTACCTTTCCTCACCTAAAAAGTGAATTAGCAATGGCAAACCACTACAGTAGCTTTACAAAGAAAATTCTAAAATCATGTCACAAAGAGTTACTGAATAATAAATATACTTAACATAAAAAGAACAATAAAAAGTTAAAGAAAATGAAATAATGTCATCTTATGTGAAGAAAATTGCTTGTTTACCCTCTTAAACAGAAGGAATTATTATGAGCAAGATAAAAGTGTTTGATTAAAATAATTTAAAATATATGGAAGAAAATTTAATATAATTAAATGAAAAAGCAGTCTGGAAAATATTTATGGCAAACATAACAGATAGAAATATTCAGAAAATCTTTAAAATTTACAAGGGCAACTCTCAGTCCACAAATATATGAATATTCAAAGGAAATGAATAAACATTTTTAAAAAACAAGGAAGCCTAATAGATTATAATAACTTGGAAAATTTGAATAATTGGAGAAGTGCAAATAAGTATAACAACAAAAATAATCTCATTGTAAATAAGGTTTATAGAATAGACTTATTGCTTGCTATTAGGATTCTTTGGAGGTAAAACATTATGGTTTTTCATATATAGTATTTTATGAAAGTAAAAAGAAATTAAAATTCCAATAATTTCTCTGTTGGAACTATATGCTGAAAGTGTTATCAAAGACAAAAAAAAAGCTGATTGCTCAAAGATTTTCGTAGTGCTATTAATCATAATTAGAATAATGAAAACTGGCAACAACCTAAATTTCTGGCAATAGAAGACTGATAAAATTTTAGTGTACTGATATAATGGAAAATTTTAACTAATACAGACAAATATGAAGGAAATGAAGAAATTGGAAATAATTTTATTAGATAATGTAAGACAATACTATAAGCAAATTAGAAGATCAAGGACTAGTTTACCTGTCAGATCTATGGAAAGAGGAGCAGTTTATGACTAAGGAAGAGATGGAAAACATCACCAAAAAGAAACTAGATGATTTCGATTACATTAAATTAAAAAGCTTTTGCACAGATAAAACCACTGTAACCAAGATCAAAAGAAATGTAGTAAACTGGGAAACAATCTTTACAAGTAATGATTCTGGCAAATGACTTATTTCTAAAATATACAGAGAACAGAATCATATTTTTAAAACAAAAAGCCATTCCCACAGTTGACAAATGGTCAAAGGATATGCAAAGGCAATTTACAGATGAAGAGATCAAAGCAATCCATAGTCATATGAAAAATTGCTTTAAATCATTAATTATTAGAGAAATGCAAATTAAAGCTTCTCTGAGGTACCACCTCACACCTCTCAGATTGGCCAATATGACCAGAAAGGATAATGATCATTGTTGGAAGGGCTATGGGAAATCTGGGACACTATTACACTGTTGGTGGAGCTGTGAACTCATTCAGCCTTTCTGGAGAGAAATTTGGAACTATATCCAAAGGGCAACAAAAATGTGCATACCCTTTTATCCAGCAATACCACTACGGGGTCTATACCTTGAAGATATGATGAAAAAGGGTAAAAACATCCCTTGTACAAAAATATTCATAGCAGCCCTGTTTGTGGTGGCAAAGAATTGGAAATCAAGTAAATGTCCTTCAATTGGGGAATGGCTTGGCAAACCATGGCATATACATATATATAATATATATATGATGGACTTTCTCATTCCATCAGTGTAACAATCAGGAACAATTTCGGGCTGTCTGCAATGGAGAATACCATCTGTATCCAGATAAAGAACTGTGGAGTTTGAACAAAGTTCAAGGACTATTCCTTTTAATTTAGAAAAAAATCCAGATCTTATTGTCTGACCTTGTTATATCTTATCCTTTTTGTTTCTTCCTTAAGGATATGATTTTTCTCACATCACACTCAATTTGGATCAATGTACAACATGGAAACAAAGTAATGACTGACAAATTGCTTTCTGTGAGGAGGTGGGGGAGGGAAGTAAGATTGGGGGAAAATTTATAAAACTCAAAATAAATAAAATATTTTTAGATAATGCAAGACAAAAAAGTTCAAATTAGAAAACATCTATATTATATATAGGAAAAGTAAATAAAAATGAATACAAAAATTATCTTCTTGGAGACCTTGATGAAGTGACTAAAAAGTTATGATAGTTTATGCATTAAAATTCATCTATTTAGATGAAAAAAGGTAAAGGAGTTTAATTAGTTGTATTAAAGTGTCATATTAAATCATGATTCAGGTATCAGACAATTTTAAAAGGAGGAAAATGCTAAAGCAACTCGTGCATTTATTTGTCTAAATATTTTGATCACAAATATTTTTAGCTAGATATTGTCTACATTTTAGTGTAGATTGTCTTGATTTTTCTTAATAATCCCCTGGAGCTTCAGATCTTTCCTTCATAATCTGTTACCTTGTTTTACCATTTCAAATCCCATGTCTTAAGCTTTTTTGATAATTATATATCAAATTAAACACTGTTCTTAGATTTTCGTTTTAATCTAATTTCATCCATGTAAGAAATACATTGTGTGAAAATGCCTAACAATTCCCATGAATGTTGAGTGTGGCAGTCCTTTAAACACCTGAAGATGCCTATCCAGTACCAAGTCATCTATTTTTTCAAGGTAACCCTCCATTTCTTGAATCCATCCTCATTTGATATTATGTAGATATACCTTTTTCATCATAGTTGCTCACCAGCTTATCCATAAACTTCTTAAAAATATGTTGACTAGAACTTTATACAAACTCGAGAGAATCAAAATAGTGAAACTATCGCCCTGTTTCTAGATGCTGTACCTCTAAATGCAATCTTAGTGTTCATCACTAATCTGAATTTGATGAGTTGTCTAGATTGAAGCAGATAGTATGAGAGCCAGAATTCAAAGTCAGGCCTTCTAACTGTTTATCCAGTACTTTTCCTGCTACATAATGCTGTCAACTATCAACAATTTCTACAGGCTTAATATTCAATGCACTGTGCAGAAACTCTTTTTGGAAAGTTCAAATAAAAGAAAAATGTTAATGCCCACTATATTCTGAGCTGCCCTACAAAAGCAATACATTTTTCTCTGATGATTTGGGGTCCAGCAAATGCAATACAATAATAACAACTTTTGCCCTCAAAGTGGTTATTTTTTTCTCCATCACTTAACCTGTTTCTTCACACACTAAAGAAATATATATATATGAAATTCTTTACCTTTACTCATGCAAAGACTTAAAGTGGACTCATGAGGGTTTTTTCCCTTCTCTAAGGATATAATAAAGAAATTATAAATGTATTTGAGCCTATAATATATCTTCTCTTTAAGAAATAGGACTGGGGCAGCTAGGTGGTGCAGTAGGGGCAGCTAGGTGGTGCAGTGGATAGAGCACTGGTCCTGGAGTCAGGAGAACCTGAGTTCAAATCCTGCCTCAGATACTTAATAATTACCTAGTTGTATGACCTTGGGAAAGTCACCTAACCCTTTTGCCTTAAATAAATAAAATATATAGATTAAAAAAAGAAATAACTCTGAATGTGGTGGTACATATCTGTAATGTCTACTACTGGAGATGCTAAGGCTTGTGGATCTCTTAAACTTTAGATTTTTATTTGAGCTGTAATGTGTTGATTGTAATATGCCCACACTAATGCCCAACATTAATATGTTGAGTTCCCAGGAACAGGGAGCCTATAGGTTTCCTATGAAAGGGAAAACTAGTATGGGTTGAAATAAAAAAAGGATAGATGGGAGATGGGAAATAGGAGGGGAGGAAGAGAGAGACAAAGAGACAGAATCAGAGATACAGAGAGAGAGATTTAGATTATTTGGGCATCTTGAAATTACTATCAATTATAACCTGTGGCTGTGTTGGAAATTTAGTTCACAGTTTTATAAAAAGAAAACACCATGTGCTTTATTAAATTACCTTAACCATGTAAGATATGTTATTATTTCAGGACATGTACCTGAGCCATGACCTTGAAAGTATTTTACAGCCATATGTAGTTAATTATCTGTGCCCACAGGTATTCATGAACTGTAGCACTTACACAATTGCTGGGGAGAGAAACATCATCTATAATTTTCAAAGTGATTGTTCTGCCAGCAAAAATGAAATTCTATTAAGAGCACAGTTCTTTTCATAACTATACCTTTTACCCTAGAGATGCAAAAACCTAGAAATAGAGTGAAAAGAATAATGATTCAGTTTGGCTGGGGACATGAGCTAATGACCTAAACCTGAATAGTTTGTCTATCTCTCACTTTGTGAATTCAATTACTGTGATTTTGAGTGGACTGGACCTTCACAAGCAAAAAATTTTTAAACTGGTTCTAAAGATGTGCTCACTTGTTACTGAGAAGGGAAAGGGAAAGCCTCAGTCTGTCTTATGAGGTGTTTAGCATTTGAACTTGTTCCATAGGGCACAAAACATTCAGCATGGTCTTTGGGTAGGCACTCCAAGTAATTGTGGTGTGTTTGTCAAATCCATTTCCTTTTAGCTTTCATGTACAAAGCTAAAAATCAATGTGGACAGAAATGATCCTTCTCACTTCTGAAAAAAAGTGATTTTTCTATCTTTATAGAGTTAGGTACTTTTTTCTTCCTATTTTCCATTTTTTTTCCCTATTTGGTACTCAACAAAATATTTTAAGGATTCCTTTTTTCTTATTCTCTTCTAGTTACCAAATGGTTTAATGTGAACAGAATTTTCATGTTAATTTTCCTGTGAATTTTCATTTAATCTGAATTGAACTATCCATAAATTGGTTTATTGTGACCTGATAATCTGTATTACCTGTTCTTTAAAAAAATATATGAATTGATCATGATTGGTTAAAATTCATTTTTCCATCAATATCTCCATATATGCAACATCTAAATAATCTTGCCTCGGATATTAAGCTGTGTGACCACTGGCAAGATACTTATCCTCTAACTGATCCAGTTTTCTTACCTGTAAAAATAGTGATAATAATAATAATAACACTGATTTCTCAGGGTAGTTATGAGGATAAAATATAATATTTATATTTTGTAAATTTAAAAGATATAAATGCTACTATTATTACTTTACTAAATTTATACTATATTTGGTTTGTAAACAACTTTTCAGATCAAGTTAGAAGTTAAAAGTTAAAAGTAAGGTATGTAAACAAATATAATAAGAAATACACTTTATTTCAACCAATGGCATGGTATCCTGTATTTGGTCTCCTGAATCTAAGGCAGTATATTACAATAAAGTGAATGCTAGATTTGGAAACAGGATTGTTCTGGATTCAAAACACATTGCTGTTATGTGACAGTGGATAAACAGAACCTCCCTGAGGCTTATTTTTCTCATCTATAAAATAGGATAATAATACCTGCAATACCTCTCAGAATTTAATGAGAATACAATGAGATACAGGTAAACTGTCACGAAAGCTTAAATTGCTATAGATGAGTTTCAGTTATTTTTTCTAAAGGCTATTTCATGCCTACCTGCACTTAAATCTCATTCTGATGTTTCATTCAGTCAGTCAATTAACATTCATTAAAAGTATCCCATGTGCCTGCCAGACTGCACTAAGTGCTGAGAATACAAAGAAAGGCAAAAGACAATCTTTGTTTCCAAAAGGTTTACAGTTTAATGGTGAAGAAAAATTGCAAATGGCTATGGACAATCTATAATACAGGATAAACTGAAAATAATCATAGTGGAGTAGACCCTAGATTTTCAAGAGTTGGATCAGAGGATTATAGGTCGCCTACCAAGCAGAAGAGATTTTGATTTGAAATCAGACTGGTAACAAAATGAATATTTAGCTTTGGAGGAACCAGCTGAACTTGGCAACAAAAGGATGGTCACTGGACAGTGTTTTAATATTGTTCTTGCTTGTTTTTTATCAGAACAATTCATGAATGTAACCTGGTAAAGAAATAGGGTGTCCACACTGAGGAATCAAAAATGATTTGAAATAATGAAATAGCTCAAACCTATTTTGTTTTGCTTAAAAATAATATATAGTAGACATAGATTCAAGTAGCACTCTTAAGGTTTGCAAAGTGCATACATTTTACAGCTAAGGAAACTGAGTTTGAAAGAGATTAAGTGACTTGCCTAGGGACACATAGAAAAACAAGTTTCAAATTCAAATATTCTTGATAAATGCAGTATTTTATCCACTACAACATCTAGCTATCTGAACTGATAAGTAATACCCCTTACTACAGATTAAAATGATTACTGGAACTGAAGAAAGTTGTTATCTCCCATGCCTGAATTTTTCTCCTTCCCCTTTACTATATCTTGCTTTCCTTCAAATCCTAGCTATAGTTCACTCTTCTAAAAGAAGTTTCTTCTGCTCCTGCTGAATTCTGGCACATTCCCTCAGGTGATTATCTCTGATTGTACTCTACCAGAATTTTCTATAGGTTGAAGAGGAAGAAAGGAAGCTTGGATAAAACTGAAAGAATTAAACACTGACCACACTTACCTTCTCTGACCTTGGTGCCCCCTAGGACTATAGCTGATATACCAACAGAGGATGATAGTAACCAGATACATATGTTGATAATCTTTGCCTTCAAGGGAGTGCGGAAGTCCAAAGCCTTGACAGGGTGACACACTGCAATGTAACGGTCGACACTCATCATGGTCAATGTGAATATGCTGGTAAACATATTGTAATAGTCAATAGAAATCACTATTTTACAGAGCACATCTCCAAAGGGCCAAGAATTCATCAGATATTCGGTGCTTTGAAAAGGCATAGTGGTAGTAACTAATGCATCTGCCATAGCCAAATTAAATATATAAATGTTGGTTGCTGTCTTCATCTTTGTATATCTGCAATACAAAAGAAAATTCAATTTTCAATCTATATGTCAAATTTATGTAAATCATAGAATAATATAATTTTAAAGCTAAAAGGGACCAGAAAGAAATATGGCAATGAAGGAACACTTAGCAGTGCTGAAGCTAAAAACTCTGAATTTAGTACTTTTTTCTGGAATTGAGCTAGTCTTGAGTCACAAAACATTTTAATTTTCTCTTTAACATGAAGATATATAGATACATATATATATATATATATATATATATATATATATATGCCAAATGTTTTTTTCCCATTAGCAAATTTTTAGGAAGCATAATTAAGAAAAATAGTAACATACCTTTTTGATTGTTTCATAAATTTCTCCTTCCAAAGGGAAACTACCCAGGCTTCAAGTTACCAACGAGAATCATTTAATGATAAAACAAATAAGATATGACTCATAGTTTTAGGGGTTCTTAAGTCTTAGAACATGAGTCAAAAGCAAATTATGATCTTGAAAGTGACAGCAAATTGACACACTCCTTACATAAACCTGGGCAAACTATTCATGAGGAAATATTATAGTATTTGAAAAGAACCTAAAGACTAATTAATCCAATTACTTCATTTTATCACTTTGAAAAAATTAGCTTAAATGACTAGTCCTGAGTCAAAAATGAATCCCTACTATGTGTAAGACACCATGATAGCTAGTGATAGAAGCTGAACTGGATTCTAGGTTTCCTGATTTCCTGGTCAACAGTGAATAATAGAGTACTAAACTTGTAGCCAGAAGATCTTAGTTCAAATCCTAATTCAGACAATCCTGGGTAAATCTTAATAACTTAACCTGCCTCATTTTCCTTATCTGTCAAATGTGGATAAGACCAAGAGAGGTTAAGCACTTTCCCCAAATCAAACATTGGACTATAAACCCTAACATCCTAGATTGTACTGATAATGAAATGAAATATTTGCTAAGTGTTTTGCATTTCCTAAATTACCATATAAATGTTAGTTGTTATTGCCTCATTAAGTCTCTAGTTTTTATTCTAGGAAACAAATAGTGATATGTGGATAATGTCAAATACTAATAAGAAACTTGTTTAATTAAGATAACTTCCTTAAAATATATAGAGTGATTTAAGAGGTAGGAAATTCCTGATAAAAGTTAAAAGAAAACCCTTCTTTAAAACTTCTATTAAATCATTTTTATAAGACTAGGATGAAACCTCAGTGATCTGTTGAGAAGAATAAAATGCAACACACATGGAATAAATGGAGAAAGCATGGGACAGGAGAAAGATCACTGGCCGTAGAGTAAAAGACCTACATTTTTATTCCACTGTTTTATTCGGGGCAAGTTGCTTAACTTCCCCTTGGACAGGCTAATTGGCCTCTGTGGTTTCTTCTGGATATAGATCCAAGGTCTTAAAGAAAAAGCAGAGTAAATAGAAAACAATGATTTCTGAATACTATTAGTAGCCTATAGTATGAAGAGATACCTCTCCCTATTGCCTCTGTCTCTCCATCTCTGTTTTTTCTGTCTTTCTCTCTGTCTCTTTCACTCTCACTTTCTCTGTTCCTCTCTTCTCTTCTCTTCTCTTCTCTTCTCTTCTCTTCTCTTCTCTTCTCTTCTCTTCTCTTCTCTTCTCTTCTCTCTCTCTCTCTCTCTCTCTCTCTCTCTCTCTCTCTTTCTCTGACTCAGACTCAATCTCTTTCTATTTTTCCATCTCTATGTGTGTGTCTATGTGTGTATATTTATATAAAATGAATGGTCATTATATTCAAGTCCCCCATCCTCTGTTTCTCCTAGCCTCTCAATTCTGCTTTATATATCTCTCTCTTTTCAGTTTCACATGTAAGAACATTTAATAAATGCCTACTATAATAGTCATTCTGTCAAAATTTGGACTGGCTGTCTTATATAAGGCACCCAAGTAACTAAAATTTTGTACAAGGTCCCCCAAAAGTCACATTTAAGCACTAATACTTTGGGGAACATCCTGGAATGAGAGGAAGCTAGAGGAGTCAAAGCAAATCCTGGAAGATAGCATTTTCCATTTCATTGGCAACTTGAAAATTTCTCTATAGAAGAACGCAGATAGTGAGTAGCAACAAGAGCTATAAAAGTAACTGTAGAAAGAATATGTTTTCCAGGAGACTCACTCTAAGCAGCTGGAGTCTGTTTCTATCCCCTGGATCAACACTGGGCTTATTAACAGTATCCAGCAGGGAGTGACTGAATTAGGCCTTTTCAGAGAAACAACTGAAACAATGGCAAATTTATTTCATTCTCCATGACTCCAGTTTTATTGCCGCTAGCAATAAGTTGCAAGATTCATTATTGAATATATCAATTTTATTTCAAATTGTGCTTAATGTTTATTTGAATTTTTTAAACCATGATTTTCTAGATAGAGAATTTTATTTGCCTTCTGCTATATTGTGATATAGGAAGGGAAAAGAGGGACCTACAATAATTGCTTTTACTAGAACCAACTGTCTAGGAGACCACCAACAGGCTTGTAAATAAATAAATTTCCAAGGTATTCTCAAAACATTTTTGAATTTTATTTATAATCTATATTTTGAGGCTTTCTGTATTGTCAACGAAGTCAGTTGAAACCAAAACCTACAAGTAGGTCAATCATTCAGCCCAAGGAGTTTGTGGGTTTTCTCTCCCCTGCCCCCAGAGACAAGAAAGAGGTTGGAGAATGAGGAACTGTGAAAAGGAGTAACTGTGTTGAAAATGAAAGAGAAGTAGCAACATGTTGGAGTCAGCTGAGAGAAAAGATTGTTTTTTCTCTTATTATTAACAATCAACTTTTGAATTAGGAGCAAGATTTTTCCCATTTTCTATTTCTTTATTCAGAAATAAGCCCCTGTGGGTTATTCAAGCAGTCTTTAAAGTATAAGTCTGATAAGGAGAGGGAAAATTCAGATATGTTCAAAAGGCAGAGAAATTTTAGTTTAGGTGAATTGATAGATGCCAGCCCACTGTTATACTCAGACAGGTCTGGGAAAAAGTGGATTTTCCCTTTTGTCTAGATTACCCTAGGTGTGGTGTCATACGCTAGGTGTGGTATCAATCTCTTTGACCAAGATTGAGTGATTAGAATCATGTCCCCCAGACTGTCTTCAAAATAAGCTCCTTTCATTATAATATTCATTCTCTCATTACTTGTTAACCAATCAGATTTGATTGCCACCTGCAGGAAACCACAACTGCTCTTTCAGGGGCATAAAAACACTGAGTGAGTTCCATGTCCTTTGATATTTGAAAGTGCCACTGTCCCTTTTATTGATTATATGCAAGGATGATTAATAAAATGATTAATTATCCATAAACTGTATCTCTGGAACTTCTTATAAGTCACATAGGCATGCTTAGAGAAAATGAAACTCATTCATTTCCCCCTTCCACAGTAACAATGACTGGGCGTCATTACTATCTGCAACAGACTCTGAAAGAAGAACATACAAGATGAAAATGAACATGTGTAAAAGTAAAAAGAGTGAATATAGGCAGTGAATAAGAGAAGTACAAATTACCAGGAAAGTTCAAATTGATTTGCAATGATTACTTTAGAGCTAGAAGGAACCTTAGACATTGTCTAATACAACCTTCTCCTTTTATGGTTGAGGAAACAGGGCTTCATAGAAATTTAAGAAGTCAAGGTTACACAGTAACTAAGATTTGGAATTTGATTTCAGATATTGTCTCTAAGTTTGGTATTCTATCTGTTATGTTGTTGGGTATGTTTTATTAATATTCCTTCAAAAATGAGTAATCTCTTGGCCAAGGTTGTGGTGCACAACAAGAAATAGTATTCAGGTAATTAAAATAGAACTAAAAACATAAGAAATATGATTTAGGGTATGAAAATATAAGAAAATGATATTTATAATATTAAAACAATAAAATAGAAACACAGGTATAAAAAAATAGATCCATTCATTTAGTTCTTTAAAAATCAATGGATACAAGGGGAAATAAAATGGAATTTTTTTCCAATATTGTCATAATATTTGACTATATTTCACACTAAAAACTGAGGTAAAAAACTTTAGAATTACACAATAAAAGCTCAGAGTAGTAGTTATATTTTATGCCACTAAAAGAGATTATAGTTTATATTTATGAAGAAGAGCTCTGAACAAAGTGTTACATAGTTGACTTGATAGAGAAGAGTAAAGAAATGAAATTGAATAAGAGACAAAGAAACTGCTTTGGTTAGTGGATGGTGATCTGAGTTCTAATCTTGCTTCTGACACATGCTGATGGTATCAGGGCCAATCACTTTACCTGTCAGGATTCCCAAGCAACTCTAAGACTATAGGTTTTTGCGCAGGTACTACTGTAAAATGCTTTGGGTGGCTAGGTAGCACAATACTCAGAGCTCTGACTTGAGCCAAGAAGTACTGATTTCAAATATGACCTCAAACACTGTCTAGCTCTGTGTGACCCTGAGTCATAGCCTTCTATGACTCAGTTTCCTCATCTGAAAAAATAAGGTGGAGAAGGAAATGGTGAATCGTCCTAGAATCTTTGCAAAAATAGCTCTATAACAGATTTCAAAGAGTTAGAAGTAACTGAAAAGACTAAACAATAATAGCAACAAACTGATGTTTGGTGTCTTCATTGGAAGCTTGCTATAACAATGAAATCATAGATACAGTCAAATAAAGATCAAAATCCTTCTGTAGTTCTTTAGATCAGTTATTAGACATCAGAATAAAGCACACTATCAGACAGAGTATGAGGGGAACAAGTACAATTATAATAAATTTCATAAACTAGAATTATAAAGGCTGATATTTCTGTACACCAATTAAATTTAATTATATCAAAAAACAAAAAACAAAAACAAAACTTAATTTCAAGCATGTCAAGTACTCCCTAGGGACTTTCATGCTGTCTGCTATTCTAACCCCAGGGGACAAAACTTCATTTGTAATCACCTGAAGGGCAAATTACACTTCTACAGTGTGAAAAAATGATAACCTGTCAAACCTAAGTGTGACAGGCCACTCATTTAGCTGTTTTACATAGTCTGGACAATGTTTATTTTTCATCTACTTTGTGTTTTCTCCAATAAAAGTTCATTTTTCCAAGAAGGATAATTAGACTAATGTCTGATCCATTACTATACATTTCAATAAGGAGGTTATATATCATTTTGAGAGTCAAAGAAAAATATTTTTGGATTCAGGACAGCCAGGTATCACAATGGTTAGAATGCCAAACATGGGGTCAGGAACACTCATGTTTCTGAGTTTAAATCCGACTAGATATTTCCTAGCTGTGTGACCCTAGCAAATCACCTAACCCTATTTGCCTTAGTTTCCTCAATCTGTAAAATTAGCTGGAGAAGGAAATGACAAACCACTCCAATATCTTTGCAAAGAAAACCCTAAGACATGAAGAGTTAAACTTGACTGAAAAAAATGAAACAACAAATTATGAGATTCATTTGCCTCCTGTTCAACATATTTCAAAACTTTGCTATCAATAGGAAATTTTTTGTTTGTACTCTGCATAAAATATTTTTCATGAAAGAGGGGCTACCAGCTTTCATGATTTCAACAAGGAAATCCTCAGTGCATACATAAACCATCACCAAAATGATTTTATAGAAATTAGAAAATTGGCAAATAGATAAGTAGTTGTTATCTTTCAAGTTATCTGTTCTTGGTTAAAAGTACCAACTATGGTCATTTCCATTTCAGGCACCCAGGGGTATGGTAGAGTGCTGGATCTGATATCAGGAAGACACTGAATTCTCATCTGTCCTCAGACCCTTAACTGGTTGTGTGACCCTGGGCAAGTCACTCAACCTTAACCTGCTTTAGTTTCCTCATCTGTAAAATAAAAATTATAATGGTACTTACCTCCAAGGATAATTGTGAGGAGCAAATAAAATAATACTTGGAAAGCATCTGGAAAGAAAGCCATTTTAAAATGCTACATAAATGCTAGCTATTATTTCAAATTTTCTCTTCTTTGAGATAACTAAGAATCTGCTAAATCGCACCTTAAAAAACTAAGGTGATAGAGAAGCAGAAATGCATGTCAGAGAGTGTGAAGTCAGTAAAGTTATAGATTCAAATTCTGCCTCTAGCATTCACTAACTCCAGGATCCTGGAGAAATTATTTAGCATCTTGGAGTCCCAGTTTTATCATATGTAAAAATGAGAATCATACCTGTAGGATCCACCCTCCAGACTCATTTGATAGCTATACAGATAAATAAAGCATTTACTTAGTATAGGTTAGACACTGTGCTAAGCCTTGGGAATACAAAAATAAGTAAAAATAATTTCTAACCTCAAAGAATTCTAACTCTAATATGTTAAAAAGAAAACCCCAACAATATAGAAATGAGACCTTGGCAGTCGAGGGTGGAGGGAAGAGGATAGTCAGGTACTGAACTCTGAGGTACAGCATACTTTGGAACTGGGAACCTGAAAACCAGTTAAACCCTAGGTTGGTATGATTTAAATCAAAAGCTCTAAGGCATTTCCAAAACTAGAGTGCAATTTTCCAGTATGAAGTTGTAATGATGACCAAAATTGTGTAGATGTGGGTATATAG
The DNA here is from genome assembly GCF_037893015.1 of Macrotis lagotis. NCBI lineage: Eukaryota > Metazoa > Chordata > Mammalia > Peramelemorphia > Peramelidae > Macrotis > Macrotis lagotis. The sequence continues at coordinate 427,703,875 of NC_133666.1, read as the reverse complement.
CTATATGTAAACACATATACACATATATAAACATATATACATATATAAATATATGTGTGTGCATATTGTGTGTGCATGTGTTTGCATATGTATGTCTGCATGTTCATGAAAGTGTATACATGCACATGTGTATTGCATTATATTTAAAAATATGTATACAAGTGTAAATTGGTATATATGGAAATGACTACATATAAAGCACTGCATTAGTTTCACCTGTTATTATTCTAAGTACATATACATATTCTGATGCAAGTTATATTGAAACAAACAAGGATCTGCAGTAAACCAAAAGCCATAAAATTAAAAGTTTCTATCACAGTAGTAGACCCAGGGTGAACTGCTGTGAGAGATGCCAAGAAATACAAAAAGGCCATGACCCCAAGGAGGTTAGAAGGTAGTTGAGCAACTAGGGAACAATTGTTTAGCAAAGCCCCTCTATCAAATATCTCTCTTTTTTATTAGATTTTTTTATGTCTCAGGGCTATGGAGTGCTGCTTTTCTAGGGAAAAATCTGTAAATAGTTAATTTTTCCTGATTGCCTTTCTCAATTTATTCAAACCAAAAGTGCTTTTTAGTAGGTCTATTTTTGTTTCAAGTAAACTGGTGGGTATCCCAGAGAAAATGTTTGGCTCATGTGGAAAACCTGGAGGTGGGATCAGTAACAAGTCACTTCATTTGCTCATTGCACAGGAACATATGGCCCTAAAAAAAGGAATCTGTGACCTAAAACCTCTATTACACTTGACAATGTTAAAGGCTATGGAATTGCCATAGAATTTACCATTAGGGAATGCCAAGGAAGGAAGCAGAGGCATTAAAACAGAAACTTCTGAATTTCACTTCACAGCAGAATAGTCACTACTTTTTTTTAATACCTGAGCTCTGATTCAGCTAGAAGAAAGCATTTATTTCCTGCATTATTTGACCCAGAGAATAGGAAGTTATTTCCTATGGGCTTTGGCTAAAAGCCATTCAAATATATATCAATCCAAAACCAAAAGTAGATAGATAAATTTGCAGATAAATTGAAGTGTTGGTTTCTCTAAGAAGACAGCTGTATTGTTTTATTCAGATCTGGAAGGGAGTTAAATTATTTGTGGAGACATCAAAAATCAAAGTCCTCAGACTAGGTTTTGGTGAAAATTAGACCTCCATGGTGGAGAAACAGCTAGAGATGGGAAGATCAGTGTGGCCAGTCAGAAGGCAAGCTCTAGAGCTGACCCTAACATTCAGGGAATTATTGCCTAGTTGCCTCTAAATGCAAATTATATTTTTTAATCAGGTACTATTTTAAAGACCACACCTGAGCAATAGTTCTCCATAATTTTATGTACTTTGACTTCATGCTATAAATATTACATAAAAGCCTCAATTTTTTCTTAAAAAACGTTTTAATAGAGATGAAGTGACTTACCCAAAGTTACATGTGGAGTTTGTGAAAGAGCCAATACTTGAACCCTGATCAACTGACTCATAATGAAATGGATAGTTTTGAGGATCAATTAAAGAAACTAGGGGTAAGTTTAGATGAGAGAAAAGTCTGAGGAAAAGCAAAATAGTTGTTTTCAATTTTTGAAGGGCTGCTACAAAAATGAAGAATTACATTTGTTATCTTGACTAATAAAGTCTGATTTAGAAGTAGTTGTAAAGGTTTGAATTTTAGTTCAATTTAAGGGAAAAATAGCTAATAATGTGCTCAGAGGTGGCATGGAACACTGAAAGAAGCATTAACTTGAAGTTATAGAAACTTAATTCAAATTGATGCTTTTCCATTTACTCCTTAAGTGACCTTAGTCAAGTCATTTCACCTCTGGGAGCCTCAGTTTCCTCAGTCTGTAAAATGGATTTGATTCTGATGACCTAATTCTTCATCTCTAATCCTGTGAAAAGTAGAATGTGTTTCTGCGAGAGAAAATGAATTTCTCCATGCTAAAGTTCTTCAAGGGAAGATGCTGTAGATGAAATTCTCGCTCAGATTAAAAGCAATGGTCTCCTAATTCTATGATTCTTTGATTTGCTTTTACCAAACAATACAATTTCCATAAGCATAATCATTGTATAAATATGAGGTCACATGGAACACATAGATTGTCAAATGGATCTTGAAAGATTGAAGAAGGGGAAAAAATCAGAATTCAAGTAGCAAGAGTCCCACTAACAAAGCTTTGAGGTTATCAGTGATCTTACAGCAAGTAGGAAATCATGAAACATGGGAACTGTGAAGAAAAATAGTAGAAAGTAAATGGGCATATTGGAAACAGTTCCTATTAGCTAAAAAGAACCAACTGTTAAATATTCAGTGTAAACATTTTCATCTCTGAAATAAGCAAATTTACAAATTAGGTCTTCAATTATTATTATTTTGTTTGTTTTTTTGAATTAATGAAGTGATAATTTATTGCTAATGAAGATTAAAATTAAAGGCATGTGATGGTTACATTTTTTTCTTTGTTAATACAGGGAAATGGCATAGTTAATAGGAGTAGTACAACTTCCTTCAATACTGTTTTACCCATTCTATATGACAATAGAATTTCTGTATAATAATGGTAGGAAGTGGAAGTTAGTGAGAGCCCAAAGAAGTGATAGAAAAGACTCAGAAGAGTCTTCCCTATATGGACAGGTGTGTATAGAAAGTATAACATTGAACATGAAGCTGGAACCATTAATATAAAGGTCAAATAGTGTTAGAAGAGAGTCAAAATAGGGATATAGTCAAAAGAATTACTTTGGTGTAATGGATCATGAATTTAGAGCCAAAAGGAATCTTGTAATTCATCTAATCCAAATTCCTCATTTTAGAGATGAAGCAACTAAGTCCCAGAAAGTTTAAGAAACTTGACCTAGGTCAGCAAGGCAGTGAGTGGCAAGGTCATGATTCAAATTTAGGTCCTTTGAAGCCAAAGTCAAAGTTTTTCTTTTTACTTTTTCTTTTCCTCCCATTCTGCCATGTTTCTAACTGTCCTTGGAGATTTATAGAAAGATACCTCTGGAGTAGAAAAAAAAATCTGAAAAAATGATACTTTTTCTTCATGGGTCCCCAAAGGGCCCAATTGATATAAGGAATATTTTGCAATCCAAAAGACAAATGTCAAACTGTTAAGTAACACCAATCAATCAATAACCACTAAGTGATACGCTGGGATTCAAAAGGTTAGTATAATTATCTAAGTACCTAATTATTTCAAAAGAATAACAACCATTAGGGTGATTGAAACCCTATATTTTTTCATAAATAGAATAGATATACCAAGTTAGGCAAAATTTGAGGCATTGATTTATCAGTATATATAATTATTCCTTTCCCTTAGCTCTTTTAGCTATATATAGTATTCATGGTTTTATGCTCAAAAATATCTAAAATAATCAGAAGTAATGGATGCTATATCTGAGTTGCTAGAGTAACTAATTTAAAAACCTAATCAGAATCCAGATCACTAAATTCTTCAAACACCTTCAAAGAATCTCAATGAAATTTGTTAAATGTCCATTTAAATGCTTTGTCACTGCAATTTGTTTTTTTTTATTAAAGGAAAGCAATTTGGCATTTAAAAAAATCTTGATTTGGCTTCAGTGAAATTCAGTAAATGAAAATTGATAATGCATATGTGCAAAAATAGTAAATTAATATGCAACTAAGTCAAGCAGCATAAATTATGCCTAATTATTTCTAATTTCCCTGCTTTTATTGCTCATTTAATATGAAACATCAGGCTTATATATCCTCTATATCTTTTCTCTATTGCTTTTATTAACTCCAAGTGAGAAAAATAAAAGATAAAAGGGACCAGACTGCAATCAAGAAGGTGGTGGAACATTTACCCTGAACATTAAGGCAGACAGGTGTTGCTGTTGCCACGGTTGCCAAAATTATGGGTTTTAATATGATTGCTGATCAGTAAGAGCATGACTATCTTTGTACCTATACAATCTCAAATAGGATAGGAGAGGGAGAGGGAGAGAAGAGAGAGGAGAGAGGAGAGAGGAGAGAGGAGAGAGAGAGAGAGAGAGAGAGAGAGAGAGAGAGAGAGAGAGAGAGAGAGAGAGAGAGAGAGAGAGAGAGAGAGAGAGAAGAGAGAGAGAAGAGAAGAGAAGAGAAGAGAAGAGAAGAGAAGAGAAGAGAAGAGAAGAGAAGAGAAGAGAAGAGAAGAGAAGAGAAGAGAAGAGGAGAATAGATACCATAATGCCACTAGTATTTTTTATGAATCTATCTTCAGCTCAACTATATTGCAATTCATTGTTCTATGACATATACTGTTTGATTTAATAATATCCAAAATCCAATTAAAAACTAAAAGTTGCAAACAATTTTTATCTACAAAATTTTGAAAATCTATATAGTTTTGAATGTGCTGATCTTTTTTATGAAATTCTTCAATTTTCATAGAGATGATAGTTTATTATGATCCAGTCACACTAATATGGACACCATTCTAGTGTATCCTTATATTCAGACAACCCACTTATTTCTTCATAGTTCTCCACCTATAAAAATCCTGAATTAAGTGTAAGCTTATGCTAGATAATAATGAAGATCTCTTCTAAACTTAATGCTGTATTATACTAAATCTGACAGATCTCTATTTTCTTAGTGGTCAATCAAATTTTTTTAAAAAATCATTTAGAATCTTGAATTTACATAACAATTAAGCTATTTTTATTATATACAACTATATATAAATATTTATATATAATTTTTATATAAATATTTTGCCAAAATGATTCCATATAATTCATCTAATTCTTTTCTCATTAACCAACCTTTCCCTCAACCAAAACCAGAGGAATAAGTTTATATCACTGTGAAGTCAACTTCTGGTGATAGTATACTCAAATCTGTAGAACGGCTTGTGCCATTAGTTGTACAGCAGGTGTAGCCTATTAAGTGACCTCCTAAGGCAAGATGCTATGGCCAAACAAAAACCAAATAAGTACTGTAGGAAATGACAACCACAAAGTTTGCAGTGGGTCTATTATTGCTCAAGGGGAAAGTACAATGTTTGCTTAGAGGGACACTATTCTCAATTGAAAATAAAATATGAAAATAAATTCCTCTAAATTCCACACTAGAACCATGGGAAAAAAATGAAACATTAGCATGCTCTACAAGATATTTTTGAAGTACAATCCATGACTTGTTTGTCAAACTCAAGTTTGACAGCCATTGAACTACTGACTCATCAACTTGCTAATTCAAACTTCTTTTTCAACTTCCGATTATGTATTTTAAGGAAAATTATATTAAATTTGTTAACTAATCAATGTAGACAGCTGCAATGAAACCAAGCTTTCATTCAAACCTTTTTGGTTGTTTTTTATTTGTTTTAAATGCTTTCTTAAAACACTCCTAAAGAAGAGAAAATGGGTCTTTGGAATGCAAATTCTGCAATGGGATAATAGGAAGAAATGACAGCCAATTTAAACCTGATGATATATTGACCAAGGCTAAGAAAAACTTAGCTCTTTTTCTTATAAGATAGGATTCAAGAGAAGTTAGGAAGAATTACTTTAAAAAAACTTAATCAACAGGTTCCTACTATATCTTAGACATTGTGCTAATGACAAAAAAAAAATTATTTTCTCATATTTAGTTTTCCTATTCAAGCAAGATAAACAATTAACATTTATATCCCCATCTATTTTTAGATTCATATTTATATTTGTAGATACATAGATATAGATATAAAGACCAAACACTATTCCCCAATGAATAAAGGGTCAAAGGATATGAATGAACAGTTTTCACGAGAATTTCAAAAAAATTAGTACATGAAAGAAGACTCAAAATCAATAATAATAAGAAAAATGTATATCAAAACAGCCCTCAGGTTTCAAATCACTTGTTCGAGGGTTTTGGGAAAATAGGCTCACCAGTGTTTTATTAGTGCATCTGTGAATTAAAACAAATGTTTGGGAAAAACTTTGGAATTATTAAAATTAAATGACTAAGATATCCATATCCTTTGACCAGAGATTACACTACTTATACTCCCCAAAATATCATAGATTTGGAGAAAACTCCCACAAAACATTTTTATGAACCTTTTTTTTTAAATAGCAAATTATCAGAAGCAAAGTAGATATCTATCAATTGGGGAAATGGATAAATAAATTGTGATACATGAATGTGATGGAATATTACTGTGCCATAAAAGAACTTATAATGAGCTTAGAGTCTAATGAGAAAAAAGTAAACATAAAATGTTATATAAATATAAAATTAAATTTTTCTGCTATATATTATATGTTTACATTTAAATACTAATGGTTAGATAATACAAGGTAATTTGGGAGAGTGGGCACTAACTGTTGGGGGTTAAAGAAAGGCTTCCTTCAGAATAGAAGTAAAGAGGGAGTGCATTCCAGGCATGGGGGGGGGGGGGCTTGTGGATAATCAGTGCAAATGCATGGAAAGGGAGAAGTACTGAAGGCAAAGGAAAAGAAGTTATATGATACTTTAATATGTGTCAAGTAATGTGAATTATTCACATGTAAATATTATCAAACTTGATCCTCACAACAACCCTAAAAAAGTAGGAGTTTATTTATATTCCCAATTTAGAGTTGAAGAAGCTGAGACAAGAAGTTAAGTAACTTGCTTAGGGTTAGGATAGGTGAAGCCAAATTTGAACTCAGATCTTCCTAATGATAAACCCAGATATCCTCTGTGCCACCAATCTCATGGGGAGAGAGAAAATTGCATGTTTTATGTAATGAACAGAGAGAGATTCAGTTTCATTATATCCCACAGTATATGAAGGAAAGTTTGGGGTTGAGTTGTATAGGGTTATAAAAGCTAAATAAGATTATCTTTTAAACCAAGTAAATAGGAAGCCATTGGAATTGGTTGAGTAGAGGAGTCATAGAGTCAGATTTACTTTTAAGGAAAATTACCTTGGCAACAGTGTGTAGGTAGACTGGAGTATTATGAAGATAAATTATGAGACTATTTAATCAATCTAGGAAAAAAGCAATGAGGACTTTGATAAATTTGCTTTGAGAGGAGAACAGATGCAAAAGATGTGAAGGTGGAAATGGCAAGATTATATACTGATTGAATATGTGGGATAAGAGCATAAGGAGTGGTGCTGAGATTAAGAACTTGGGACCCTGAAAAGATAAGCAGAATTTATTTCAACAGAAATAAAGAAGATTGGGAGGGAAAAGAAGAGTTTACGGGCAAAGACAATAAATTCCATTTTAGACATCTTGAGCTTAAGATGTTTCTAGGACACACAGTTTAAAATATTTAATAAGCAATTGGTAATGAGACTAAAGATCAAGGGATAGAATGAGACTGGAGATAGGGGTCTGAGAATCATCTAACTAGAGCTGATAGTTGTATCCATAGGAGGTGATGAAGTTATCAAGAGAGAATATAAAGAATGGGAAGAGAGGAGGCCCACTAGAGAACTGATGAGTCAATAAAGGAGAGCAATGATTAATGAGAAAGGCATTCGATTTGATTTATTTTCATTAAAGTTTTCTCTACTATATTAACCCTACTTTAGTAAAAGTTCAGCTGTATAGCTGGGGGTACATGATGCAATAGAGCCCCCCAAAAAATTTTAGGAAACAGCAGATTTAGGACCGGGACCTTGGGTTGAATTCTGACTCTGAAGCAACCTGGAACAAGTCATTTCCCATCTTTGGGAAGTTTCTCAAGTTTCACATATTGGGTTGGATAATTTATGAGATCCTTTTATACCTTTAATGTTATGATACTTATGTGGGTCACCCTTAGGAGTCAAGCCATGAATCCATGAACAAGGTATCACTATCCTCTAGTGGCAATATACTATTATTTCAGAAAAAGTACCTAAAAAAGAAAAAAAAATGATAGCCTAGCAAATCAAGTGTGTAAAAATGCAAGCTTAAGCTTTGCTTGAGGTTACAAAAAAATAAAAAAAATATGGGGGTGATGATCAAACTTAATGGACTTGCTTATTCCACCAATGTAATAATCAGGTACAATTTTAGAGCACCTATGATGGAAAATACCATCTGTATCCAGAGAAAGAATTGTGGATTTTAAACAAAGACCAAAGTCTCTTACCTTTAATTTTTTAAAAAAGTGTCTTATGTAGTACATAATTTAGATATCTCTAATATTTTATTTTCTCCTTAAGGATATTATCTCTCTCTCAACACATTCAACTTCAATCAGTGTATAGCATGGAAACAATGTAAAGATGTAAAGTCTGATTAGACTGCCTTCTGTGGAGGGATGGGGAAAGGGAAGGGAGGGTGGGGGGGAAATTGTAAAATTCAAAACCTTACAAAAAATGATAGGTTGAAATTACTATTGCATATAATTGGAAAACAGATAAAATATTATTATAAAAATCAAAAATAGTTGATCTGGATAATTAAGGCATGAAAGTTCATTTTTTATGATATTCATTCAAGTCAATTTCTATCTTTTTAGTCTAATTACATGTCACCTTGTTGCATGTTCTCTATGGTCCCACCACACTTCTCTACTTCCTTTTCTGCATACATAGTACTCCATCTCTCATCCTTACAACTCTGTGCCAGCCATCCCCCAAGTCTTGAATACTGCCTCTCATTACATCCACCTCTGGTAGACCATTGATCCTTCAAGTTTCCTACCAAGCACCACTGGTATGCTTAACTTTAGTAGTCAGCTAAAGGGACAATGCAAAGAGGCACCCATAAGAACAAAAGTAATAGCATATTAGTCTTATAAACCTGGGTTATACTGGCACCACAACTACACCCATCATAAGTGGGAAGAGTGGACATAGACAGAATTACACTAATGGAGAGGCACACAAACAAGAGCTAGGTAACTCACACTACCAGCACTTCATTGCTTAAAATCTCTCTCCCTTCTTGTCGTACCCTCTTGCTGTTCCTCTTAGGTGAAGTATTTCTTCTGTAATGAACTGGACCCTTTGGGTTTATTCCCCTCACAGCTCAGCTCTCAAAAGGCAAGGCTGGCTCTAATTGGTGCACAGATTTCATATTTCCCTGAGTACTGCTTCAATCTACATTTTAGAAAGTGTTCCTCACTTTTTAAGAGGTTAATAGAGGGGCATTTGGTCATTCAATGCCTAGCATCCTTATAATTCTATTCAGCTTGAATGATGAAATTTTTCATATCTTATAAATAAATAATAGTTGACAGTTTCCCATTTTAACCATCTTAGTTAAAGAACAACATAAACAAGTAATACATTTAAACACTTTTATTTGTTTAAGTTTATTAAGACCTTAATACCTTGATTTTGTTATCTATCTTAGATTCTATAATTTCATCAGTCTGATGAAATTATCATGGTCCGATGGGGGAATTCAACTGATGAGGAATCTCTTGATCAAATGCTCTTCATCTTCCACTAAAATCCACCCCTCGATAAATAATTGCTTTCCTTAGCAAATGAGCTTGGTTGCTTTGGGTACATTTGCACATATCATCTCAGTAACTTGGGGATGTTCATACATTATCTTTTCCCTATGCATTCTCCTATTATATTGCACTGAATAGTCTTAGTAAAGTGAATGTGGTGCTGTTCTTGGGTAATTCAAAAAATTAAAAAGTCTTCAGTGAAGGCCCTGCTCTGCTTTTCCCCTTATATTTTTTAGTTCATCAGATGGACTACAAGCAAAAAAATCGTGTAACTCTCAAATGTATGTTGATATGCAAGGTAGGATAAATTTGATGAAAATTTGTATATAGATATAAATATGTGTGTATCATATATGTATGTCTACATACATAATTTTAGGGATATTTATACATATATGCATAGATACACATACACACATATACATATATATATATATATACAATATAAATTGATATCACATATAGCTCCAGTGTTTAAAATATTGCTTGTCAAATAGTAGACATTGAAAAAATGTTTATGGATTGATATGCATGTGTATATCCACACAGAGTTGTTGTTCAGTTGTTTCAGTCATGTCCAACTGTTTATGACCCATTTGGAATTCCCTTGGCAAAGACATGGAAGTGGTTTGTCATTTCCTTCTCCACCTCATTTTGCAGATGAGAAAACAGAGGTAAACTAGGTTTAATGACTTGCCTAGAGTCAAACAGCTAGCAAGTATCTGAAGCTGTATTTGAACTGAGGTCTTCCTAATGCTATGGCTAGTACTCTATCCACTGTGCTGCTGAGCCTGCCCATATACATATACACATACACATACACACACCTCTTTATAAATACTACATATATTCCTATCTAATATAAGTTTTATGTATGTATATACACAGAGAGAAACATACATACATACACAAATGTCCAGGATTATAATTCCACTGATGTAGAAAACTCCTTGTAAAGAAATAGATTGAAAACAGATTGGCAGCTAATATTCTTAGAGAATTCCCTAGGACACTGAGAAATTAAATGATTTGTCAATAAGCAATATGCCAGAACCAGGATTTGAACCCAAATCTTTCTGCCTCTCAGGCCTCTCATATTTGTGGTGACCTATTATTTATGAGACTGAAGTGAAACACTTTAGATGGTCAACTTTCCAAGGAATTTTTAATCTTAGGTTTGAGGTTGTTTTGGGGGGTGTCTGGGGTTGGTAGGGTTGAACCTTGTTACTTTTCTCTAGAAAGACATTACACTATTTACTAAATTCAATGCCACTACTCCCATATATCAAACTCAATGATTACCTATAGATATATATATATATATAAATATATATAAATACATATATCTATAAACATGAAAGTATATATATATGTATAGTATATGCATGTATTTGTATATAAGAAATATATATATATATATAATAGAGATAATAGTTCTTTTGTTTGAGAAGATGAGAACAACTGACCTAATAGCATCTATTATTTCAGCTTCCTTTCAACCCTTTAGTGTATTTTTTCTAAGCTAAATATTCCTGCTATTTTAACCTTTGCACAAAGGTATAATTTCTAACCCTTTGATTGTCTGTCACTCAGATTCATTTTTAGCTTTTCCACATATTCTTAAGCTATAGAGCTTAGATTTTTATCACCATTTCAATGAATTGCACCATTGTATAAAGCACAAACTCTATGTTATTGGATTTAATCCTCAAGAATCTTAAGAAAGTTTTTCTTTTGCCAAGAATCTTATTTAGCTAATTTTGAGTCAGGGTTAAATATATTTATAACTAGTATATTTTAGTTTTTGATTGTCTTGAATTTTATATGCATATTTGTCATTCAGGCTTTAAGTAACCCATGAATGATTTTTTCAGTATTTTTTGCTTGCTTCTGACATTTAGAATTCCTAAATGACTGGCATCCTGGAATACCATCACTGTGCTTATCTTTTCATATCCCCTATGATTCTTTTATACCCTTCAGCCAAGATTGAAGGAGACACTCACCCTAGAACCAGTCTGTCCAAAGATTTGGAAAACTGGTTCCAAGCTAAAGATTTCAATAAATCACTTAATAAATACTATAACAATGTTGTCTATTTTTCAATAAACACATCCACATTTTATAAAGTAGAAATACATATTGATTTATCTCTAGTAATTTTCATTTGTGAACATTTAAAAATTTTAAAATATCCTATACCAAAGTTAAAAAAGTAATTTCATTTAAAATCACAATTTTCATTCCTATCTCCCTTTCATCACATAATTTTTCATGAAGAATAGCAGTAAAGTCTGAGATACATTTTGTTCTTTTAGTAAACTTGCTCTTGTTTTAGCTCCTTCTATTACACTAATTAAACTCCTGAAGAATGAAATGCATTCTAAGAAACAAGTAAAATGAGGAAGTTTAACAAATTTCAGTAATGAGTGAAATGTTTTAAAAGATGCACTTGGAAGATTAACTGATAAGTTATGCTTTTTTAAAAATATGATCATATGTATATTTGGAAAAATACAACCTAATATCTGCAAGCAAAAATAAAGTTCACTGATCAAATAGCTTTCTTACAGTAGTTTCTGTTCTTAAGAGCAGGATAAAAACAGTGTTCAAACCCAGCTGGTGAATAAAAGAGAAATCAGGGTATTACCATTTTCTCCTCTTCCTTAAATTTTGCCAATCCTTTGGTCTCAGAGATGTGTCTAACTTATCAATATTCCATATAAGGACATAAGTGAAGCTTTTTTTTTGTTTTTTTGAATGTGAGTAAACCTTTGCTAAATGACCTTAGCAGTCAGAATGCCAGCATACTCATATGTCACCCAGGGACATTTCTAAACCTAGAATGATGTTCATCAAAATACAATAAAAGAATGATTATCTTCATTTTCTATGTCTGAAAACATCAAAATAATGTTTGTAAAATCTCATAAATCCATAATTCCCCCTCTCAAAATATATAAATTGGGAAGATCGAAAGTCATACAGATGAAAACTGTTAATATTGTAATTGAATAATCTTTTTCCCTTCCCTATAATTTATAGAGTAGATTTTTAAGTTATTAGATTTATGTGGCTATCATTAGACTTTAATGGGATATTGGATTTTAACTCCACAATTGACTACACTAATCTGATGAATCATAGAAAACCTTGAATTGTGTATGTGTTTGCCAGAGGATTTTGAAAATTTATTTCCACAAAACCTTTTTGTAAAGGGAAAAACCCCACAAGTACAGCACCTAACAGAGACTGAATTTCCCCACCAAGAGGCAGAATGTTGTACTGTTCTTTCTCTACCATATAAAGAGTTTTCTGTCTTTGGGGGGCGCTCTAGATCGACTTGCCTAAGTAAACCATCCAGCCCTTTCCCGATTTTCGGGTTTCCCTAAAAAGTAGACAGGGTGTCCATTTCCCTGCCTTCCCACCCGTCTTCTCTCATTCTTCTTACCTGATGATCACAAACATGACCAATGAGTTGCCCACCAAGCCCACCACAAACACCACGGAGTAGACGGCTGTGATGATGATAGGGATGGCTGGAGAGATGTGCGTGTGGTTCATCTGCTGGTCCTCATAGCTGTCACTCTCGTTGCTATCCTGGTCGGTCCATCCTGGAAACCAGTTGCTGCCATTGGGCAGCAAGCAGGAGCCTGGGGGGCAGGTCGGGCCCAGATCCCCGCGGAAAATCTGCACCGGAGACTCCATGTACAGGGTGGCTGGAGCAGAATGAAGGGGACCAGGAGGCCGAAAGCCAGAAGCTACAAAGCCTAAGGGAGGGGGAGAAAAGAAAGAGTGTCTTTGGGTGCCGGGGAAAACGCGAAGCAAACTTTTTCCTTGCGCAAATCTCAAGTTTCATGAAGCATGAAGGAAGATAGCAACATAGACTGGGGCCCGCAAAAATCCTCAAAGATCTAGTCCAAACTCTTTATTTCACAGATGCACAGATGACTCAATTGAAGCCCAAAAAGGGCAAACGGTTGCTCAAGGGCGCACGAGTGTTGTAAGTTGCAGAGCTTGGATGAAAACTCTGACTCCAAATCCCCAACTCTCTTGTGTACACTACAGGGCTATCTTGGAAAGGAGTCTTTTTTACACTGATCCGGGTCCACACGCTCCACCCTCTTTTCTCCCCAGGGTAAAACATCAGCTCGCCACCCCCATCCCCACCCCCCGAAAGTGTCTAGACGGAGCTTTACGATCCTAATGAGGAAGGTGAGAGTGTTAGATCTGGTACCCAAACCTTTGTAAAAACACACAACAGAGAGAGAGAGAGAGAGAGAGAGAGAGAGAGAGAGAGAGAGAGAGAGAGAGAGAGAGAGAGAGAGAGAGAGAGAGAGTTGTCGTCTCTTTATCCTTGCAGACTGTGGGTTAATTGGGTGGTACACTAGGAAGCTACAGGGGAGTGGACCCTTCTTGCCCCGTTACCTTGCGGTAACCAGCGCTCCCTGACCCTGAATTCTTCCTCCACCGGCTGGAAGCCCGGAAAGAGGGCTGGGGAAGGATGAACTTGGCATCCCCAAGGACAACGAAGTGTGAAAACACTCGCCATCCCCAAGAAACTCACCTCCGTCCCCAGTCCAGCGAGTGCCTCTTCCAGGTCCGGACGAGCCCTCCAGGTCCCCGGGGACTCGCTGGCCGGACGGGCTCAGCGCTGGCTACGCCGGCACATCTGCGCCACGAGGGGCACCGCGAGGGGAACAAAGCTGTGGAATTAGGTGGTTATTGCGAGTTGGCAGCTGCAGCTGCAGCAGCCGCTGCCGGCTCCTCTCCCCTGTCGTTTGCCTGGCTCTGACTCCTGTTGACGCCGCCAGCCCTGTGCCAGCCTCTCCAGCCGGCAGCGCTCTGGACTAATAATGGGCACACACTCTCCTTTAGCTCCTCGCCGCCGCAGCTCGCAGGCTGTCAGGCTCACATGACTCCTAACTCAACTCCAAGGCAGAGAGACAGTGAAAAGGTAGACAAGGGAGAAAGGGAGACCCTGCTGCAAACTGGACACGTTTGTACACACTTGGCAAAGTTCCTACTCCCCATCATCAAGTCTTCAAGACAAAGCTGGTGAAGAGTCCCTGATGACGCTACTGGTACAGCAACATGACCTTACTAGCTCAGTCCAAATATGCCCCTTGAATTTATAAAAATCAAGCCAAAGGACACCCTTTGAAAATGAATTTGCTTCAACATGGCTTCCCCCCATTTTGTTCTCAAAATCCAGAATCTGGGAATTGCAGGGTCTGTTTACCTTAATTTGGAAATAACTATAAAACAGATTTTTCAGTATTTATACATGCAAGAATATTGTTACTGGGAGAAAATTGGAGAGATATTGTTTATGGCATATCTTGAACTGCAAAGTGGGAAGAGTCTCAGATATGGACTGAGAGGCTCTGGTTGCTATTTACTGCCTAGCAACACTGCACCTGTCTAGGCCTCATTTTGTTCTTCTGTAAAATGTAGGTATGCGACTGAATGATCTCGAGGTCCCTTCAAACTCTAAATCTAAGTGGAACAGCTTGTAGGAAATAATTTCTTGGGGCCAGAAGAAAAGTTAGAGCTAGTTTACCTCAGCCTAAGTTACCTGAGGAAGAGATAGATGAAAAAACACTCAGCTGTAATAAGAACAGATTACAAATTCTAATTTTGACTTAAATAGAAAATTTATATTTATTCAATTCCTTTCAATTCCCTCATCCTGAACTGTAACAATAGCTTTGTTCATTTCACATACACCCATCCTTTTCATTACTAGTATTGTGACACTTGACTAAGTGACTGTGACTTCTAGATGTACAAATAAAAATGATCAAGTTTGTTTTAGTTACATATACACACATATATGTAAGTCTATATATGGCTCAAAGGTATGTGAAGGATTTTTAAACAACCTGTATATAAATATTAAATATACCAATATGCACATATATAATATACATATGCATACACAAAATGTGCAAGAATAGATGCAAATGTATAAATATTTGTCTATCTACACTCTTTGCCAAATGAGTGGTAAGAATAAAATGAAACCTTTAATGGGAGGAGCATTTAAAAAGCCTTCAGGTGGATCTTGTTGCTAGGGGAAACTAGAGTGTCTCTCTGTACACATTCAGGCCAGATGCTTCTGTGGAGTCTGGCTCTCAAACATAAGATTTAATCACAGAATTGGTTAAAGGTTATGAAGACAAATAACCTTTCAAAACATCATGTGCTGCATAGTGATTTAGATCATGTATATATAATATATATGATATATGTGTATTTGTGTGTAACATAGACAACTATATTCACACTCACATAGAGCGTGAACATATGCCTATATACTGCATATGTTCATGTATATGCCCATATACATACATCCAACAGATATACATACAACCATATGCCTCTATACATACACACATATACTGATTATGTTCATGCTGGGTGGCATGCTAACATAAAGATCATTCTAGGTTGTCTTCATGAAATGTTATAGCACAAAAAAAAAGAACACAAGGTTAGGAATCCAGCTGAGTTCAAATACTGATTCTGCTATTACTGTCTGACCTTGGGAAATAATTTTGCCATTTGGCCCCTCACTTTCTTTAGTCTGAAAGAATTGAACTAGATAGTTCCAGTTCTAAGCTAATGATAAAAGGCTTTGAAAAAAGGCAAAAGCATAAAGCCAGTATGATAGGCTTCACTTATATTATAAAGATATTTTAAGCATCTATTATGGGGAGAAATATACAAATATATGAAGCATTCTATGTCCTCAGGAGACTTATAGTCAACTATTATCACTTTAATTTTTGTTAATTAGTAGATTTGAAACAGATAATTACAATCTGCATCCAATTTACAAAGTTGGTTCGGGTCATTGTCCTTTCCCACATGTAAGCTATGCCAAAATTTGGACTTAACTATGTATAATAGCTAAGGAAGGGCAGTGAGGTGTTGAAATGGATAGAGTGCAAGGTCTAGAGTCAAGAAGACCTGAGTTCAAACCTGGTCATAAATACTTATGAGTTGTGTGATCCTGGACAAGTCACTTAAGCCAATTTGCCTCATATCCTCATCTTAAAATATGTTGGAGAAGAAACTGGCAATCCACTCCAGTGTCTTTACCAAGAAACCCCAACTGAAGTCATGAAGAATCAAATACAACTGAAAGGAGGACAGGAACAAGTCAGTGTTATGGAGACTGGAAAAAGATGCCTTTATCACCTAGCTTGGACAAAGTCATTTTCTCATCATTAACACAAATATATGAAGGAAGGAAGTGTAACATGGGGGGTGGTGCACAGAAGGAACCTATTCATGGGGAACTGCACACCCTAGGGTAGACTTTCTTTCCTTGTGTCTGTCATAGCCTCATTCCCTGAATAACTATGACAACTAGGCTGAAAAACACATTTTTTTCCCAAGGAATTAGCAACTTCTCCAGTATTACTTTCTTAGCAAACTGTGTGTTTGGTAATGCTTATCCCTGTACCCTAATAAATTTTCCTTCCTTAATGAGTTAGCCTCTGAGCAATACTAGGGTGGAATGATTCTCTTTTTGGTTTGTTATTGTTGCTATCATTCAATAATTTTAGTCTTATCTATCTGTTCATGACTCCACTTTAGGTATCTTGACAAAGATGAGCACATATAATACTTTTATGGATAACAGGAAGTTATTCTTATATGACTTTATCTTATCTCCAACAATAAGATTTTGGATTTAACTTCCTATCTTCCTCTTAACAGTTGTGCTGATTTGATTTTTTTAAAATGAGTTTCACTACATTGCCTTTATTTAAATTAGTAGGGCTCTCCACATTATCTTGGAAATTAATGAAGTTCAGTTGCCTTTTTAGAAACAAGTCGTTAATGAAAATAAACATCATGATTTCATGGCAACGATAAACACTAACTCAAATTCTATTCTGATTCCAAATGCAGTAATTTTCTTTTCCATTGAGGAAAAAATGTAATTACAATTGAAAATATTATGATAGGTGGGCTATGCCTGAGGTGTGAATTTTTAAAAATTAAAGAAGAACATTATATATAATTTATGAAAATAACTTTAAAAGAATAACCCACTCAATGCCAGGCAACACTGTGGGTATGAGACAATATGCCTGTTTCATCAAAATCTCAGGGAAGTAGCTGGCAACCAAACTTTGCTCTGACTCTGTATGTGTGGTTCCCAGGTGTCTGTCATCTTTCACTGGTCTAAAGATGTGTAGATTTCCTTCTATCCCATTTGTTTTCCCCATTTCCACCTACTTGGTAATTCCCATTAATATGTCCCTGGATGTATTTCTCATCTATTTACTCCTTTTTAGGTAATTAATAGAGTGGTTAGAGCACTAATGAATCAGGAGGGACAGGACTTCAAATCTGGCCTCAGACACTTGACCCTTACTAGTTATGTGACCTTGGGCAAGTCACTTATCCTTGATTACCTGGCGACCAGGGCCATCTCCAGTCATCCTGATTCATATCTAGCCTCTGGATCCAGATGACTCTGAAGAAGAAAATGAGGCTAGTGACTTAGCACAGGGCCCCTTCACTCAAATCCAATACATGTGCTTATCATGGTATATCCTGTTGTTATGGTCTTCATCAAGAACAAAGGACAAGCATCAGGTAATTAATATATTAAGCATTTATTAAGAGAAGACAAAAAAGTAATAAAAACAGAAATATTATTGATATGTAAAATAGATATGGATTCTAAATTCCAGTTAGTCCCTAGATCTAGACCCTCCAAAAGACAAGTTGAAGTCCTTGCCATGTTGAAAGATATTATGATGGGAGAGGGAGAATTGAGAAGAGCTTGGTTCAGATTCCACAACAGATATCATCTATGTAACCGCTTACTAGAGGTTACATATAATAAATAATAATAGATAAAATTTATATAGAATTCAGTGTTCACAAAATGTTTTTCTTTTTTAAAATTAATTATTTTCATCCATATGCACATGTATATTTTTAAGTTACAAAATTTCCTTCCACCCTCCCTTCCCACCCCACCCCCAGCAGTGAACAGTCAGGTTAGCATCGTAACTACATATTTTTGATAAACATATTCACAGATTAGTCATTTTTAGTATGAGGAATTAGGGTTAAGGGAAAGAGATGATACACATAAGAGATAATTGTTATAAAGTGTTCATCAGATTCTGAAGGGTTGGTTTTTCTTTTTGTTTTGTTTTGTTTTGTTTTGTTTTTCTTCCTCTAGATGGGGATAACATTGTCCATAGCCAATCTAATATGGTTGTCCTAGATCTCTGAAGTACTGAAAGGAGCTGCTTTCATTAAGACTGATCATCTCACAATGTTGTTAATGTGTACATTGTTTAATTGGTTCTGCTCCCTTCAGTCAGCATCAGATCTTATAAATCATTCCAAGCGTCTCTAGAGTCTGACCATTTATGATTTCTTATGGAACAATAATTTTACATAGTATTCATGTACCATAACTTGTTTAGCCATTCCCCAATTGATGAGCATCCCCTCAATGTCCAATTCTTTCTCACTATAATAAGAGCTGCTATGAATATTTTGGAACATGTGGGACTTTTTTCCATTTTTATACTTTCTTCTGGATATAGACCTAGAATTGAAATTGTTGGATCAAAGAGCATGAACAGTTTTATTGCTATTTGAGCATAGTTCCATATTGCTCTCCAGAATGGTTGGATCCATTCACAACTCCACCAGCAAGGCATCAATGTCCCAATCCTCCCACAACCTCTCCAGTATTGATCATTTTCCCTTTTTTTCAACTAGGCCATTCTAATAGGTATGAGTTGATACATCATTGTTATTTTGATTTGCCTTTCTCTAATCAATAATTATTTGGGGTATTTTTTCATGATTTTACACACACACACACACATATAGCTTAAATTTCTTCATTGGAAAACTATTTATATCCTTTGACCATTTATCAGTTGAGGAATGACTTGTGACCTTATAAATTTGATGCTATTCTCTATATATTTTAGAAACAAGACCTTTATCAGAAATCCTAGTTGTGAAAATTATTTCCCAACTTTCTGCTTTCCTTCTAATCTTGGCAGTGTTAATTTTATTAGTGCAAAACCTTTTTTATTTAATGTAGTCAAAATCATTCAATTTGTAGTTTATAATGTACTCTAATTCTTGTTTGATCATAGATCTATTTCTTTTCCATAGATCTGATAGAGTATTTCTTGGTCTATTAATTTATCTATAGTGTTATCCTTTATGTCTAAATGCTGTACTCATTTTGGCCTTATTTTGGTATACAGTGTGAGATGTGGGTCTATTTTCCATTTTCCCAACACATTTTGTTAAATAGTGAATTCTTATCCCAGAAGCTAATGTCTTTGGGTTTGTCAAATAGTAGATTACTGTAGTCATTTACTGTGGTTTCTTTCGAAACTATCCTAATCCACTGATCCATTACTCTATTTCTTACAGTACCAGACGGTTTTGATGACTGCCATTTACAGTATAGTTTTAGCTCTGGGAGAGCTATCACAAAATGCTTTTCAAATAGTATCTCACAGATTTCCTTCTTACAGTAAGTCTATGAGGTAGGTGATATTGTTATCTTCATTTCACATATGAGGAAACAGGTTGAATGACTTGCCTAGGGTCAAACAGGTAAATATAATCTGGACACTGGATTTAAATTTAAGTCTCTCTGATTCCTTATCCCATACTCTAGTCACTTCACCTACCTGCCTTAACATCCATGTACCTCAGATTTCTTATTCATAGAGTTGAAGGAGTTGGACTCCGTGGCCTCAAAGTCATTTCTAAATCCATATCCATGATTCTGTAATTCCCCAGTTCCACCTGTGCTAGCCCATGGGTCAAGTTAAGAATTCTAGGAGAATAAATAGTATCCATGTAAAATCACCCTGGATCCTAATAAAATTGAAGCTAGAGGCATGTGTCAAACTCACAGTGCCTTAGAGCACTGAAGGAAATCTGAGGTGCTTCACCTATCTACTGCTACTGAGCAAACAGGACTCAGTTTATCTTGGGTTCTGGTTCTCTTTCCTTATATTGGTCTCTCTTTAACTTTGTTTCTTTAGTCCTAGAACAGTCTGTTGGGTTTTTCCACAGGGAATTAACTGTTCCTTGCATTCAGGGTCCCTTCAAAAGCAAATAGCATTGGGGGGGGGGGGTGTTAAGTACCTATATTCTTGACTGTCATTGTTTTTCTTCCAATTTTCTTGAAAAACTCGTACCAACTTTATCTTTTACTCAGACACATTGTGTTTGAACAAATGTGTCTGCTTCTGACTAGGTTGCATGTTTCAGAAGCAAATGCTTTCTAAAA
Source organism: Macrotis lagotis (assembly GCF_037893015.1). NCBI lineage: Eukaryota > Metazoa > Chordata > Mammalia > Peramelemorphia > Peramelidae > Macrotis > Macrotis lagotis. The sequence goes on along the minus strand of NC_133666.1, from coordinate 427,683,185 downwards.
ATTCTTTTGCAGTTTACTGTTTTGTAAATTTTTTGTATTGGATAACTTGATCTTGTTTTCCTAAATCAAATGTTGAATTAATATTCATTGTAATCTCAAAAATGCTTGGTCATTTGTGCTCCCCCAACTCATTTTTCCTCACCTATGAGGTGACACTCAATCTCTAAGGTTTCTTATAGATTTAAACCTTTTGATTCTCTTTGCCATATATTGGTCCATGCTCAGTGGAGGGGAGGGAGGTCAGATGCTGTCTGTTGGTATCATTTTCCTGTTCTAGTCATGACCCCAATCAGTAGAATATTTTCCTATCAAACCTCCTGCTCACATAGTTTCTGGGATCCATGTCTCATGCACTTGGTTGTTCAGGGGTTGACTAGAACTAATTTTCCCCCACAATCAGTATTAATGTGTTTATTTTACCATTGAATGCATTCATAGATACCAAGGAATTCATACTGTCATGACTCTTAACAGTCAAAAATCACAAACCAACACAGCAGCTCACATTATCATGAGATGGTATATATGAAATTCTGCTAGCATGAAAAATTGTTTCATGACTTTTTACTTCACTGATACACAAATCTAGGATCTCTTTCTATGAATGTTCATTAGCAGTACAAATAAAACTTCTTGAGTTTAAGTCAAATTAAATGTAACAAGCATTAAATTCAGACAACATGAAAGTCACCGTAGGATCAGAGAAAATAAAGGTGAAAACAATGACACAGACTATTTCCCAAAGGAGCTTGGATTGTATTAAGTGATTTATCATATGAAAACAGACAAATATCACACATAGAAGAATATAATGGATGCAAAAAGGGACCTAAGCAAGATACTGATAATTTGAGGAGGAATAGAAGAATCTTTTCAGATGTGGTTCTCAGATTTCATGGAGAAAGTTGCATCTTAGAAGAATCTTAAAAAGAAAGGAAAATTTAAAAAGGAATAAATGAAAAATGGAGAGCACTCTAGGCATGGGGGATAACTTGCACAAATGTTTAGAGGTTGGAAATGTCATGCTAACATTGGGAAATAGCTAATAATTCATTCTGTCTGGAAAATCAAGGACATGGAAATGTGAAATTTAACTGGAAAGGGTCACAAGTGGGAAAGTGTCCTAGATGTAGGCAATCCAAATGAGAATTCATCAAGACTGAAATTTTAGAAGTGTTTTAAAAAGCCATCTCAAACCACCAGACCACTTAGGTTACTGTATTACAATGTTCTAATTTTTCCATTTTGTTTTATGGTAGCTATTAGTTTTAATGAAGAAACATCAGCATTTGAATGCTTTTTTTGTTTTATGAATAGCCATAATATCTGAGGATACAGTGCAGCAAGAAGAGGACTTTTAGGTCATTTCTACATATCTCAGATGGGACAATACCAGACCAACCCTGACCCCACATAGCTAGATCCTATGAGGCAGCCTTGTGGAACTGCTCTTTTCTTTTACTGTATCAGAAGAAATCCCTTCCCATGTTGACCCCTTTATGTCCTGTAATATTCCTTCAAATAGCAGAAGAGAGGCATCATGTTTTTAACCACCCCTGAGTATTTATCAACAGCTAGACAAATCAATGAAAGGGGAAAAAATCAGTTAAACCAGTTATTTGACTAAAATAATTGGTAATCTACTCACTGTGGATAAAACAATAAATCTGACAGTTTTGAGTAGATACAGACTTCATATTTAATTTGCTATTGTCATAAAAGGCAAATAGACTTTTTAAGTGACTCCATTTGTTAACAAGTTAATTAATAAGCTAGTCACTAGGTGCTAAGTAGAATAAACTATGTACTTTCACCTACACCACACAAGCAGGGTAAATAAATGTAGAGTATGTTCTAAAGTTATTTATTGGTCTACTTATTCTAGGCAGATAAAGTAGTAAGGATAAAGACAACTGTTGTTTCACTGGTATAGGGATATCCTTAATTAAAAATCTTTCCCAACCAATGAAACATTTAGTTGTTGAAGTCACTGAGTTGAGTAACAGCCCAGAGTAACATTTGAACTCATGTCTTTCTGACCCAGGCTAACTCTATATGAACTTCACTATACTGCCTTTCATGAATCAGAGGGAGTGAAGAATGATATCTATTTTTCTGTTTTTTTTTAAATTTTGTTTTGTTTTTCTAATATGGGTACCTGTATTGGGACATGGAAGGAAAAATTGATGGAATGTTTTGCACAGCTGTGATAATTTGGGTTAGTAGTAACAAGTCAACCTGCCAACTGTACTACCTTTCCATTTCCTTATATCTAGCTAAATTTGTTAATGAGGTTTGAAAAAAGAACAGCAAAGAATACCTTTGGGAAAAACTAAAAACAAAAACAAAATATATGAGTTGGGAGACTTGTTTCAGCATAAAATATGTTAATAGCATTCTGTGCAACAGAGACAAGGAGACAAACAGAAAGTGACATAAAACTATAAAAATAACAGTAAACTCATTGCTAGCTTTCTCCTAATGATGCTGTTTGTTGAACATGCTCCTGGTGCTGGAAAGCTAACAGTTATTTAGATAGCTCTCAGAATATAAAAACCAAGTTCTTCACAAAGCAAAGCAACCACAGTAGCTGATAACATATAATCACATAAGCTCTGCCTTCTTCCTCTTATAACAATGATTTGCTTCAAACTCCAACTATACTTGGTATGTTATTTAAATCAAGAGTCAGAAAATACAGCCAGACACTGGTGATTCCAAAACAGGATTAAAATTTACTTCTGGAAAAAACAGAAAAGAGGATAATATATTTAAATGATCTTCCTTAAGAAGGAATTAGACCAATAAGAGCATTTTGTAACTTTCAGGCTACCTTCTATATAGGTCCTCGAGAAAGAGAGGTTAAATTGAAATGAGACATTTGCAAGCATATTTTAGAATTGAGTACTACAGAGATGGATTTGTTTCCCCTTTCTTTCTTCCCTTTTCCCAAATTCAATAATATACAAGAATCAAAGAATATGAACAATAGAGGCAGTAAGTATGATAAACTATTACTTTGGGGGAGATGATAAAAAATAAACAAGGACAGGATTGGCATATGAATGTTGCATAATTATGCAGATAATTCTGAATTTGGCTTCTTTTGATAAACTCAAAATCTGCTCTGTACTACATAAATAACAATGTTTTGGTTGGAGATAGTGGCAATACCTTACATTTGTAAGTATTAAATGTATAATTATAAAGATACTTTCATTCACAGTAGTATCTTATTTGAACTTCATAATAGTACTATGAGATAAAACATATATTCTTATCTCCATTTTTATGGAAGAAAAATGTAGGACTCAGAAAAAAATAATATCAACCAGCATTTAAATAAAGTTTTAAAGCTTATGCAGACACTTTACATATTGTTTTATTTCACTAGAGCCTCAAAACTCTTTGAGATAGATACCAGATAATGTTTTCCCCATCTTACAAATGAGGCTCAGAGAAACTTAGCCAGGAACTAAAATCTTCTTAGTGGCTTACTGAGGATTAGAACCACAGTCATCTACTTCCCAGTTCGATGCCCATTTTATTCTAACACATTGTACAACTATATTATTTGGAAGTCAAGCAAACGTGAGACATAAGACAAACAAAAATACAGCAAGTCAACTGCATAGTATAAATAGAAAGTAAATGATAGGAAGAGAAAAGCATTTATCATCAGAGGGCATGGGTTCTAATACAAGTTCTTCTGTCATTTTACTTTAGGTCAGTTTCTTAAAATTCTAGATCTGTTTTTCTATCTGTAAAATGAGGGGTTGAACTAGTTGGTCTCTAAGGTCCTTTCTACCTATGATTCTTTGATCTTATTAACCATGCACTGGCGCTGTATAAGAATTAGTTAATATACTACTTGATACTGAGATTAATAATAGAAAAGTATGAAAAGTCACAGAAATGTTTTGTGCAATATGTAAATTTGATCTGATAGATATTTGTCTAGTTCAATGAAGTGAAAAGAAAATAAGAAGGCAGAATATTACAAATCACTTCAAGGATGACTGTGTTATATTTCTGAATGCTGTCAGAGTGCATATTAAGCAGAAATTAGTTAATGTTAGTAGAGTCACACAAAACACTTGAGCAATGGGTCAGAGCAATGGGTGTTGTGTATTACAACTATAGAAATCCAAAGGTTGCCCAAATCCAAATGACAGAAGTGAAACTACCTTGATTCTCTTTCCTAAAACATAAAGGTCATAATTTGTTTCATAAAATTCAGGAGGAAAATATATACAGACAAATATACTATACAGATGATAGATAGATAGATAGATAGATAGATAGATAGATAGATAGATAGATAGATAGATAGATAGATTTCTGGGGATAAAGACAGACTAACTCATTCAGTTGACCAAACTATAGTGTTCAGCAATAGCATACAAATCACAGGTTCTAATAACACATACTAAAAGGAGATTTGTCCTAGTCACCTTCACGTTCACCATCATTTTGGTCTCTTTGCTAGTTCTGGTCTATAAATATAAAGAAAGGGAAATAAATGCAAAGCTCTCTACTCTAGCATTAATGGACATGGAAATAAAATGAGACCATAAAATCTATGTCATTAGGCTTAATACCAAATAAGGAAACAAAATAAATTGAGAATAGAGGGAGAAAACCAGAAAGCAATGAGGCATTCATTATTCATTTAGTTTTGAGACTTAATGACACAATATCATTTGTCACTGCACAGTACTGGGAAATATACTGAATGTTAATTAACTGTAATTCAAGCAATTTCTTATTGCTAGACAATCAAAAGTAACATGACAATGATTAAGTTCTGGAGCTTTGTCTACTAAATACTAAAATGAGTCATTTTACAAAATTAGAAATCTAGAATGTGATAAGTTCAAAGGGACTTCAACGGCCAACCAATCCAACCCATATACAAAGAATAATCCCTCTACAAAATATACAATAAATGGTCATTCAATCTTTACTGATGCAGTGGACAGAGCACCAGCTCTGGGGTCAGGAGTGCCTGAGTTCAAATGTGACCTCACACACTTAATAATTACTAGCTGTGTGGCCTTGGGCAAGCCATTTAACCCCATTGTCTTGCAAAAACCTAAAACAAACAAACAAACAAACAATCTTTACTTGAAGACCTCCAGTGAGAAGAAACTCACTGCATCTTGAAGATGCTCAAATCTCTTTTGATTATAACTATTACACATTTCTCCTGACATCAGCTGAAATTTGTCTTTTTCATCTTCTACCCGTTGCTACCAGTTTCGCCCTCTAGTACCAAATATAACATATCAAAGCCTTTGCCTTGGCAATTATAGTCCTTCAAATATGTAAAGACAGCAATCAAACCCCTCTACAACTAAGCAATTCAATTGAAAAAAAAATCTATCAAACTGGTTATTTGACTTAAAATAACTAGTGATTTGGTCAAAATGGCTCAAACATTCAATTTAGTACTCTCATATTGATGTGGTCAGAACATTTAATCATTAGTTTCATGAAAAAAAAGAATATAATTTTTGAAGGTTCATATTTCCTATCTAGTTAGAAAATTGTCTACATGGACATTAAGGCTCTTAAGATAACCGATAAAATATAACTACAAGGTCAACTACTCAAATACAACTGGAAACAATTGAGGCAATAGTTTGAAGTAGGCACCAAGAAACTGCCTGTATACAATATGGAATAATAGACAAAACAATGGTTCTGGAGCCAAGAATCTAGATTAGAATCACTTCTCTGATACTCATGAGACCCTGGATAAATAATAGATTATAATGCAAGGAACATTCCATGTCATCTAGTGATGACCCCTCATTTTACAGAGAAAGAAACTGAGGCCCAATGGGAGTAAGTTACTTAACTATTGGTCTTTTAGATAGGAATTATCAGAGGTGGGGTCTGAACCCAGGTCTTTCAAAAATCAATAAGCTGGGTGGCTAGGTGGCACAGTGGATAGAGTACCAACCCTGGAGTCAGGAGAACCTGAGTTCAAATTTGACCCCAGATACATAATGATTACCTAACTGTGTGACCTTGGGCAAGTCACTTAATCCCACTGCCTTGCAAAAAAAAATCTTGAATGAACAAATGTTTCCAAAACCTCATCATGATGCACTGTCTTACATAAAATATTCATGGACAATAATAGCTAGAATATATATATATACATATATATATATATATATGTATGTATATATATGTTTTAAGGTCTACAGGGTGTTTTATAGTCATTATCTCATTTGATCCTCATAATTGTGATGGATGATATTATTCTCATTTTACAAATGAAAAAAATTGAAGCTGAAAAAAAAGGGTAAGTGCTTACATTTAAGATTACTCAGCTAATAAATATCTTAGCCTTTGAAACCAGGACTTCCTGACCCTGTCTAATAACTTAACTATTGTACAACCTAGCTGAACAAAATAGAGATAGATTAAGGGAGTTCATAGAAGGTGTGTCTCAGAGTCAGGAAGGCCTAAATTCAAATTCTATCTCTTATACGAAGAGGCTGTGTGATCCCAGAAAAAACCACTTAACATCTCAATGTCAGGCAATTTTCAAAGACTACATGTGGCAGAGCAATGGCTAATCTACATTAGTGAAAAGCATTTCTTCACCGGATTTCCTTATGTCCATGAAGCCCTAGGTCTTAAACAAAATAAATAGCAAAATTTGTATGTTGTTAGCGTGTAGAGAACCAGACACTGTCCAAGGGGTTTGAAAACCTGGATTTGTATCCTAGTCCACAACTATAGGGAAGTTACTTCATTTTTCTAGACCTCAAATTTTCATCTGTAAAAAGAGGAAGTTGGTTGAACTACAGGCTGTCAAAGAGTACTTTTAGTTTTGGAAGCTACCTTAATGACCATATTATTTATACAAGTGGATTTGAGGTTGGAGAGTTTTAATTATTATTCATGTAAACCCAGCATAATAAAGAAATCTTTAATTAAGATCTGGCTTATTTGTATGGAAATAACAAAATAGTGGTTTGGAAGACAACACTCTGGCACTTCTAGAGGTAAGCATGACAATAAATTGAAAAATTATAACCTGGCAATGCAGGAGAAAATAGCAAAATTCAAAAACAAGTCTGAGCTGGCTGTTTATAAGAATAATAGATCACAACACTGAAGTATGGGAGCCCAGTGAA